>NW_023276807.1:182966310-183276032 GCF_003668045.3 Cricetulus griseus | reverse complement strand
TGTCTGATGGGCTTACAGAGAGACAAATTCACAATTCATACTTTGAAAGATACAATTATTGGGTACACTAAGACAGTCAGAGAACAGTAGAAATGCTTCTCTTTCAGTGATTTTTTGACCTCGTGTGCAACTGGCAGAAACTTTCTCATCTCACTTTGGACTTCCTCTCAGAAAATGACAGCAAAAAACTGCGGTTGGTAGCAAAGGGGCAAAGAAGTATAACCTGCTAGGGATAGGAAGGAAGGAAGTTTCAGAACCAGCCCTATCAACTCAGCTAACTGCTCAGCTTTTAAAAACCAATGCCATCCCAAATCAGCCAGGTATGTGCCCACCACCTGCTTGGCTTCTATCAAAGTTTATGAGAGACAGTAAGGAAAATAAGTGGCAGATGTGAAGGAGTGGAGTTTGTGTCCCTATCTGTCAGCTGTCCTGAGTGATTCTAGTCTCTGCCTCCCACAAAGAACTACAGGAATGCCTTCTCTTGTCACTCATCATATTTGGTTTGGAAAGAACAGAAGCATTTTGCATAATGTATGGGTTCTTCCTAAATTATAAATATGCTGTGACTGCAGATTTTCCCATTACCTCTGTGTATACCTTAATATCTGCTTAAAAATTGTCTTCTCAGAGGCAGAAAGATGAAAAGCTAATTAGATATGGCAAGATCAGAAGTCAGAGCCAGGAACCAACCATGCATCTTGGCCAGCTTCCAAGATACATGAGTGTAGTCTACCCAGTTATATTTTGCAACATCCCCCAGGCTTCATCTTATGTTTTACTTCCTTCCTAAGTGGCTTTCCATGAGTTCTGTGCCTTTCTGGAACCATCTCTGGATTGTCCCTGTGGGAGGATATTCTTATGTTCTAGACTGCTATCAAGCCCCAATGCTGAACAACATCCTTTCTGAATTATTCCTAGGCACTCAGAAGGGATTCTTATTTATTTTCAGTGGCTTTATCTCCCAGGAGTAAATTTTCTAAAATTTCTTTGATTGGTTTGACTCTTTGTTTAACGAAAAATATTTTGTAGTGCTAGATCATACTGGAGATCAAATATAAAATATCCAACATTTTGAAGATGTATTTTAAAATTTGTGTGTGTGTGTGTGTGTGTGTGTGTGTGTGTGTGTGTGTGTGTGTGTGTATACATGCCTGCAGAATCCTTAAAATGGCATCAGATCCTCTGGAGCTGGACTTACAGGTTGTTGTGTGTGAACTGGGAAACAAACTCTGATATAATGCAAGAACAGCAAGTGCTCTTAAAGTACTAAGCCATGTTTATATTACCAAACAGCAAACATTTTGAAATAAATTACATATATATATATATATATATATATATATATATATATATATTACACACACACACACACACACAAACGCACACACTTACATTTTATGGCAATTTGTACTGTATGACTCAGTGGTTCTCAAACTTCCTAAACAACACCCTTCACAATAGCCACGAATTATATAAAATATCTTGCTGTAAATCTAAGCAAGCAAGTGAACAATCTGTATGACAAGAACTTTAAGTTGAAGAAGATATCAGAAGATGGAAAGACTTCCCATACTTATGGATCTGTAGGATTAACATGTTAAAAATGACCATCCTACTAAAAACAATCTAGAGATTCAACACAATCCCTATCAAAATTCCAACACAATTCTCTAAAGACCTTTAAAGGACAATACTCAACTTCATAAGGAAAAATAAACAAAAATGACAGAGAAACAATTCTGTACAGTAAAAACCCTTCCAGACGTATCACCATCCCTGATTTCAAGCTTTACTACAGATCTATACTGTTAAAAACCACATGGTATTGGCATAAAAACAGGCAGGTGCATGAATGGAATCAAACTGATGAGACATAAATCTACACACCTATGAACACCTTAATTTCAATAAAGAAGTCAAAATTATACAATTATACAAAAAGAAAGCATCTTCAAAAACTGTTAGATTCCTGCAGAAAACATAAGTTCAAGTAGATAAAAGACCTCAAAATGAATCCAGTTATACTCAACCTAACAGAAGAGAAAGTGGGAAGTAGCCTTGAATGCCTTTGTACAGTATACAAATTCCTAAACATAACACCAGTAGCACACACACACGGACATCAATAATTAATACATGGGACCTCATGAAACTGAAAAGCTTCTGTAAAGCCAAGGACACCATCAATAAGACAAAATGGCAACCTACAGAATGGGAAAAGACATTCACCATGCCCATACCAAACAGAAGGCCGATTTCCAAAACTACATAAAGAACTCAAGAAACTAGAAGACAATAAGAAACCAAATAATCCAATTAAAAATGGAGTTCAGATATAAACAGAGAATTTTCAACAGAAAAAAATCTCAAATGGCCAAGAAACCCTTAAAGAAATATTCAACATCCTTAGCCATCAGGGAAATACAAAACAAAACAACTATGAGAATTCCTTTTTTTAAAAAAAAATTATTTATTATTATTATTTCTATTATTATTATTATTAGTGGTAGTAGTAATAGCATTTGTGAGTGTGTAGATTACATACTGTCTTATAGAGTCAATTCTATTCTTCACACATTGCATGGATTTGGAGGATTACACTTATTAGATCATCATGCTGGTGCTCAAACATTATTACCCACTGAGCTATCTCTCTGGCCCTCCTTGTACATTTCTGTTCAATGCATCCATTCTGTGCAAATCTTTGTCATTTGTTTTGTTTTTACTTTGTTGTTTTTCTTCACCCAGCATGATATACATGTCATGCTCCTTTTGAGAAGTCAGATTGTACCTCCCGTGTTCTTAGATTTCTGTTTTTTTCACCAAAACATCTAAATATAATGCCAAAAATATGGTCAAAACATAGGTAGGATGCTTCAGGGGAGAGAAGATTGACTTATCAGTCTACTTCAGATCAGTGAGAGCTATACATGATCTGAAACAGATGTTGTAGGTCAATGCCAGAATTTTATGATTGAGGATTTATTTCTGGGCAAGAAGGGAACATGGCACAGTTTGATGTTCACTTGGACATGAAGGCAAGTGATGGATGATAAGTTAGTGATGAAAGGTTTCAAGTCCAGTAAGAGCTTTTGCATGCATAACTTCTATCCCATTGTAAATCCATTGAAGTAAAATAGAACATACTTATTAAGTACACACTCTGGACTTGGCATACACTGTGAAAACTAATACAAAAACTAGAGTCTGTGAAGCATGAAGATATTTTATCAAACATGAAACACACACATATCTATAAAACACAAAATAGTCTTGCAAATGAAGTAACAACTCAGTAAAAAAAAGAGACATACACATAAGAGAGACATACACAGTCTTGCAGTGAAGTGGAAAGGGACAGGAGCCTCTAAACAAATTGAGAGCACTGGGGGAGGGAGGGAGGGAGGGAGGGAGGGAGGGAGAGGAAAGATGAGGGGAGAAGAGGAGCAGGGAGGAGAACATGAGGGATCAGGAAGATTGAGTGGGGAGAGGAATAGAGCAGAGCAAGAAAGGAGACACATCAATAGAGGGAGCCACTATAGGTTTAAAGAGAAATCAGGCACTAGGGAATTATTTAGAGATCCACAAGGATGACCCCATCTAGGAATCTAAGCAATAGTGGAGAGGCTACCCTAAATGCCCTTCCCTTTTAATGAAAATGATGACTACCTTAAATACCATCCTAGAGCCTTTATCCAGGAGCTGATGGAAGCAGAAGCAGAGATCCACTGCTAAGCACTGAGCCAAAATCCTGGCATCCAGTTTTAGAGAGGGAGGTGTGACAAACAAAGGGGTCAAGACCATGCCGGGAAAACCCCACAGATATAGGTGATCTGTGCAAGTGGGAACTCATGGACCCCAGTCTGACATCTGGGGAACCAACATAGGACCAAACCAGGCCCCCTGAACATGGGTGTCAGCTAGGAGCACTGGGCAGTTTATGGAGTCTCTGGCAGTGGAACCAGGATGTATCCCTAGTGCACAAACGGACTTCTGGAACTCATTTCCCATTGAGGGATACTCTCTTAGCCTAGATACACAAGGAAGGGCCCAGGCCCTACCCCAAATGACTTGACAGATTTTCATGATCCCTCATGGAAGGGCTCATCCTCCCTGTGGAGTGGATGGCGGATGGGATAGGGGTAGTGGGAGGCATGGGAAGAATGACAGGGAGAGAGAACTGGGATTGATATGTAAAATAAGATTGTTTCTAATTTAAATAAAATTTATTAAAATTTTTAAAAGGATGTAAATTTTATTAAAATTTCACAAAAAGTTATACTGAGGAGAATAAACTGTAATATAATAGCTAATATACTTTACTTGTAAATAAGGAACACTTCTAATTGCTATATATTGTCAATTGATTTACATAAGCAAAATTGTCATAAACAAGTTTAAATTTATATAAATAAAATTATTTACTAATATAATGCTTTTTGGGTAAATAAAGATCTCTTGCTTAGTGGTAAGACTTTAAATTACTGTATATTTTCAGGTTTAACTTTGAAATAGCCATAAAATGGTGCCATCTATGGCTTAAGAAAACCAAATCGTAGAACTTTATCATAGTAAACAAAAAGATAGGCTGTGATGACTACCAACATTATAGAAGCCTTGGTGATAATACAATTTAAAACAGGATAAAATTAGTGTAAATGTCTGCTAGTAAGGTGTGGGTTAGTCACACAATAGAACACTATGCAGCTGTTTCAAATGCTATGACAAATTAGAGTAAACCACATCAGCAGTGCTCAATAAAAACATCCCAAGTTATCAGCAGAATTAATGTTTGATCTGTTTGGTGCTTACATTTGTATTCCTAATACTTTGCTTATATTTGGTTGTATCCCTCAAGAACAAGCTTGGAAACTCCTGGGAAAGCCCCTCAATGCTGCCTTAATGAGCCCTTCTTATTACTCATTTCTGTGACTTATCAATACTAACTGTCAAGTGGGGAGCATAGCCTTTTATCTGTTCAGACTAATACCTTGCCTTTCAAGCCTAACTGACCACCTCATCCTAGTCTATATAATACCAAGGGACACATTTAAGGGTCTAGTGAGTGGCTATCACATGTGGGGCAGACCAAGAATCCAGTACAGCTCGTTATTCACCTCTAATGCTGAGACTGAGACCAATTATTGAAATACTTCTTGGGAGCAGGAGATATGACTCAGCAGTTAAGAGTCCTTTCCCCAGAATACCAGTGATCAGTTCTCAGCACCCATGCCAGATAGCTAACAACTATGTGTAACTCAAGCTGCAGGGGATCTGACATCCTGTTTCAGCCTTCTCAAGCAACTACACGCATGTGGCACATAAACACACACACACACTATGCATCACTACACATAACATTAAAAAATACTTCTTAATTTGCACCACTGCTTTGCTTCTTGCTCAGGCTATTTTTGTAAAGAAGAGAATAAAAGGTAGAAATAAGTGGATCAAGAAATAAAGAAACTGAGTTGCTTCTAGTCTCTCATTTGTTGGGGTCAGGGAGGTGGTTTTGATCCATAAATTGCAGAAGGTATGACAAACTCACATTCAGTCCTGGTGTTTGATTGTCAATAAGAATGCTATATGAGGGGGGTAACAGCCAGGTAATATGGACATGTTTGCTCAAGTAAATGGAACTATGGGATTTCTGCCTGTTCTTGCTGCTTTCATGAGTTCAGCACACAGAACTCCAGTGAGGATATGCTTTAAGAGGCTGACAGCAAGCACAATAAATTTAATTCCTCTCTCACTGACCACTCTCTTTTTCAAGAGAGGGTATGCATGAGTCATCTGTGCAATAGAATCCTGAAATGGGCTTCTGTACATAGAACATATTCCAACACACACACACACACACACACACACACACACACACACACACACACACACTATACTCATTCCCAAACTTTAATTTCTCTTCTCATCATTTGTTTTGAAGCAGCTTTTACTCTTTTTAGAAAATTAGTGTCTGAAACCTTGGAGATATCTGTTGTTTTCAGTCCATGGGGATACAGGATTATGTGTTTAAGAAGACAATAAATAAGGTCTGAATGTCACTTTTGATTTCAACTTGTCACTACTACTAAGAGTTTCTCAGGGGACTAAAGTGTAATAGAAATAGCCAATGGCGGACTCTATCTCCCATTTCCATAAGCCAGTTGAGGAATGACTTTCCCTCAGGCTTGTCTTAGAAGTTCATAGCAGGAGTGAAGGTTACCAGTCCTCTCTTGACACAGCATTGGTCAAGCCATAGATGGCAGCAGCCATTCTGAGATGTAGCCCTTGTACCACAGAGGCCCTAAATCTCAGAACTGGGGAATACACCCAGTGCTGCAGCTCTGATTCTTCAAGAGCTTCTGGTGTCCTCCCCTGGCCATTTTCTCTGGTTGAGATGCTGTGCCTACCTAGCCAGTAAGTGATTTTTGGGAAGACCTGTCTCCATTGGAGTTACCAATACCAGACCTGAAGTTAACCTTGAATTTTTCTTTCCCTTGCACTATGTGCCTTTTGATAAATCCAATAAATCTCTTAGTGAAGTGACAAGCAGTTGGGAATCATTATTTTTCACCCTTAGGCAAATTCTCAATGTGGAAATCAAGTCACCCAGCTCAGAAAAAAAGAAACATAGATCAGAACAACAGAAAAAAACCAATTTAACTCCTTGGAAGTGATTGGGTTTTAGCAGGATGGCTGTGCTTTAAGACAGAGATACCTCTATGCCCCCAGGAAGATAAAAGAACCCAGCATCTGTTCAGGATTGTTTGGGCCGTAAGAAGGTCTTAGGAAGCACAAGCAATGAAAGCAGATGTCTCACTGTAGTGTATAGATAACTTGGCATTGTTTATCCACTTCTTTTTCCTCTAGGATTTCTGTGTTTGCCTGGCCAGCTTTCTGGCCTTTGTTTTATTGATTGTAGTAATCCTAGAGAAGAAAATTGAAAGACCACTAGAAAGGCTAAGTCAATCAGCATCAGAAAGGGCAGAAAGTCTTGCATGATAGGAAAATAAATAAATAATATAGATAGGCTGAAGGTGGTGGAGAGATATGGAGTGAAAAAAAGAGTCAGCCTAGGTCATGTTTGCCTAGAGTTTATGGGACCATGTAGATATGAGAGTCGAGGTTGAGAGACAGCTTCAGCACCTTATAAATGAATGGGTCAGAGAGAGACTTGGTGATGAGACTCAGAATCTGGCTCTGGGTTAGTGAACAATAGCTGTTGAGTGCTTCTTAAAGAGTCATGATAATGAACTCAGTCACTTGTCAATGCTCTTTGGATGACATACCATTTTTCCCTCTGAATGCAACTCTCTATTCTTGGGCCAGTTTTATATGGATTACAAGTGATTAAACAAGTGTTTCTCAGTAGATTAGCAAGTGGCTGAGTCCTACCAGTCCAAAAAGGAAATCATACTCCACAGGCTGAAGGTCTGAGCCAGCTAATAGCCTACAGTTCAGGGCCAGCAGCAGCCTGGGTGCGTTTTGTCTGCAGGTTGAGCATCCCAAGTGACAGAAGTTAAGAGGATTCATACAGCTTTGTGCCATCCATTCCACCCAAATCTCCCCTCTGCAGTTTTTCCCTGCCACTTTTGACTAAATTCAGTGGCTGTGCCCAGTATTGACTGGTCACAGTGAGCAGGGTTTCATTTCCTCTTACTCCTTTACTCTTGGCATCCTTCCTCAAGTATGGATGATGGCTCACCATTGGTCTCCCTCCCTTCATTTCTGCCATTTCCTTCACTAGTTTTTTCTTCCAAGACACTGATCTTTGACTATTTCTCTGCTCTTACCATTCCTTGAGTCAGCTTATCTGGTCTCATAGCTACAACCGTGTGAGGACAATTTTCTAAATCTCTGGTCAAATGTAAATATCTTCCTGAACTCCAAACCACACTTAGAACCCTCTATAGTACATCTCTGATATATATATATATATATATATATATATATTATATATATATATTGAGACAGGGTTTCTCTGTGGTTTGGAGGCTGTCCTGGAACTAGCTCTTGTAGACCAGGGTGGTCTCGAACTCACAGAGATCCGCCTGCTTCTGCCTCCCGAGTGCTGGCATTAAAGGCATGCACCACTAACACCTAGCTAGTACGTCTCTACTAAGATATCTTCCAGGAACAGCAAAACTGGTCAGAGAAACTGCCAACTCTCCCATTTCTACCTTTCCTCTTTGAAGTACAGTGCCTCTAAAAAGGTCATTCATCACTGGGCGTTGATTTTGTATTTTGAAGAAACATGGAGCAGTATCTGTCCACTTCTCAAAGCTCTTTGATATCACCAGCATCCTGGGCCAAACCACTTGCAAGTATTTCTGAATTTCCACAAAAGTCCTACCTCTTCATCTTACTTCTCTGAAACAACAGCCACAGCAAAGTTTCCAACTGCCACTAGAGTCATAAGGTACTTCCATTCAAAACCATGAATTGGTTCCTCAACCTTAGACCACATGCCATGGGCAGACAAATGTCTCAGAACCTTTTCCTGTTATTTCACTGTATCATCACATATAGAACTAAGGACAAACACACTGAAGATTACATGTTTGTTTTCTGATTCCCCCTACAAGTTCCCTGGAGTATGAATTTTCCCCCTCTGTATCTTTGCTGTTATACCTTAAAATAGCTGTTGTCAGTTATATATTTAGTGTCAATTAAATTATTTTCCAGTATTTTATTCTTCCTTTTTCCAAGGCACATATATTTCCTTCCCAAGTAATTGGTATTCCTTATGAAGTAATATTGATTGTAGTTTTCTTTCCCAATGATGTATACTTATCCTATTGAGTTTCTTGGCTATAACATATATGGATATTCACAGAGGATACAGTTCAAGATATCCCCACCCCCAGATAGACACCTGAAACCATAGATTGTAACCGGAGTACTATGGTGTTCTTCCTTCCTTCTTTCCTTCCTTCCTTCTTTCTTTCTTTCTTTCTTTCTTGTTTTCAAGACAGGGTTTCTCTGTAGCTTTGAGGCTGTGCTGGAACTCACTCTGTAGATCAGGCTGGGCTTGAACTCACAGAGATCCACCTGCCTCTGCCTCCTGAGTGCTGGGATTAAAGGTGTGCACCACTGCCTGGCCACTATAGTTTTTAATGTACATACAGATAAGGAATAATGTAAAAATTAGGTACATGGAAATTAACAGTAATAACTAACTCAAAATAGGGTAACTATACAATATATGGTAGCAAAAGTAATAGAATGTAGTCTCTTTCTTAAAATGTCTCATTGAACTATAGTCACTCCTCTTAAGTAAAAGATGATACAATGGCTCTGTGACAACATGAAATACAGTGAATGCTATTGTGATATAGCATTAGCATGTTACATAAATGATACTTACACACAAGTACTGTGAAGGTACAGCAGATAACCCGATGGTTTCTTTGACTAACTGAAGGGTAGCTTATACAGGGGACACTACCAGGATTCACTGGGCAGAAGGAAGAATCATGTTCCAGGTTTGATAAAGTAAAATAGCACAATATTTCATCATATTACAAAAAAGATACAATCGTTAAAGCTTATGACTTGTTTATTTATGGAATTTCCCATCTAATAGTTTTAGCCTGGAGTTGACTACAGGTAAATGAAACCATGCTGGGTAAAATTATGGATAAGGCAAAGCAGTGGAGCAATGACCTCAGCCAGTCTGAGAGCTAGGATAATAAAAACTCTTTTCCATGATGGATTGACCACTTTGGTCTTTGAATTGAGAACATCTATGGCATAAATACAATCTATCTATTCAAGACATAGAATATGAGGTTACAACAGGTATTGGAAGCACCTGAGATAACACATTCATAATTTATGTATGATAACACAGCCTACACTTAGATGATGATTCAGGAAAAAGGGGTTACTCACTGGCCCATGGGTATTTCTACCCCATGGTATTTCTACCATGGGTATTTCTTGACCTGGTTTGTGTTCCTGAAAGTAGTGTGCTTGACTCAGAGATCATTCAGGAATGATCCTCCATGCCTTTGCTTTGACATGGGAAGAAGGAGAAGTTACTTTACTGTCCTATCCAGGTGCCTTGTAGCTATAATGAAGACTTATTTCTGTTTTACCATTCAAGTCAGGAGTAGTGTGTAATTCACACTAAATGAATTGCTAATAATACCTCACTTGTTGCTAGCCCTTGTTCACTCTGAGGAAGACTGAGGAAAGGGCACAGGCTTATTGTGGACTTTGGGACTCTATCATAGTACAATAGAAATGAGCTGAACAAGAGGCATGATTGCTAGATTTTATGTAAAAAAAAACAAAAACAAAAAACCAAAGGCACTGATGTCTACCATTTCCTCCCTAAAGGATTTACCCACTGAATAATATCTAGTATAGTGTCTACAGGTAGTAGTGCAGGCATGAGCTTAGGAATGCTCCCTCCTTTCTTCTCTCTCTTTCAACTTGCGTGTGTCTATATATATTCACAGGTTTTAGTCTGCTTCTGCATTTCTCTACTAAAAAGGCTAGAATTTAGATTTCAGATTTTCCCCAGCCTACTTCACTCATTTGGAAACGTTGGGAATCTGTGTCTACACACATGCTCAGCACCTCTTAAACCACAGAGAATTATTAGCAGTGAGGGCTCATTGTCTTTCCTGGCCATTCCCCGAGCTCTGGCTGTCCTCAGAAGGATACTGAGACAATGTTTTGCATCTTACTCTCTGTACAACAGCGCTGCTTCTCTTTTTCCAACAAAGGAATTTTCCATCAAGTGAAACAAAGCACATTTTGTGAATTAATGAGACAAGGAGGAAAGGACTTTGCTTCCCGTGGAGGTCTGAGGAGGACTGAGATGCCTGTGAAATATTTAGAGGCATTTTCCAAAATAGTAGACTGAGAGGAATCAGTAAAACCAAATGCTGCTTTCCACAGCTTGTAGAGACAGGAGCAGCACAGGAGGCTCTGGGGTGAAGCCTAACCTTTGTCTCCTGTGCTGCTAGCCCTGCACGGAGCTTCCACTGCCTACTCTCTGTGAAATCTCACAACTTTAATGTTGGATCCTCTGCCAGAGGCAATTATATCCTGGCCATTGGACAACAGGATTTGATCAGATTATTCCAAGAGCACAGAGAACATGCTGGACTGTGCTCAGCATATATGGTTGTTTGTAAATTCTGAAACAAAAATCCTGTGGATGCTCAGATGCTGAAGGATGTGTTGGTCCCTGATGCCCCAGGGAAGAAACACCACAGACCCATCAAGTTATCATCAGGGATGAGAATATGCTACATTGTTCTAGTAACTAAGGAGCATACAGTCAGGTCATGTATTCACAATTTCATTAGCAGTGCAAAAACCCGCTGTGTTGCTATTCTTAAAATCAAACCAGAGTCCTACAGAGAAGAAGAGACTTTCCAAACAGAACCTTTGTCTTTGCAAAGCTCGGGTTATGATGACCATCCCCAGGGTAGAGGCAGTTCTGCAGAGTGTTAGGCTTCATCCACACAGTGGCTCCAGACTATATGTATATATCTTGGAACATTAGTCCTGGCTGTATCATTTTAAAAATTTGCCACAGTAGAAATGCAAGTGATTGGATTTGATCAGAACCCAGCCCCAGGATTATCCTAATGTAATTTAATGAAACCATTTTAGTTCATGACCTTTGAAATAGTTGCCTTATGACACACCACTAATCAAAACTGGTCATAAATATGATTTGTTTAATATTTCAGCCTGCTTCCAGTTCCAGTTCCTATCCTGTCCCTTTTGTCTGTGCCCTCAGTGGCCCAACAGTAAGGTATTGTAAAGCAACTTTTCTTTCTATAACCATAGTTAAGACTTTGTTAAACAATCTCTGTGGCTCTAATGATGGATTCTGTGGACCTCATTCTCAACCTCTTGTTTTGTGAGTAGGTCTTATGCTGTCCCCAATTCAGCCCTAGACAGATGTATTAAGCAGTGGAATTCTTTTCATCTAGAATATAAACAAAACCACAAACAAACAAAAAACAAAGGTGGAAATAGCCAATCAGATACACACATTTGAAGAAACCCACCCAAGTAAATTTTTTATAATTTTTTCATAATGCATTTGCCTCTGGGGATATCTTGATGTGAGTCATTGAGAAAATGAGGAAATAAAAAACAGGCCTTCTTTGGACTCCTCCCTGATCAGTATTGGTGAAAAGGGGAGACTTTGGCGCTATCCTATGGTCAGAAGCCATTGGCTTTCATAGCTTTGTAAAAATTCTGCTTCAGTTATCCTCTAACTTTCACATTCCTAGTGAGAGCCAAAGAAAATGAACACTCCATGGCCTGCCCAGCACACTTGTGACCCCTTTCCACTCAAGAAATCAAACATTCCTGATGACAATAATAAATAAATTTATTTGAAAGCAATTACTCAGTATACATATAATTTTACCAGTTATTAAAGATTTAAAATTGCATATTAACAAGATAGATGTGTTTGTTTGCTTTTACACAAAGAATTCAATCTTGGATGAATAGTCAATACTCTTGGGTGTAAAGAGCATTGGTCAGAAACAGAACTGATGGAATGAATAAATGAGTAGTCCAACAATGGATGCCCTACAACAGAAAGGCCAAGGATGCAATAGTAGTAGGTCAGTACATGACACTGGAGATTTCAGTTCCAATATGATGCTGGAGCCATAGGAAACTCCTGGAAAACTACAGGTCTTCAGTCTATATTCCTATGCCAAAGTATGTTCTAACACCCTTTGAAGTAATGCCCCAGCAGCAGGGTAGATAAACTTGCCAATGAGGGTCAGTGTGCAAGAGCTCTGTTCTTCCATGTTGTCTATGTGAGATGCCACCAGAAGGTGTGGCAGGGATTTAGGGTGGGTTTTCCTGCACCAAATGATCCAATCAACAATCCTTCACAGGCATGCCCTAAACTTGGGTTTTCATTAATTCTAAATGTAGTCAAGTTAATCAAGAGTAGTGGTTAATCATTGTAGTAGACTACAATCAAGAGTAGTCATCACATGGAGGTATTTCAGTTGATTGATATTTTGATATTATAGCTGTAAGTTCTGAGAATGCAGCTTCATTATTACCATTTGACACAAGTATGTGTAAGGCCATTTCAGAAACTATTGGATAGATGTTTGCCACTCCTAGACTTCTATGTACTGGGCAGATTCGGGGTAGTTTGATGAACTAACATCAAACCATGCTCTTAGAAGCTGATTTTACTCTGAAAGTCTCCTGTCAATACTATCGAACAGTAAAAGTTTCAAAAAATAAGAAAATAATTCCTCAGTGTACCAGTAGTCTTCACTCATCAAGGAAACTTCTCTTTACAGCAAATGGAGACTACTACAGAAAACCACAGCCAATCAATATTCAAAGTTTTGGACCTCAGTCCCTGTGGAGATATTTTGTTAGTGTTCTAACAAATAAATCTTGTCTTGAGATCAGTGTGTGGAGCTAGCCATATTAGTTATCCATAGAGGCCAGGCAGTGGTGGCACACATCTTTAATCCTACTACTTGGGAGTCATATGTCTTTAATTCCAGAATTAAGGAGGTGGAGACAGGAAGAGATATGGCTAAGTGATGGGGGTGTCCTTCTGCAAATGTTTCTCTTATTGATTAATGGATAAAATACTGTGGTCAATAGATGCAGGGAGATAGGCTGGACTAGGAGATGAGAATTCTAGGAGATATAGGCAGAGAGGCAGGAGAGGACACCGTGCTGCCCAAGGAGTAACATGCTGGATTACAGGTAAGCGGAAGCCTTGTGGCAAAACATATATTAATAGAAAGGGGTTAATAATTAAAACAGAGCTAGCCAATAATAAGCCCTATCCATTGGCAAACAGTTTAATAATTAATATACTGTCCATGTGTTTATTTGTGGCAACATGGCAGCAGGACCTGGCGGGACAATAAAACCTCCATAATAGCTGGGCAGAGAGAGGAATATAAGGCATTAGGAGACGGGAGCTCATAGCATTTAGTCTGTAGAGACAGCATTCAATCTGAGGATTCCTAGAGAAAGGATTGTCCATTTGGTCTGAGGATTCGGTAGAGATAAGAACTAGTGGCTGCCTGCTCTGGTTCTCTAATTTTTCTGCATTTACCCCTATATCTACTCAGGGTTTTTATTATGAAGACTAATTGGAATTCATGCTACAAGGCTCAGTGGTTATATCTATGAACCACTCCTGCACATAAAGCTCAGGGAACTTTGTAGAAGTACTATAGGTGTGGAAAGTCTGGTAGAGTCAAAGGATCAGAGTTTGCTGTGAGACTATGTTTCCTAGGAATGTCAGAAACTACAGCCATAAAGTATCACTGACATGGCTGCCAAAATGTGAGTTGAACAAAGGGGACACAAACAAACATATAAAACCAGATATGAAAAGTCCATGAGGCCTTAACCCTCTACATCTATAGGCAACTGAGGAAAGCTGGGAGCCCGAGAGGAAGAGCACATAATTGGTTGTCTAATACTAAACTTAAATCTCTGAAAAAATACATACAAGTAATGCTATATGGACCCAACAGATGTTATTTAGGAATGTATATGAATGTACAAATGAATATATACTTTCAATAACAATTAATTGAAAGGAAAGGCCCTGAAGTTGAATGAGAGTAGGGAGGAGGATATGGGACAGTTGGAAGGAAGGAAAGGAAGGGAGAGATGTCAGAATTAAATTACAAATCGCAAAAATAAATAATCAAACAAATCTTATGCAGGTTCAAGAGAAAAGAAACAATGCACCACCATTGCTATAAGTGTTTGTTTGGAGACAGGGGACACAGTACAAAGGATGAAGGCAAAAGGATAAAAAAGAGGAAGGCAATATCTATGATGGACCTGGAGAAAGGTTAAGGGTGAGTCCCACTCCCATTTCTTCCATCCCACCCAGGTTGCAAATGGATGAACTCACTACCTTATTTTGGCCCCAGATTAACCCAGGAGAATCCTGGAAATAATGGAAACACTGCCCCAGGATTCAGTGAAGTGAAAATTTCTTTCAGCCTCCATGGCCATGGCTACTGAGTCCAAGAAGCCAAATGTTCCCTTTGACTTGGAATTGTTCTTTCTATAAAATTAAAGCTATGACAAAGATGATTCATCCTCCAAAGCTACAAAGAGAAACCCTGTCTCCAAAAATAAAATGATTCATCCATCAGAATGGTCCTTTCCCTTTGCTCCTGAGCACATTCCAGCAATCACCAGACACATATCCTGTGTAGAATGCTCAGCTAACTAATGCATCATTCATCCTGCAAGCTCCTGCTGCTCAGACTTGGATATCACATTTGCCACCAAGTATACTGATATAGACAAGTCTAGATAGGGCCTCCCACACTGCAGCACCAGTAGCTTTCCTTGCATTCAATAAATGACTTCCTATGTGTTCCTGTTTTCATATGAACACAAGTTAGGAGTGCCCATTGGTTAAGAGCACTAGCTATTTTTCCAAAGGCCCTAGGTTCAATTCCCAGTGCCCACAAGATACCTAACAACCACCTGTAACTTCAGTTCTAGTAGATCTAGTACCCTTCTATGGCCTCCATGGGTACAGAGAATGTGTGTTGTACACAGAGGGATATGCATGGAAAACACTTAGGCACAAAAGCAAAAATAGATAAATCTAAAAATACATTTTAAAATATGAGTTACGATTTGGATATTCTCATGCACTATTGCTCTCCTCTCTCTTTCCCTCTCGGTCTCTGTCTCTTTGTCTCCTCTCTCTCTCTTCTTCACTAATCTCACCTCCTTTGCATATCTCATCACTTCTGGTGGCTGAGTTTGAATTGGTTACAGCAGAGCATTATGCACTATCCTAGAACATCTTTTTAATTGGAGTACAGATGATTGTGGAACAAAAGAAAATAAGTGAAATTCCATTGGTGTCACTCTTGGAAAGAATCCCAGTGTATTTCATTAATATTTAAGCTATCAAAAAATTGTGATGAACATCAATTTTATCCACAACGGTGATTTAAATGTAAATAAGACCATATCATATTTTTCCCAAAAGCATGCAACTCTCTACTGCACTGAAGATGAAACTACAACTTTGCAGCATGCCCACAGACACCAGATGACTTAGCTCCAATTTACCTCCTCAAGACCAACCTTGCCACACTCTCCAGTCAACTGACAACTTAGCTCTTGAAGGACACTACATGATTTTGCTCTTCTAGATTATCATCCTTGTAGACCCTTATAAACAGAGATCTTAATTGGTCTAAGTAATAAAAACCCAGAGTCAGATATAGAGGAAAATGCTGAGAAATCAGAGAGAAAGAGCAAGCCACAGTCACATCTTACCTCCTAGTGTCTCAACAGACAAGAGAGGGAGTTCTTGTTTATCCATGCTTATATCCTCTCTCCCCCAGCCATTTCACTTCCTGTCTGTCTGTACAGACCTCCAGACCTCTATGGTTAGCAAATTGGCAAGCACCATTCTCTGACCCTCTGATCTTTAGACAGGCTTTATTTGCTCAAAACCTTGTCTCTTCATAGGCCACTCTACATATTGGCTCCTCCTATTTCTGAATTCTCAGCCTCATAGCAGATTTCCCCTGTTGGCTCTACTGAAGGAGATAATGCTAACATTCAGGGAATTCTATGTTGTTCTTTGTTAGCTGTTATGTTTAGTGACTTTGTAGTAATCTGCTTTTAAATTTTATATAAACTAGATTATCACTGAGGATAAAGATATTACTTTCATTCTGTCCTAACAGATCTTCAATGTTTTATGCAAAGTTAAGGCTGAATATTTTTATTTGGATTGAGTAGCAAATTACTAAATTAATAAAATAATTGCTCATATTAAATTTAATTGTTTTCTGAAAATTAGTTTTGCAGTTAACTTAAGTCAATCTATGAGTAGAAATGCAGGGAATCTTACATCAATTCTCTATCCTCTGGTATTTCAGACTTTAAATGGTCTTATCCACTAAGCTTTTGTTAGGCCCATTTGTCATGTGCTGTCACTTGCTTTTTCTACACAAAAGTAGTATCTATGAAAGGGGCCAAAGCCCCTCTCTTTGTGTCTCATCTAGTCTTAGAAGTACAGTTGTGGCCTGACTCATTCAGACTATCTTAAGACTCTGCCCACCTTTGACTGTGGGGATTGACTTCCTAGCCTTGGATCTCAGCATGTTCACAGGGGACAATGTCTAGCATTTCTGGGATGCCACAGACTCTGTTACTCTTTATGTTGCATTTTCCTCTGTGATTTTGGGAAAAGTCAAACAGCACTTGAGAGAAGACCCAGAAGAACAAAACATTAATGGTGACTAATTCATATGAGCTTCACTGAGATCCTAAAGGCAGGGTGGTAACCAGAGCTCTGGCCTTTGACACACCTTCTCCGAGTAGGATTCCTAAGGTTTTCACAGTGAGAACTTCACTCAGAATTTGTCCTTTTAAGATAAGCATGCCCTCATCTGTGAAGTGAGAATACTATTAACATTTCAGTATTGTTTTGAAGATTAAAAGAGATAGCAGGGCCTCCACAACAATATATCTTACTCCAAAAGACATATTATTCCATTTCCAGTCTTTGAAACATGCTGTTCACCTCCAGATTTTGGAGGAGTAAAGATCCCCTCAAGAAATTTCCATTCTGTCCTGTGTAGTAAACCTATGGGAGCAGGTCTGCAAGACATCACAGGTAGCACCCTCTCCCGTAGTAAGTAAGGATTTTAGGAGCTATGGTCTGCAAGGCAGAAATTAGTGGAAATAATCAAATTTGCTCAATGCTCACCCTGAAATAATAGGACAGACATTTCTGTCTTAAATCCTGATCTGGCTTTGTAGAAGGCAAGAGTACAAAAGACTTTTAAGAGATGTTCAGAGATGAGGTAGGACTGGGACAGGAAATCCCTCTCTGTGGTAGGGTCTTTCCCTACAGGGCACCAGTTCCATTTATCAGAAAGTGAGCCTGGATTTGGGGCCTCAACTACTGGGGCCAGAATCTTTATTTTCTTTCCTGACAAGCACATTACTGATCAGCAAGGCCTTTTGTGTTCATTCAGAAGAGTGTGGTAGCACAGAGGCCACTTTAGAACTTTGAAGGTCACATGGAAAGGAAAGTTTCTTTGATGACTAGGGGAAGATTAGAGAGGGAAGAAAAAGTAATAGTTCCCCCCTGCTCTGCCACAATATTACCCCTAAAGGGGGCAAAGAAAAATGAAATCCTATCACCCCATGCTCAGGCAACTGGGTTCCCAAGCTCTGCCTGTTCTAGTCTTATTCAGAGTGTTATTAGGGGCCACCTGGTGAAACATCCACCCTCTTCCCATGGGAACATCTAGAGTCTAGAAAGACATTTTTGCTCTATCATACTAACACTTCCCAGTAAGTGTTGGTGGCATGAGGGCCGGGTTTTCTCCTGTTTATTTATTCAGATGCTTAAGAGTAGTGTAAGCTGGAGACCAGGGATACTTCTTTTGGCAACCATGCACTTTCTTTTTATTTCTTTCACTTGTATATGTGCATGTGTGTGTATGATGTGTATATGCATATTCCCGTGTGTGGAGGTGCCGGTGTGTGTGCCTGTGTATACACACACACACACACACACACACACACACACACACACACACACACACGTGGGGGTTCCAGGTGGATATCTGCTGTCTTCTTCACTTTCTGTCCACTTTATTTTTTGAGACAGGATCTCTCCCTGAACCTGAGCTTTCCAATTCCAGCTACCTTGGGTTTACAATCTGCTGCCTTACCTGCCTAGGCTTTGAATGGGATCTGGGGATCTGAACTCTGACCCTGATACTTGCAGCCCTCTTTGCTGGCCCTTTGCTCTCTGAGATGGAATATGGTTGTAGTCTATTATTTAAAGTTGTGTTACATTTGTTTATGCTCTAGAACATTTGTTTAACAATGTAAAGATGTGTTGCTTTTGTTTATGTTGCATTTGTTTAACTCTGTGAAGCTGTGATTCTTTGCCTGTTTAAACACCTGATGGTCCAATAAAGAGATGAACAGCTAATAGCAAGGCAGGAGAAAGGATAGGAGAAAGGATATTCTCTCTGGAAGGCAGAGAGAATACATAGGAGGAGAAATCTGGGAAGAGGAGAAGGAGCAAGATAGAACAAAGAGAGGAGGACTACTCCACTCAGCTACACAACCAGCAATGGAGTAAGAGTGAAAGTAAAATATTTAGAAGTAAGAAAAGGAAAAAGCCAACAGGCAAAAGGCAGGTGGGAAAATTTGAGTTAAGAGAAGCTGGATAGAAACAAGCCAAGCAAAAAGGCTGGGTTTATTAGTAAGAATAAGCCTCCACATGTGATTTATTTGGGAGCTGGTTGGTGCCCCCGCAAAAGTCAAACAGTAAAACAAACCCAACAATAACAGAATATATCATTTAAATGATAGTGTAAACCTTGTCATGTAGTACCCTGTTTAGCTTCTATTAAGCTTCCAGATTAGTCTTCTTGCCTTGTCAACTTTTTAGGGTATTTTTCTATGCAGCAATGGATACTAGACTAATCCTGGATGAGCAAAATAACCAGAACTACATGGTTAACCAGTTTATCTGGATTAACTCTAACTTATTTGCCCATCATAGAGGGGGGAAGTAAACTTCCATATAATTCTCATTGGAAGCTTCTATTAATCTCTTTTATGCCCAGGATTAATTATTACATTTAACTACCATGGAGAAGTGAAGTATATACAGCTATGGTGAAATGTGTTTGTTAGAATGCAGATTTGACAATGTAGTTCAAAGCATTTCTATTCATTTTTGATGCACAACATTTTTTAACTATTGAAATGACTTCCCAACTTCATCACTTCAAAACTCTGTGGGACATAACCTTCCAGTTTGGGTAAAGTGTGGCAGAGCTTCCAATACGCTAGACAATGCTGATTTTCAACACACAAACATCATCAGGAATGTATTTAGTTACAGGACACCACTGAACAGATATGGAAGAGGAAGTATGTGAGGAACACAGGAGCCCCGAGGGAGTGAAGTCCTGAGTGAATGTGTGCTATTGACATGAGCATAGCCATATCTGGGATCCTCAGTACCTCAGCCTCATGGAGAGGCACAAAGCCTTTCCCAGGTGAGCCCCTAGGAACAGCAAAGCCTTATTCATCTAAGTGTGAATGTTGATAGTCTATGCAGAAAATGTCCACCATCCCTTTCTGCCCCAGGGTGTTTATGGCCTGCAGAGTGTTGCCTGACAGAGGCTTCTCTGACTGAGATTAGCTAAACCTGTGTCCTTAATCTAGATATAGGCAATAACCCTACATCTTCACGCTTAACTGCATGTAATTAAGATGCTGAGCTTCTCGGATGCTGAGTCTGTTCTATCAGAGAGACCAATCTACTGATCCAAGCATCTCTATCCATGTGTGTTTGTCCTTTGCTTAACATTCTTTCAATGCCCTAGAAAGGTCAGGTCCCTGAAGCCATGGTAGATGGGACAGAGGTGATCCAGCTTTTGCTATTCGGGAGAGGTGGAGCCCCCTGCCAACCTGATACATATAATTCAGTACAGACTGATGTCTGATATCTAGCATACATTAAAAGTTGAGACATGAGAAATAGTCCACAGAATCATTGTCCTCATAAGGAATCCACCCCACCCCAACATGCACACACAATTAAGGGTGAAAGAAGGGAGTCTAGGACTCTGATGTATGGAATAATAATGCTATAAGAATGGTGTCTTCATGCTCTTAATTAAAGTTAAGTACTCAGTGGAATCAGTGTGAATGTGGCCCAGGGCATGCACAGCTCACAGCAGCAAGCACAATCATGTTGCTAATTAGCCCACAGAGAGAGAATAATTTCGTAAAAAATAAATAGAAGTAGGCTGGAGTGAGGGAATTCATTGTTCATTTGTTTATTGTATTTTGTAATTGTAGTATTCTCAGTCTTTGGGATCAAATCTGGGGCCTCAAGCATGCTAGGGAAGTGCTATACCAGCCAAGCTTTAGCTTCATACATTTAAATTCAAGTCATTTCCAACATGTTTGCGTTGTTAGTTTGTTGTTTGTTTAGTTTTTGTGGGCAATTTGACATCACTGCCTGCTAATTGTGGGAAAAATATGGCAAGACCATTTAGAAATATCAACTAAAATACTGCTTTCCACACATGACGTGGATACTTTTTGGTTAATGGCAATTGAAATGCATATAAAATCTTTTGTAGCAAACAAAATTTCTTCAATATGCAAAGGTGATTCGGAAAATTAACTAGCCTTGTTCATATTTAAATATGACTCTCCAGATGCTATTCATGATGGTGGTAAGTGGTTTTCAGATGGTCTCTTCACCTGAGAAGTTCTTGAATTACAATTATATCAAGGATACTCTATTGCCAACTGAGTTCTTGATACTCTGTCTAAAAGCTTTAAAATGGGATCTGTGTATTAACTTTTAAGAATATTTTTGAAAATATAAAAATGAGTTGAAAGACAATGAGGAAACTGCAGGAATAGTTCAGTGGATAAAGGGATTACCCTGTAAATGTAAGGACTCCTCAGAATCCACATATGTAGTTTTGGATCCCCAGAACTTACATACAAGCAAAATTGATACAACAGTTACCTACAAACCCAGAAATCAGGAGGTAGAAGCACAGAAAACCTGGTGTAAGCTGGCTAACTAGGTGACATCTGTCAATTCCAAATTGAGAGGCCCTGTCTTTGTTTAAAAAAAAAAAGTGGAGAGCTGACCTCCTTGTGCATAATTACACACTTACATGCATACACCCATGCACACAGGACATGCAAATATACATACATACATGCATTCCACACACAACTGAATGAAAAAAGACAATAAGAATCTTGGATTTTGTTTTTGTTTAGCTGTCTCATTTATCCAAACCTGATCTTAAACTTACTATTTTGTTGAAGATAACCTTGAATTTAAATTCCTCTTCTGCACTTGGGGGGACCTACAGAACTGACTCGGTTCTATTTTGACTTAAGGTCAGAGAGTTTTGCCTGTCCTTGCTCTTCCAAGGTGAAACATCAGGATGTCTGGCCTAAGAGTATGAATGCAATAGGATGCTTGGCATAGGATGTGGTCACTGCATGTCCTGCCTGAACAATAGACTACTTAACTCGGGACACACTTGATGTTTGGGGTAATGAGAAGGTAAGTACAATTGCTTGTTCTTTGTATCTTGGTAAATAAGTCTTTTCCCTTCTCCCCCTCTTTTGATGGGGGTATAAAAAGACTGGATGCCTGCCCAACCCTATTCTGTATCTCTGTCCTTATTCTTTAGTATCTTTAATTTTACTGCCTACTATTTCTTTCTTTTAAAAATATTTTTAATTTATTAATTTATTTTTACATTCCAATTCCAGTTCCCCCTCCCTCAACTCTGCCCACTCTTTCCACTCCCCCAAGCTCCCATTTGCTTCTTAGAGAGGCTAAGGCCTCCCCTAGTAAGTCTGCTAAGTCTGTCCCATCATCTTGCTGAGGCAGGACCAAGGCACATTCAAGAGAACATGCATACACACTAACCACACACACACACACACACACACACACACACACACACACACACACACACACACACGGTATCTTGGATCCTGCTATTTCTTAATCTACATGCTTCCCTCCAGACATAGACATGATGAATAAGCCAGGTAGGACCAGGCTCTTGTGGTCTCCCAGACTTGGGATATTGCTTACCCTCTGACCAGAGTGCCAGAGTTACAGGTATGTCTGCAATGCCAGTTCATGCCTGCTGGGGATTGGAAATTGGATTTGCAAAATCTAGCCAAGCACTCTACCAACTGAACTATACATCCTCAATTGAGAGTAGAGTTTTTGAGGTGTTACTATTTCATTTCTCGGTGAGATTTCCTATTCATCTCTGATTTATCCAAACAAGCCAATTCTATATGTAATGTCTTAAGGGGGAAGTGAAAGTGGTGCTAAAATGAGCATAGTAAAGATTAAAGGGTTCTAATTGGTTTCCAATCCTCCTGGCCATTAAGTTTCATGGAGGGGTGTCTGACCACAGAATCCTATTTGAAAGTGAATAAGACAAAAGATCTGGAAAAAAGTTAATGGATCAACAGGCAGGATACTGTTAACCACTATACTGGGAGGGATGGGAGAAATATGATGAGAAGAGAGGATTTGGCAACTATCAGAAGGAGAACTATTTATTGAAAGGAACCAGTCCTCCCCAAGAGCGGATCCTTGTTTTAGCACTACTTAATTCACCCTGAGAGCCAGTTACCTTTCCCATAATGAATGGCCTCTCTTTGCAGTTCAATATACTCTTAAAACTACTGAAATTTAAACAATCACAACTCCCTTCAGTTCAAACTATTTATATTCTATTGATTTTAAGTATTTCAACCCCATCCTTGGTTTCCTAGGTATGAAACACGAATCTACTATATTAAACGAAACCACATCCAAAGTTCTTTCTGAGACAGATTTTTATTTGGCATGTCACTGTTGGCAAGATTGGTAGTTCACAGATGTTCTTTGACACCATTTAAATATTCAATAAATACCTACCAAAGGACATCCAATGCCATGTGCATCCAAAGCTTTCTAGCAAAGGAGAGTAAAACCATCATTTGAGCTTTACATTGAAGCTAATTCTAATCTTGAGGAAAAACTTGAGGTCAGAAAGAATTTGTTTTGAAACCACAATGAATTAGGTCATCTTGTTCCCTCTAAACCTTCCCAAACAATATAGGTTATCATAAGTATTTAAAAATAGAATTGCTATACCCAGCAATCTCTCTTTCCAATGTTTAACAAAAGAAAGGAAATGACTACACGACCAAGATATCTACAGTTCATGTTCACAATAACCAAGACATGAAAGCAATCAATTTTCAGGTAAAGGTACAAAGAAACAGATATGTGTAATAAAGAAATTGCTTATATTAAAAAACAGACCTTGCCATTTGTCAAACTATGGCTAAGTCTGAAGACATTATGCTGAGTGAAATAAGCCAGACACAGAAACAAAAAGTCTATGTGATGTCAGTTTTATATTGAATCTAAACTTTGAAAATTACAGAAAGAAAAAACAGTGCTTTTAAAGGTTGAGTGGGAGTAAGGAACTTATTCAAAAGATACAAATTAGTGGTGTGTCCGGGCCTGGGAGGACTGTATTGCTGGCTCTTGGAAGGTAAAGGAATAAACATCAAGAGTTCAACAGCCTGGATTACATAGCAAATGTGAGGCCAACCTGGTGTGCATGCTACTGTGTATCACAAAAATCACAAGATAAAAAAAATTATACCTAAGCTGTAGATATGTAAGATGAAGAAATCAGGAGAGTAAATGTGCATCATAAAGACTATGTTTCATATTGTCTTTATGAATTCTGTGTAATTAATATATTTATGCATTATTGAGCATAAACACAAACATAGTTATATGAAGTGATGATCATGCCACTTTCATCACAAATATTATCTATTTTTTATCAAAATGGTATATATATTATTTAAATTAGAAACAACTTTATTTTACATATCAATCCCAGTTCCCTCTCCATCCTCCCATACCTCCCAACACCCCCCATCCCATCTTCCATCCACTCTCCAGGGAGGATGAGGCTTTCCATGAAGGATCACTAAAATTTGTCAATTCATTTGGGGCAGGGCCTAGGCACTCCCTGTTGTATCTAGGCTAAGACAGTATCCCTCCATGGGAAATGGGCTCCCAAAGTACATTCATGCAGTAGGAATACAACCTGGTTCTACTGCCAGAGGCACCATAGACTGTCTACTGCTCCTAACTGACAACCACATTCAGGCAGGGCCTGATTTGGTCCTATGTTAGTTTCCCAGCTGTCAGACTGGAGTCCATGAGCTCCCACCTGCTCAGGTCAGGTGTTTTGATACTTATATGTATCCTAAAACATCATGCTATGTAAGTGTACAGAAGGGAATTAATTTAAAAATGTAAAGTATCTATTCATGAAGTAGTGACAAGGCAAGCCACAGATGAGATGACAGAGATGGCTTTAAGAAGCAATGACATGAAAAGAACAGCAAATCTTGACAAGATTTTCAAGGCTTTTCTGTGCAAAGTGTTCCCACAAAAAGATAAAAAAAATCATTGTTCTTGCACAATTTATAAGACAAAGTTTTTTTTTTCTTGTTAAGCATGATTGGTTGCAGGTTGTCTTGCTCAATTGGGTTAGGTAAAAATGAAGAGGTCTCAATTGTTTTAAAATCTCCTGGAGCAAAATATTAAATTAGAGATACGTTTAGTTTGGGTCCAGTGGGAAATGCTCACTTTATTCACAGCTCTTCCTCTGTGAGGTTGTGTTTGTTTCTGTTGTGTTTGGGAATGACTTCTAGGAAGACTTCTGCCATGCATGGTGACACCACTCAGTAGCGTGATGCAAAGGTACATGGCACAGGATATTCCAGGACATGAATGAGAAACTGAATATCTAACACTAAAACAATGTGAGTAATGAAACATAAAGGAGATTTTTCCATATTAAAAAAACATCAAGACTTAAGGTCTTCTGACATGTAATATTATAAGCAAAAGATTAATTAATCTATTATGTGAATCAAATAAATGTACCATCTTATCAAAACCAGGTCTGACAGTGTAGGATATACAGTTTTAAGAGCATTATACTTCTTACTGTGTTTGAAAAGAATCACAAAGAGTAGAATCCATCAGAATTCCCCCTAGTCACTAAGCCAAAGAATGCTTATGAATATTCACTTATCAAATACCTAAATATCTTTGAAATCTCAAAGATAATACATAAAAGAAACTTGATATAAAATTTTCCAACATTCACAGGCTTCTTAAAAGTATATATTAGTCTGATTTAATGACACGTGGAGTTGAATGACACATTTCTAAATTACTCATAACAAAAGAAATGGTTTTGCTCAGCCATCTTAAAAAAAAGACACAATTATGTTAATATTTTCTTTTAAAATGAATATTATAAAATTTGCTCTGTTAAGAGAGAAAAGACTAATATGTAGACAGTTTTTAAAGTACAGAAACATTAAAAAATTATGGCATAATAAAGAAAAAATTTAATTTCTGACTTTTTCATTTTTTATAACAGATTTCAGCATCTAAGACATGTAATCTATTGTAGTTTCTTTTACTAATGTGACCACATATCCAATCCTGTTAAACATATTGGTATTCATTTTCTTCTATAGATTACTTCCTCAAATAGCTTAAGTGTCTCTTATACGCTGATCTCAGATTTATTTCCATTGTCTGTAATCCAAAAAGTAAATAATCTATGAATCAATTTCATAAGAGGGCAAACAGTAGGAAACATTAACCCTAAATTTCAAGTCACTTGATATTAGAAGACACACAGAATGTCAATAAAGTTTGTGAAGGTATGTATATTCACCATGATTATTTACCAAAGAGATGCTAACTAAGATGTCATGAGACACTATTTCACACCAAAGTGGCTAAGGTTCAAGAAGTTAGGAGCATTGTTAACAATGGTGTTGAAAAGTTGGGATTTCCTCTCATGCCTCACTGACTAACAGCTTTTGAAATGCATAATTGCAAAACCCAACATAAACATGCACTCTGACTTCAAAAATCTCATTTCTAGCATCTACCTAACAGAAAGATTCTTCTATATGTGAGCCAAAGAAGACAGAAGAATCTTTGACAAAATTATTTGTCACTGATCTGGTCTAGAAACCACCTGTTTACAAATAGCATCATTAAAGGAAATTGTAAGAATCATGACACACTGCAAAACGTGCAGGGGCTTCTGTTCCCAGGAATATGTTCATTTCTTCTAACCAGTCCAATTTTTCACTAACAGTTGCTCATGTTTGTGCTGTGTTATCTTCCTTATAGTATTTATTCTTTCATTTTCTCTTTTTTCTTTGTTTAATTAGTTTTTATTTTAGTTTAGAGTGCCTGTAAATTTTTGTACAAGTTTTAAGCAACCAACTCTGAGGTTCACTGACTTTTCTAGTTTTTCTACTCTTTAGTTGAGTTACTTGTATTATTCTCAACATCCTTTCCTGCTGCTACCACTGGACTCTCTCTGTAGGTCTGTCTCTCTGTGTGTCACCCTCCCTCCCTCACTGCCCCCTGAACCCCATAATTCCCTAAAGTGTACAATGAGTCACTAGAGAATTGTCTGTCTTATACATAAGCCTCTGCCACTTTTGACAACTTTCCTAGCATTATTTTGTTGCACGCTATAAAATGTAGCATGGTCTAGATTTCTTTTGTATTGGGAGAATTTCCTAATTTCTCTTTTGATTTGTTTCTTTAATCCATTTTATGTTTAAGAGTTTATGTTTTATTTCCATTTGATGTGAATTCTGTTCTCCCATCATATTCATAGGAGACACTCCATATAATTTCCATAACCCTAAATCTGAAAAGACTTATTTTACAATCTAGCATGTATTACCTTTAGCTGTATCTGTGCAGTGGCATTCATATTTATGTATACTTTCATACTGAATGAGAGAGAGAATATGTGCATCTTTCATTTTTTCTCCAGTATGCAGATCTCACACTTTCAGTTCTTTAGTGAATGTTCTGTCTGGATGATTGATCCCTTTATTGAAAGTGGATTCCTTCACTCATTGAATGAGGACTATTTTTCTCTCCATCCTTGTTGGTCTTTCCTTTTTAGTACACAGTACGAAATGCAGTCATGTATAGTATGTGCGTGGTTATGTGCACATGTGTGGAGATACATATAATACATAGGAACATACTTAGATAGAAATAGATATAGATATAGATATATAGATATATAGAAATATAGATGCAATACACACACACACACACACACACACACACACACACACACACACACACATACACACACACACACACACACACGGCCAGAGATCCAGGTTGATTTCTTTTGTTCTCCATTGATGGGGGATGTTCTTCTGTATATATGTTTCTCTTATCTTATTGGTTGGTGAATAAAACATTGATTGATCAGTGGCCAGGCAGGAAGCATTGGCAGGGCTACCACACGAGTAGAATTATGGAGAGGGGGTACAGAGAGAAGCCTCAAGAGAGAAACCATGTAGCTGCCAGAGAGCAACATTCCGGATTACAGGTAAACCACAGCCTCGTGGCAATATTTAGTTTAATAGAAATGGATTAATAATTAAGAGAAAGCTAGCCAGTAAGAAGACATCAGCCAAACAGTTCATAATTAATATGTCTCTATGTGCTTATTTGGGGCTAATTGGCTGTGGAACCAGCTGGGACAGAATCTTTCATCTACACTTCATCCTACTTCATTTTGAGACACATTGTCTCACTGAACTTGGAGCTCATTGACTTAGTGGCTTGGTGCGTTTCCTGGTTGCTCCTATTTCTACCTCCTTAGAACTAAGATTAAGGGTTTATTTAAATGCATCTAGATTTTAGCATGGGTGCTGGGGAACTGAACTCAGGTTTTCATGTTTGTATGGCAAACGCCTTACTGACTGCACCATCTCTTCTGCTCCAATTTAAACTTAATTGTTAAGTTTTTCTGTTTCATTGGACATTTTATCATCTTTTTGTCTAATTATCCATTGTTTTCTTCCTCATTCCTCTCTTTCCATTCTTTCATGATTTAATGATTTTAGTTTCAATGCAGTTTGAGTCTTTTCTCTTTGTATTTTACAAAAGCTATTCAGCTATTGTTTTTTCTTTGTGGTTTTCATGCACCTTACATAAAACATAGTTATGTATCTATTTTAAGCTAATGAAAATTTCAATTTTATGCAGACTCCAATCTTTTATTTTATCCATTTGATGTTACTGAGGTCAGAATTTAAATTTTTTTACAATGTGTACACATTGGCAAATTTTCACAGTTATAATTGTATTTCACATTTCTGTCTTTTTAGGTTTGTATTGAGTTTATACATGATCTATAGACTATTGAAGTAGTGCATTTTCTGTATTTAGACCAGTGGGGGTTTTGTCTTTAACAATGGGATTTATATTTTTGTGTACTTCCATGTTGATATTTAGACAGTTTTTCTTTTAACTTGAAGAATTCCTTATCACTTGCAAAACAGATCCACTGGTGTTAAATTCCCTCAGTTTTTGTTTGTCGGAGAATTCTTATCTCTCTTTGATTTTTTTTGTGTGTGTATGATGTATAAGTGTGTGCATGTGTGCATACAGGTGCACTTACCTATGCAGCATCATGTGGAGGCTAGAAGTTGATGTCAGGATATCTCCCTCAGTCACTCCCCATCTTTTTTTTTTTTTTTGAACCTAGGTCTTTCATTAAACCTGGAGCTTGCCCTTTCAGCTAGATTGGAGATGGCTGGCACACACCAGTGATCTGCCTGTCTCCCCCATCTCACACTACCTGTGAGTTTACAAATGTACCGTGCCTGTTTTGTTTGTTTGTTTGTTTGTTTCGTTCTATTTTACAGGAAACCTGGGCAATCTGAGCTCAGTTCCCTGTGTATGTACAGCAAACACTTGTTGATTAGTAAATCATCTTTCAAGCCTACCAACCTAGTCTTTAAAGATCAAATCCCCCCTCTTGAGGTATGGGGAGAAGGGAAGAAGAGAGAAATGGAGAGGGAGGAAAGTGGGATGGATGGAGGGAAGGAGTGATGGAGGGAGAGAGGAAAGTGGGGAGGGAGGGAGGGAAGGAGGGTGGAAGAAAGAAATTTAAACAATGCAGGAAGGAGACTTATAATGCATTACTATATTACCTCACTCAGTCCTGGCTTGAAATATCTGCTAAGAAAACCACAGTAAGTACTTTGGAATTCCCTTATATGCACTGTCTATTGCTGCTTCCAGAATTCTCTTTGTCTCTGCTATTTGACAATTTAATTCAAATATAACCTACAAGGACTACTACCAAGGCTACTAAGATTTTGATTAATTATAAACATATATGAGTAAAAACTATAATTAATATACAAAGAAAAGAAGTGTTTACATGTTTAAAAATTACTTTCATCATTATTAAAATACATAAAGAAAACTAAGATCTTGAATAAATTTACTTAGTTGTATTAAATTTCTTTTGTAAATTTCATTTTCCTCATCACCTTTCCTGACTTCTGACCAAATTCCATGAAAATGTGAGTGTGGTGTTTTATTTATTTCATTTATTTGTTGTAATTTCATATATGAATAAAATGTATTTAGATAGTATCTACTCACACCTCCCCTATCAGTTCTTTTTAGATGTCTTACCCCCCCCCCACCTACTCCCAACTTGGTGTCATTTTCTACCTCTCACCCTCATGTTCCTTCTCTTCTGTCTCCCTCTCCTCCTCCTTCTGCAGTGAGTCTATTAGTGTTGTCCCTATGTAGGTTATCATTCATTGGAGCTTAGGCAGCCTGACATGGTCCACACTACTGAAGAAAATGGTCTCTTCCTCCCCTAGTGTCCAACAATTGACATTAGCTCCTCAAATAGGATTGAGAAATCATGGCTCCTTCCCTCTCCTTGATGGAGTATCTACTGTCTTGATCTTGGGCAGGTCATATGTCAGCAACCACAGTTGTGAGTTCATGATCACAGTGAACCAGCCATGTCCACAGACTTTATCTCACAGTAACATGACTAAACTTTTAGCAATTGGGGAGTATAGTAGCTTTTAACTGAAATGATTTCTACAGAGACTTCTGGAAAAGACTCAGTTCACAAGTTCTAAACAAAATAACATCCACTACTGTAGTTTTGTAGGAAACAAAATCATGTTTTTCTCTGGAACATGTGAATTTATTTTGAAAGGCATTTTTTCGAAATGTGTAATAAAATTACAAACTGGGCCAGGAGCATGATTCAGTGGGTAAAGCTGTTGTCATGTAAGTGTGAGGTTCTGCTCTTAGATTTCTGAACCCACATCAAGCCAGATATGGTTCTACACATCTGTAATCCCAGCCCTTGGGCACTGACAGGCCCTGGAAACTTGTGGATCAACTTGCCTGATGTGCTCAATGGCAAACAATGAGACCTCAAACAGGGAAGAATGCAAAGACCACCGGGCAAGGTTGCCTCTGACCTAATTGGGGCTATCGCAGGGTATGTGTACACATTCACATACACACACACACACACACACACACACACACACACACACACACACATATTTTTGCTCTTTTTAAAGGTAATTATATTATTATTTGAATGGAAAATAGTCTTTTTGGCTGTTGTGTATAAACACTTGGTCCATAGACTATTGTGTTGTTTGTAGGGATGGGTGGTGTAGAGCCTTTAGGATATAGGACAATGGTAATGGAAGTATGCTCTTAGAAGCTGGATTTTATACCTGTTTCTGGTTCAGGGCTGTATTTTCTGCTTCTTTGTCAGAAAACATGATGGGACTAGTAACCTTGTGCTAAGCCCTAGTAGTTTCCCCACTGGAATAAACTGAAAGTCCAGGAAACTATGACCCAAAAGATAGCCATCTTTGTTAATGTGTTTCTGTTAGATAAGTTGTCTCCAAGATGAGAAAAATAACTAAAATAGTACTTTATTTTTACATAAAAGAATATGTATATCCACTATGTTATTAAGCACAACCTATAACCTTGTATAATCTCTCATTTTAAAATCACTCACCACAGACATATAGGGATTACTCATACTGTTTGAGGCAATAAAAATGGTAAAGAGTCAATAAACTACATAGTACATGGATCATCATCTCTGATTTATTGCCTTTGTGTTAACATTGACAATCAAACCAGAAGTCAAATGTAAACTATTAGCTTGTACATGTGATGTTGATCATAGCTGTTATGACCCTATTATATGGTACTAGAAACACTTAGAATAAAGACCTCCAATTGAGTAGATAGAATCTAAAGAAAATATCCCATACCAGCTCTTGGAGAAAAGTCAGCCCTTCAAGAGGATGTATGTGAGGCAGAAGGTCCTCCACAAAATGGGTAGATGTAGATCTGCCTCAGCTTCTGTTCCTGAAGCATCAGGTCTTGGTTATGCCCTGTGCCTGTTTAAAAGCAGCACTCTAAACCAACCATTTTCCTGGGAAGTTTGAAACAGAAAAGACAGAGGGGGTGGTTAGAGAAGAATGACAAAGTTAATTAGACCTCAGTGTCTCATGGAGATAGTGAAAGGTAGATTCAGGGGGAATACTAGGAGGAAAAGAATTGACTGGTTTCCTCGGAGCTTTCTCCTCTCTGTAGGTGTCAATGCAGGTTCCCACTCTGTGAGTGGGAGGGTATGGTAAAACACCTATGTTATTTCATTCAACATGAACAAACTTGTATGCAGTAGGACGTGAACATGTCCTGTACTGGTCATATCTGAGGCCCACAAGAAGAAAACTTTAATCTATAGCTTTGGTTTCTGCAATGGGACTTTAATTCATAGACAGCTACAGGAGTATCAGACAGCAACCACCATTTCCAAGCAGTGAATTTAATTTTATTTATTTTCTGCTCTCTAACCATCAAGTATTCTATCAGGATTAAAACCTTTTCTGAAATCCTGCTGAATTAGCTGAGCTTGCTAATACCTGCATCTATAACAGAATAGTTCCAGTTCCCAAAATTATACTGGCATTCTACATCTTGATGTTTCCTACTTATCCAGAACTGAGAAAATGTGGTGTAAGTCTTCTTCAACAACTTCTCCCAAAACACAACAGGCAATGCTTCTGATTACCCACTCCTTGAGTTTTATACCTCTAACCCCACAGTCTTCTTCCAGGATGTTGGAGTCAGGCTTTCAGTATTATAATAACAAAGCCCCATTAACCTTCCATGGAGAAAGGTTGTATGATTTACTATACTACATTTTAATAGAGCCTATCTTATGTCAACCTAACAACCCAGTAGAAGAGACTAGTCTTCTATTTGGGCTTTGTGACTGATCTTGCATTAGATATTCCTCATCACAGAGCCCAACCCCTGCAACATGTGCCCTTTCATCTCCTCCTTGAGTTTGATCTAGGCTGTTAGCTCTTCCCAAGAGTCTAATTACCCTAGCATTGCCAAGCCCTAGCTGATTCCAGAAACCGACACATTTATAACTAGCTAACAGTTACATGACAGGTAACACAAAGAGGGAAGAACAATAAAGAAAGGAAATCCCACAAAACAAGAAGTGAACAACAAGTGAACAAGTGAAGCTGAGAGATTTAATTGATACCTGTGCAATCTCCTAGTGACAGGAGAAGGGAGAGGCAAGCTCCAAGTTACCTCCATGTGACACTTTAGGTGAATACAAGAATGAGAATAGAACTGAAAACAGTTTTGGCACCATGACAGTATGGAGTGTGCACACTAAATGCACACATTGGAAGGATGCTGGAGTATAACAATGAACCATGTGACTTAGAACAAGTGAGTTTAATAATAATAAGACCTTAATTTAAAAGGAATGAATCATAACTGAGGTAGCATAATAGCATAAGATGATTTTTTCACCATGAAGTTAATGGCCATCCTCTTACTCTTTCAGCATAAAGAAATGACTAAATAAGCCAAAAAGTGAGGAGAAACAAAATGATGAAAGCTATAAGGGAGTCAAGCTGATGTACAAGCCCTCTGGGGACAGATTTCTAAAACTCCTTTGGAGCCTTGAGTATCCATAACAGAAATCTCAAGAAAATCTTCTAGTGACTTTCGGTTTACTTTTAGAACAATTTTAGATTTAAGTAAAGTTGTGAAGATGACTGAGGCCAGAGAGGCCTACACCTAGTTTCCTCAGTTAAGAACATGGGTATTGTCATACATTTGTCAGGACTGATGGACCAGTGCTGATACATTATTCATTAACAAAGGCTTTGGTTTACTACTACTACTGGGTCCTATCTCTGCTCAGGACCCCATGCAGGGGAGAATGACATGTGGCTGTCTCCTTGTCCTCTTCTTGCCTATGTGGTTTCTCAAAATTTAGGATGATCTTGATAGTTTTGAATGTGGTGTTTTTTATAGAATTTCCTTCTGATGGAATTTGTGCAATGAATTTCTCACGAATATGCTGAGTTTATATCTTTGGGCAGGGAATGTACAGAGATAAATGCCATTCACCTCAGATCACACTAAGGAAGGGGTCATAGTGTAAAACTGAACTTTGATAACTATCATTTGGCTGAAATTATGACTTTCTCTTTTCTCGGCATTGAAGTCACCCTTTTCCATTCTCTACTCTCTAAGTCACAATGAAGAGCCCATTCTAAAGAATGTTATACTTTATTGAAGGTGGAGTGTGTTAGTAGATCTCACAAATTCTTCATTCCTGATTTTGTGTATGTTTAGAAATTTACTTACATAAGAATGGAAAAATGTGTGTGTGTGTGTGTGTGTGTGTGTGTGTGTGTGTGTGTGTGTGTGTGTGTGTGTGTGTTACACACTATTCTTATCCAGTATTACTTTATTTTACTCAACACAGTATTGGGTCCTGGGAGCTCTTACTCTTGTGATCCAGCTACCACTGCAGGGTCTTTTGATTTGTCTGTTTGATTTTAGCATTTGCATTTTCTCATATTGTAAGACACCTTGGGTTCACTTTGTGTGTTTCATCCCAGTTTTAGACTCAGTCATTTGTCTAAGGATCCCTGAAACATTTCATTGGACAACAACATTAAAATCAAGTTCTGAGAAAGGCTATACTTAATTTTATAAGAAACCACTAAATTCTCTTTCAAAAAGCCCTGCCATTTTGTAGCAATAAATGAGAATGACTTTTGCTACCACCCCCCCAACTAAAACCCTACCTATCACATATCCTTTCTGCTCCCCCTGGATGGTAAGGCCTTCCATAGGGTGTCTTCAGAGTCTATTGTATCCTTTGGGATAGAGCCTAGCTCCCTCTCCCCTGTGTGTCTTGGCTCAGGGAGTATCCCTCTATGTGGAATGGGCTCCCAAATGCAACACCTATGCTAGGGATAAGTACTCAACTTCTAAAGGAGGTCCCGTAGATTTCTGAGGTTTCCTCAATGAAACCCATGTTCCTGGGGTCTGGATCAGTCCCATGCTGGTATCCCAGCTATCAGTCTGGGGAGCAAGTGTTCCCCGATGTTCAGGTCAGTTGTTTCTGTGGGTTTCACCAGCCTGGTCTGGACCCCTTTGCTCTTGACTCTTTCTCTGCATCTACATTCCAGTTCAGTTCAGTGATTAGTTGTGGGTATCTGCTTCTACTTCCACCAGCTGCTGGATGAGGGCTATCAGGTGGCATATAATTCAGTCGTCAATCTCATTACCCAGGGAGGGCATTTAAGGTAGGCTCACATTTGTTGATTAAATTGTTAGCTGATGCCATCTTTGTAGATCTCCAGACATTACCCTAGTGCCTGATTTCTCTGTAAACCTAAAATGTCTCCCTCTATTATGGTATCTCCATTCTTGTTATCTTCTATTCTTTCCCTGACTCAAACCATCTGTTCCCTCATGTCCTCTGCTTCACCCCTCTTCTCTCCTTCTCAATCTCCTAGCTCCCTCCCCCCTCTTCCTGTGCTCCCAATTTGCTCAGTGGATCTTGACCCTTTCCCCTTCTCCAAGGGACCATGTATGTCTCTCTAAGGGTCCTCCTTGTTTACTAGCTACTCTGGCAGTGTGGATTGTAGGCTGGTAATCCTTTATTCTATGACTAAAATCCACATATGAGTGAGTACATACCATGTTTGTATTTTTGTGATTGGGTTACCTCACTCAGAATGGTTCCATCCATTTTCCTGCAAATTTCAAGGTTCCGTTGTTTTTGTTTTTGTTTTATTTTTCACAGAGTAGTACTCCATTGTGTAAGTGTACCACATTTTCTCTATCCATTCTTCAGTTGAGGGGTATCTGGGATGCCATTTTAGATTCCTCTATTAAGAAATGTCTATTTAGTTCTGTACCCCACTTTTTAATTAGATTGTTTGGTGTTTTGGAGACTAGCTTCTTGAGTTCCTTGTATATTTTGGAGATCAGCCCTCTGTTAGATGTGGGGTTGGCGAATATCTTTTCCCAGTCTGTGGACTGCCATTTTGTCTTGCTGACTGTGTCCTTTGCCTTACAGAAGCTTCTCAGTTTCAGGAGGTCCCATTTATCAATTATTGATCTCAGTGTCTGTGCTACTGGTGTAATGTTCAGGAAGCGGTCTCTTGTACCAATAAATTCAAAGGTATTTCCCACTTTGTCTTCTAATAGGTTCAGTGTGGCTGGATTTATGTTGAGGTCTTTGATCCATTTTGACTTAAGTTTTGTGCAAGGTGATAGGCTTGGGTCTATCTGCAGTCTTCTACACGTCTGCAACCAGTTATGCCAGCACCATTTGTTGAAGATATTCTTTTTGTTTCATTGTATAAATTTGGATTGTTTGTCAAAAATCATGTGTTCATAGGTGTGTGAGTTAATATCAGGGTTTTCAACTCTATTCCATTGGTCTACCTATCTATTTTTGTGCCAATACCAAGCTGTTTTCAGGACAATAGCTCTGTAATAGAGCATGAAGTCAGGGATGGTGATGATGCCTCCAGAAATTCCTTTATCCTGGGTCTTTTGTTTCTCCATACAAAGTTGAGAATTGTTCTTTCAAGGTCTGTGAAGTATTGTGTTGGGATTTTGATAGGGATTGAATTGAATCTGGAGATTGCTTTTGGCAAGATTGCCATTTTTACTATGTTGATCCTACCTATCCAAGAGCATGGGAGATCTTTCCTTTTTCTGGTATCTTCTTTAATTTTTTTCTTTAGAGAGTCAAAATTCTTATGGTACAAGTCTTTCCCTTTTTTGGTTAGTGTTACGCTAAGGTATTTTATGTTGTTTGTGGCAATTGTTAAAGGCGATGTTTCTCTGATTTCTTTCTTCACCAATGTGTCAGCTGTATATTGTAGGGCTACAAATTTTTTGAGTTAATCTTGTATCCTGCCACTTTGCTGAAGGTGTTAATCAGCTGTAGGAATTCCCTGGTACAGTTTTTTGGGTCACTTATGTAGACTTTCATATCTTCTGCAAATAGTGAGAGTTTGACTTCTTCCTTTCTGATTTGTATTCCCTTGATCTCCTTTTGTTGTCTTAGTACTCTAGCTAGAATGTCAAGGACAATATTGAAGAGATATGGAGATCGTGGACATCCTTGTCTTGTCCCCAATTTTAGAGGAATTGCATTGAGTTTCTCTCCATTTAATTTGATGTTGACTGTTGGTTGGCTGTATATTGCTTTTATTATGTTGAAGTATGTTCCTGTTTCCCCTGATTTCTCCAAGACCTTTATCATGAAGGGGTGTTGGATTTTGTCAAAGGCTTTTTCGGCATCTAGTGAGATGAGCATTTTTTTTCTGTCTGTTTATATGGTGGAATACATTGATGGATTTTCATATGTTGATCCATCCTTGCATCCCTGAGATGAAGCCTACTTGATCATGGTGGATGATTGCTCTGATGTGTTCTTGGATTCGATATGCCTGTATTTTATTGAGAATTTTTGCATCAATGTTCATGAGGGATATTGGTCTGTAGTTCTCTTTCTTAGTTGTGTTTTTGTGCGGCTTGGGTATCAAGGTTATTGTAGCCTCATAAAAAGAGTTTGGCAATGTCCCTTCTGCTTCTATTTTGTGGAACAATTTGAGGAGTATTGGTATTAGCTCCTCTTAATTTCTGGTAGTATTCTGCACTGAAGCCATCTGGCCCCTGGCTTTTTTTGGTTGGGAAACTTTTGATGACTGCTTCTATTTCCTTTGAGGTCATAGGTCTGTTTAAGTTGCTTGTCTGCTCTTGATTCAGTTTTGGTAAGTGATATCTGTCCAGAGAATTGTCCATTTCATTGAAATTTTCAAATTTTATGGAGTACAGGTTTTCAATGTATGACTTGAAGATCCTCTGGATTTCCTCAGTGCCTGTTGTTGTGTTCCCCTTTTCATTTCTGATTTTGTTAATTTGCATGTTCTCTCTCTGCCTTTTGGTTAGTTTGGATAATGTTTTGTCTATCTTGTTTTCTCGAAGAACCAACTCTTTGTTACATTGATTCTTTGAATTGTTTTGTTTCAACTTTATTGATTTCTGCTCTCAGTTTGATTATTTCCTGGAATCTACCCCTCCAGGATGAATTAGCTTCCATTTGTTCTAGAGCTTTCAGATGTGATGTCAATTCTCTGGTGTGACCGACTATTCTCTAGTTTCTTAATATGAGCACTTAGAGCTATGAACTTTCCTCTTAGTACTGCTTCCAAAGTGCCCCATAAGTTTTGGTATGTTGTGTCTTCATTTTCATTGAATTCTAGGAAGTCCTTAATTTCTTTATTTCTTCCTTGACCCAGGAATGGTGCAATTGCATGTTGTTCAATTTCCATGAGTTGTTAGGTTTTCTGCAATTTGTGTTGTTTTTTATTTCTAACTTTAAAGCATGGTGGTCTGATAAGACACAGGGGTTTATTCTATTTTTTTGTATGTGTTCAGGTTTGCTATGTTTCCTGAGTATATGGTTGATTTTTGAGAAGGTTCCATGTGGTGCTGAAAAGAAGGTTTATTCTTTTGTGTTTGGATGGAAAATTCTATAGATATCTGTTAATCCCAATTGGGTCATAACTTCTGTTAGTTCCTTTGTTTATTTGTTAAGTTTTTGTCTGGTGGTCCTGTCCAGTGGTGAGAGTGGGGTGTTGAAGTTTCCCAATATAACTGTGTGAGGCCTTATTTGTGATTTGAGTTTAATAATGTTTCTTTTATGAATGTTGTTGCCTTTGTATTTGGGGCATAGATGTTTAGAATTGAGACTTCTTGATGGATTTTTCCTGTGATGAATATGAAATGACCTCCTTCCCTATATTTCTTTTTATCAAATATAATTTGGAAATATTTTCTTCCAGGCTGGAGTGTAAATTTGTTTTCCATTATTAGGTATTTTCTCAAAGAATATGTTTTAGATTTTAATAAAGTCCATCTTACCAATATTCTTTCTTTCAAGGATCCTGCCTCTGGTGTTATATTTAAAGTTGTGTTGTCAAGCAAAGGCCAACTAGATTTTCTCTGTATTTTTAATAAAGGGTTTTATTAAAATATAGTATACAGCATTAAATTACACCAATCTTCCATTTGCAGCTTAATAAATCAGTAGAGGGAACACATGCACTTAACCACAGGTCAACTCAAATATAGACTTCAGATCATGGTCAGATCTGGCCACCTTTTCTTGTCCAGCCTGCAATTTAAATAAAGATTTATGATTTTTAAAGGGCTGGGAAATATTCAAAATAGCACTATGTCTCATACAACCTATATGAAAACCACATGAAATTTGTTTTGTGTAGTTCATAAATTGATGTTATATTCATTTTACATATACTGTCCAAGATTGCTCATGTACTAGAATGAATGCACTTACTGCTCAATGGTCAAGTGGTCTGCCTTCTCTTGTACTTTATCACATGAGACCCACAATCCCTATATTGGATGCTAGAACATTGCAAAAGCCACTTTAAGGCCAATCAAGCCTGAAATTACTTGCATTAACATTAGTTTTCCCACTTATTAACAATGAAAATGTATACCATACACTGCTACATCTTGCTTCTTGCCTGTCAGTAATATCCACATTGTTTTCATAACAGCAGTTCGTTTCAATCTACTCTTGGTCATTTTGTTTTTGCCACCTTGCAGCTGGTATTGTTAATGCTGTTAAGAACAATTTTGTTCATATCTTATTTACTGTCAGATTCCACAGAGGTACACACTGCTCTGCCAAACATATGCCTAGATATGGAACTCCTGAGTAATGTAGGGTATAAAGTTTAGGACTAAGCAGTTTTGTCAGTTTTGTGAAATATTTTATAAATTTAGATTCATGTTGTATGAGTTTATGTTTCTCTCATAGACATACAGGTACCTTGGAAAATACACTTATCTGCTTGCATTTTCACCTTGTGGAAATTCATTGTTTTTAAATTTTCTTTGTTTTTGAGAGTTTCATACATGTATACAATAAATTATGATCATATTGATGCTCATTTCTTCCATTCAACCTCTATATACTCTGTATGCCCCTCCCAAATTCATGTCTTACTATTTTTTTATTAACTACTACATTCAGATGGTGCTACCCATATCTGCATGGGTCTGGGGCCTTGCACAGAAATATGGAAATCTTATGAGTGGCCACTTTAACTTCTCCCTCTCTCAGCAAATATCAATTACCAATATTTCCTCAGTGGAGCCTGGATTGTCTACTCCATCAATGCTAGTGATTTGGCTTGGTGTGAGTTCATAAGTCCAATGGATATGACATGTATAGAAGACAGAGTTTCATAGCATCCTTTTCCATCCCACAGCTGTTACCTGTATTCCTGCCTCCTCTTCAGTAATGTTACCTGAACCTTGGTGGGGAAGGTAACAAGAATGTCTTGTTTAAGTGAGTATTTTGTGTTATTCTCAGTCCTATATTCAGTTATGAATGTGTCCATTGGATGCTGTCCAGTACAAAAAGAAATGTCTCTGACATTTCTCTGACAAAGTTGCTCTCTGACAAAGGCTGAGAGTAACTCAGTTCTACAAGTATAAGCATTAATATTTTGAAGGTAATTCAACAGCATGACCATTTACAAAAAGAAAATAATACTATGGGTTGGACTTTAGGGCCTGCCTCCCACAGCCATGAGCTTTTGACTAGGATGCCAGTACCAGGCAGAAAATCTCCCCCTGTGGATCAGGACTTAATTCCAATTAGAAAGTGATTTGTTACCCACTAACAGTCGTATCACTACTGTACCAGTAGGCATATCTTACCTGGAAGATTGGTATTGCAGCATGTCGAGTCCAGTATTCGGCAAGATTATTGATGTCTTTTCTTTCCCAGAAGCCTTCATAACACATTCCAATTCTATGAAAGCAGGCCAGCAGGAAGGAAGTTTCCTACTCAGTGTAATATTGGTTTCTCAATGAGCTGCTGCCAAGGTTTATTATGTCTCAGGAATACGGTCTTATCACATAGTTAGGAGTGATAACCAAGTGCAATCCCCATAACCTGTGTTGTTTTAAAAATCTCTGGGGTCTCCCTAACCAGTACCAGAAAGGCACCCCATGCTTTGTACTCTTGTTTACATTTAATAACTAACCCATTTGGTCCAAAAGCTAGATTCTAGCCTGGCACAAAGTTATTCTAGGTCACATTTCATGAGTAATTGCCAAGATTGGTGTTGCTATGACAGCATGGCACCATGACCATAAAAGAAAGTGTTTAATTAAGGGCTTGTTTACAGTTTCAGAGGGTCAGTCTATGACTATCACGGTAAGAAACATGGGAAGCAGGCATGGTGCTAGAGCAGTAGGTGAAATCTTACACCTTATCCTCAAGTTGGACTCAGAGAGAGAACAAGGTTGGGCCTAGTATGGGCTTTTGAAATCTCAAAAGCAATCCCCAGTGACACACCTCCTCCAAGGTCACATCTCCTAACCCTTCCCAAACAGTCACACCAATTGGAGAGCAAGCATTCAAGTGTTTGAGCCTATGGTGGCCATTCTCATTAAAACCACCACATACCACTAGACTAAATTTCTTATTATCGGCTTGATTTGTTTATGGGGGAGAGGACACAAGCATCCCACAGTAACTCTAGAGAGCAGGTTTTTGCTTTTCACTTTGCTGAGATGTGGTCTCTCTTATGGTGCTTCCCTGTATAGCGCAGACTAGCTGGCCCACAAGCTCCTATGTTGGTAATTCTCTTCTCTCCACCTCCTGTATTTCCCTAAGAGTGCTGGGATTGCTGTTTCCTGTCACTGCATCTGCATTTTCAATTGGTTAATAATGACTGAGTTAAGATCATCAGGCTTGCATGGCTACTGACTTTACCCTCTTACTAACAATTAAAATCAGTAGCAAAGCAGACTTATTTGGTCCTGATATTGGTTGCAGGATCCTATCTACAGCCCTGGTACAATTTATTAATTTCAGCTACCTTCTCAAAGAAATAATGTCTAGCTTTGTTTCACTCTGTTTTTGTGTGTTCTGTCTTCTGTATTATTTACTTCCTTATTACATTTTTAAAGTTATATTTACTTATTTAATGTATTGTACATGTGCATGCTTGCTGCAGTGCCCTTTTGGGGGTCAGAGTACAACTTTGCAGGAGTCTGTTCTTTCCTTTACCATCCAGCTCTGTAGGATTGAATTCATGTCATCAGGCTTGGCAACAAGCAACTTTACCTAATGATTGATCTCACCACCTAATTGGTGTCTCTTTTCTTACATGTAATGTAATGCATTTTCAGTTTTTTTCCTTGTTTTTTGTTGGAGTTGGGTTTTTGTTTTTTGGGTATTTTTTTTGTTTTTTTGTTTTTTTGTTTTTTGATACAGGGTTTCTCTGTGTAGCTTTGGAGCCTCTCCTGGCACTCGCTCTGGAGACCAGGCTGGCCTCGAAGTCACAGAGATCTGCCTGCCTCTGCCTCCCGAGTACTAGGATTAAAGGCTGTGCTACCAATGCCCAGCTGTTTTGTTTTGTATTTTTGTTGACAAGTTTTCTGTGTGTAACAGCTCTAGCTGTTCTCTGTAGACAATTCTGGCCTCGAACTCACAGAGATCTGCCTGCCTGTGCCTCCTGAGTGCTGGGATTAAAGGCTTTGCTACCACTGCCTAGCTGGTCTTTCTTATTTTTGATGTATGAACTTCCTTTAGAAACAGCTCTACTTACATGCCACAATTTAAGTTGACTATGATGGTATAGGATGTCATTCTGTATGCTGTGAATATGTGTTGCTTTTACTGGTTGATGAATAAAGCTGTTTTGGCCAATGGCCAGGAGGAATATACCTACACATACACTACATGGGAAATCCAAACAAATATACAGAGAGAGCGAATGCAGAAACAGAGAGACCCAATGTAGCTGCTGAAGGAATAACATGATGGAACATTACTGGTAAGCCACAGCCTCATGGCAATACATAGATTAATAGAAATGGGTTAATTTATAAGAGTGAGCTAGCCAGTAATATGTCTGAGCCATTAGCCAAACAATTATAATTGATATTAAGCCTCAGATTGTTATTTCATAAGATGCTATAGGAACTGACAGGAGTGACAGAAAATTTCCAACTACACTATACTTTCCTTACTATTTGAGTATTAATATTTAAAATTTTTCATCATGATTTATTGTTAGTTCCAAAGTTATTGTTATATTTTTGCCTAATATTTGTGTATTTGGGATATATATATATATATATATATATATATATATATATTGATTCCATTGTCAGAGAATCTACACTAAAGGACTTCAGGATATTGAAATATTTGGACGTATTATCATGACCCATCCTGTGGTCTAATTTGAAGAAGATTAAATGGATAAGTCATATTTCCAAAAGAATAAAGTATAAATAATAAAGCATATGCCTGTATTAATTTTATTATATGTAAAGAACATTTATTGCCTTATAATTTTCCAGTTGAATAAAGTCTTTAGCATAACTGTCTTGCTCTTCACATTTTCAATATTTTAATGTTGTGGTATTTAGTATTTCGCATTTCTGTGATGCCATTTTCTTCAAGGTTTGGGTCCCTGAACTCCATCCATGTCCACAACTAAAATTCAAGATGTGGGGCCAGTGACTAACAAATATAATCATTTTTTGATTATAATAATAATAAATATAATATAGGCATTAGTCAGAGGCAAGCAGCAAGAAAAAAATGAAAGACAAATAGTTCAGTGGAAGGAATTTATGAGACCCAGTTAACAGAGCTGCAAAAGGATCATGAAACCTACAGAGGATGAGTGTGGGCAATGCAGAGCTTAACAGCAAAAGAAAATAACTTCTAGTTACTTCTACTCTAAGGCCAGGAGAGTTACCAGAAGAAGTGCTCACAGTGTCAGGAACCACCTCTCAGGCAGAAACCAGTACTGATGGCAATAAATTTCCTTTTTATCTTTCACACAAATATTTATAATATGATCGTGAGGTTAGCACATACTTTACTGTAGAATTTGAATCCGCTTTAGCCTTTGTTGCCTGTGCCACTGTTGTTACTGCTCCTTTGAATTGAATGAAGAGTCTGTTCCTCTGGTTGCTGTTGACTCTTTCACCTTGACTTTGGTTACAGTTTTACTGGAAGGAGGTTAAGCCTATGTTTCTTTGCATTTATTCAGCTTACAGTTTAAAGATGCTGTTAAATTTGGTTTTGAGGGTTTCCATGAAATTTTTATGGACTTCTAAATGTCTTTTCTACCCTATTCTTTCTGTCTCTTCCTTCCTCTTGAGATTTCAATTACAAGAATTTAGGCTTATTGTCACATTTCATCTCTTTTGAAGACATTTGCCTCACATTTCAATCTGCATGGTTACTACTGAACCTGTAGTTCTGGTACATTATTAGTTGATTCTACTGTAACAAAATTGCTCTTGATCCATATACTTAAACTATATAGGACCCCAAATTTCTATGCAAGTTTAAAAAGTAGATTCTGGTTCCTGATATATATATATATATATATATATATATATATATATATATATATATCTTGAACATGCCAACTATAGTTTCCTAAAAACATACCTGCATGATAAATCTCAAATTCTGGAGTTATATTGTATAGCTGGAGTTTTATTACATTATGGCTCTGTTCCATTTCTCCTTTTTATTGATTTTTGGTCATCTGATCATTTTTGCTATCATATCTGGTTTTATTGTATTTTTTTTAATATAGAGGCTTTGGATGATTTATATTCCTCCAGGTAGAATTTAATTTTCCTCTGACAGACCATCTTAGGAAGACCATCTTGATTTAATCAGAAATTAAGATGTCTGGTGATGGTGATTCACATTTTTGTGAGGCTGGTCTACTTCCAACTTCCCCTTATGCCAAGATGGGACCATTCTATACTACAACCAGATGTCTCCGAGGTCTCCAAGATGACTTTCTGTATGGTTCTTAAAATGTCCTCTTACTCTTTCACTACATCTACATTCTAAAAATTTCTTAGATTCCATTTTGATTTCTTTGTCATTCTAAAAGAACTGGACAAGTGCCTCAGAAGGAACACTCATGTAGAATAACAAGTTGGTTTATTTTTTTCTGTGATGCCATTTTTCTGAAGAATCCAATGCCCTAGAATCTACTCATGTCTACAAGCAAAGTTCGAGATGTGGGGCAAGTGAGTCACAAACATAATCAAATATGAATACAGGCACCAGTCAGAGGCAAGTAGCAAGACAGAATGAATGACAAATAGTTCAGTGGAAGGAATTTAATGAGACCCAGTTAAACAGATCTGCTAAAGGATCACAAATCCTGCAGAGAATGGGGGTGGCCAATTCAGAGCTTAACAGCAGAAAAAACTGATTTCTAGCGACTTCTACTCCAAGGTCTAGGATAGTAACCTGAGGAAGTACTCACAGAGCCAGTAGCTGAAGGTAGAAACCAGAATTGCTTGGGAGGTGGGGAGAGGGCATGGAGATGCAGCCAATGACAAACAGAAGGAAAAATAGGATATTTATCCCATCTCCCACCTCTCATCCACCTGCCAAGGTACCCTTTTGAACAGACCTAAGTGGTAGGTGGGAAATGAGCCTAAGAAATATAAGCTGAGTCGTCATCATGCAAAGAAAGGAAGGTTATGAAATCTGGCTGCAAGGAAAAGACAAAGGATGGGAAAGGTTCTTTTGCATTCACTGGGAAGGATGACAGAGTTGAAGACTTTCATTGCTGTTGCCTTTACTCGCTGATGGAAAACATTTATTAGACAAAGAATAGAGAAAAGGGGAAAAATGACTTTGCCACTTCAAATATTTTTCTCACCAAGTAACAAATAACCGCAGGACAAAGAGACCATTCCAGCAGCAGATAATTTCCTGGGTCTTGACCAAGATACTTTAAAATAGAGTGGGCTGGCACAGGATAAAATAAACCTTCAGTGGCTTGCAAACACATAGGGGCTTGGAGAGAATATCTGTTCAAAAAGTTTTAAACCTCAGCTGTGAAGCAGAGTTATTTAAAGTTGGTTTCATTTTGCTTGAAGAGGAAGCAGACAGGGATAATTTCATTTAAGAATAGCAAGTCAAGACCTTTTGAAGAACGGAGAACAAGAAAAAAGATTAAATGCTTTGGGAAGAAAAGTCTAAAGTGGCAAGTGAAATGCAAATTTTAAATATTCCCCAGCTAGTCAATAAATCCTTACAAATAGATGGATTGTTCATCAGAATTGAAAGAAGCCCTTGAACTTTGATTTTCATTAGTCTGGGTGCATGATGTTGAAAGAATCTTTAAATTTAGGCCATCACCCATGTTGTGAAACATCTGACAGAAGAAACAAATTATCTCTTTATGGACTCATCTCTTTTCCCCCCTCATTTTTCTTGCTTTTTCAAAAGGAAAATAACAATGACCCTCTCCCCTTCCCTGGGTCTTCATCAAGTGTTTTTTGGCTGGGACAAGTATCTCCAGTCAAAGAGGGGTTTAATTTCTGGGAAGCCAGTTCTGCTTGTTGGGATTAGGCAATTCTGTAATAAAGGCAGTAGGTACTGCATCCAAGTGGCGCCAGCTGGGCTTCCTTTGTTAGGCATGGAGTTGTTTGGGAAGGAAACTCAGGGGACTGATGAGCTGGCAGGTGGGAGATGGATAGGCATGGAGGGTCCTGTGCTCTCCTTTCAGTCAAAACTGTGATTGCCACTGTTACTAATAAAAGGGCTCCCTTAGATGGTTTATCCCTGGAAGGTTTATCAGTTAGCTGCATTGGAATTAAGAAAGGGCAAGGGAAACTCAGGTCCTTAAGGAGGATATCTTGACCTGTTCTGAGGAGCTCTAGGATGAAATGCACTGGTGACAGACACAGCTTGATGAGATTCACACCACAAAACCATGGTGACCTGATTCTTCCACTCTACTCAGCATTGTCCTACTGCTTAGGCTAGTTGAAGATGCTCTTGTTCAGAGAGGTTTGGATGCTGCTTGGGGATTCATATTCTCTCCAGATCACAGCCACATGGAAGGGAAGACCACAGAGGTCCTTTTCCACTGACTCATGGCCTAATCTTTAGAGTCTGTCAATGCAGCCTGGTGGCCAGCTTTGACAGTGGTTATGTTTTAAAACAAGGCCCATGCAAAGTATAAAACGGTGAACACACTAGAATGGAAAGACTTGAAGAGGGAAATGAAAGCATTTAACTAGAAGGTGCAAAATGAAGTGTGGAAGGACAGGTGTGTCTGTGCCCATGCCAGTATAGGGAATATTCGCTTGATGTGGCAGTGAGGCTGCCTTAACTATGGTAGAACACCTTATTGGTGAAAAGTAGGACTTTTGTTGTTTTTCTATTTGAGTGAAATAGTAGCTTTGGATAAGTGTGGGAAGTATTTCTGCGAGCATTCTTCTGTCTCAGAGGAAAGACAATGAGAGTATTACTATAGATCACTGACTATCATGACTTCATTTTTCAAAGTTATTCTTTTCTTCTGTTGTCAAATGTGGGTTGCCTCATCCAGCCTTAAGAGGAGAGGATTACCTAGTCTTACTGTAACCTGATGTGCCATGACTGGCTGTTACACATTGGAGGCCTGCCCTTTTCTGAAGAGGAGAAGTGGATGGGGGAGGGAGGAGAGAAGAGGTTTGGGGGAAGGGACTGGGAGGAGAGGAGGGAGGGAAAGAAAATTGTGATAGTGACCAGATTAGGAAATAATTAATTGATTAATTATTTAAAAAAGAAATAGAGAGAAAAAAGAAAAGAGAGAGAGTGGAAGAAAAGAGAGAGAGAACGCTGGGCGTTGTTGGTGCACGCCTTTAATCCCAGCACTCGGGAGGCAGAGGCGGGCAGATCTCTGTGAGTTCAAGGCCAGCCTGGTCTCCAGAGCGAGTGCCAGGATAGGCTCCATAGCTACACAGAGAAACCCTGTCTCGAACCCCCCCCAAAAAAGAAAAGAGAGAGAGAAAGAAAAGAAGAAAGAAAAAAAGAAAGAAAAGGCCTTAAGAGAGAGATGTCTATGTTAATTAGTTCAGCTTAGAAATTTCACAACATATACTTGTTTCAAAACATCATGTTGTACATGATAAATGTGTGCAACTTTTGTCAATTTAGGGCCTAAATAAAAGTTAGTTTACTATATTTAAGATTCACAATTGATATTAAAACAACACATTGAATACTTATACAACCACAGCCTTAATAATAAGTAAAATATTGGCAGTGAATATAATACCTCTTTAGAACACACTCTAGCAATCTTTTATGCTTTTATTTATTTTTTTCCTTTTGTAAGACAAGGCTTCACTTGACAAGCCAAGTGGAGCTGGTACTGATTATGTAACACAAGGTGGCCTCAAACTGCTGACCCTACTGCCCCATCCTCCTAAGTGCTGTTTACAGATACAAACCACCATACCTATCAATGTTCCTTTCTTTGCCAGAAAACAACAAACAAAAAGAATACCACTCTCTTGAATTTAACCAGTTTTCTATACCATTATTTCTGTATTAGCAAATCCACATGAATAATTGAAATACATGCAACCTTGTTTTATTACAAGGAAATAGGAGAGAAGACAATGACAGGAAAAACTTTCAAGGCTGGAAAACAACTTCATGTGCCAGTCAAATACATATTCTGACTGTGAGTTTGTAAGGCCACCTTTATCACTGGCAGACTTTTTGGGAACCCTTTGCATTGAGAACTGTCTGAATACTAGACAGATACAAGGGTTCTTGTAGCCATTTGAGGGTTGGGGTAATGAAAGAAAGAAGAAAGTCATGGTAGCCTCAGAATCTAGGGTATACTATAACCTAGTTTAAGCATACTAACATAGGGAAACAAGCTACTAAGTATGTCAACTTTAGAGATAAATGTAGGGATTAGGCTTGTTGTCCAATAAAATCTCAATTTCCTCCAATTATTTATCACTATAATGACTCATATCCCATGAACAAGTAAACAGCTTCCCTTTTGTTTCAACCTGCAGACTGTACCACCAATCAGACTGCATGAACAGATGCCTTTGAAGTTTCCTATGTTTTTTTCTTTTTATTATTAACAATATTTATTGATTCTCTGGGAATTTCAAATTATGCACCCCAATACCACCCAGTCCCTCAGTATCTGTCCCTCACCCTTGTAGTGCCTCCAAAAGGAAAACTAGAAAAGAAATAATATCATGACAGGGAACCCACATAGGCAGCTGACTTGAGCTTGTGGTGCTCACAGACTCTGGAAAGACAGCTAGGTAGCAGACATGGGACTGACACATGCCCTCTGCTTTTGGGTGACATTGTATAGCTTGGTCTTTTGTGGGACCCTAGCAGTGGGACCAGGACCTGTCCCTGATGCAAGAACTCTTTTTGGAACCTATTCCCTATGGTGCATTGCCTTGTTCAGATTTGATGGAGAGGGGAGGAGCTTGATCATGCCTCAGCTTGATATGTCACACTTTGTTGATTTCCATGGGAGGCCTTATCCCTTCTGAATGGAGACTGAGGAGGAGTGGATATGGAAAGGGCAGGGTAGAAGGTAGGAGGTGAGGAGGAAGGGGAAACTGTGGTTGGTATGTAAACAATATTTTAAAAAAATGATGAATAAAAATGGAAAAATAAGATAAAAATAAATTTAATTTAATTAAAAAATACAAAATACGAATATTCATATCAAGTAAAAAGCAAACAACAAGCAATCAAACAAAAGTAACACAACACTTTGCTACTCTGTCTTTGCTGCCTCTTTATCACTTCTTCATTTATGTTTCTGTCTTTGCTGCCTCTCTATTACATTTAGTAACACTAGGAACTGCTGTGTCCAAACAGTTTTACTTGCAAATGTTCTTTATATAAAGTGTTGTTGCTCAGATTCAAGGCCTCTGGCTTCTATTACACCCTCAGTACTAGACCCTCACTGAACGTCCCCTTGCATCTCCTGCTGTTGCTTTGAGTCATGAATATCCTGATGGTTCTGTAGGACCACTCCCTTCATATGCTCCAGCAGGTCACAGATGGGGTAGATGTTGGGGTGGGCCAACTCATAGCCCTGGATATGTTGCCTGGGTGCCAGCTGAGATGGTGCATCTGGGCTGCTGGGACCACTCCCCTCAGGTGAGGGGTGGAGCTAGCTCTCCCATGCCCATCTGAGGGATAAATCCAGCTATCCCAAGTGTATGTGAGGGCAACTCTTCTGTCAGGGGCAGGCTAGTGACAGATGAGTCCATTATCCCAGTGTCAGCAAGAGGCAGAGTTATCTCTTTGGAGAGGGTGGTGAAAGTTCTTCCTGGGCCAGTGAGGGGCAGAACCAGCTTAGCAGGCAGGCCCTCCTCATGCTTCAAAGCAGAGTTCAACTTATGGTTCCATATGTTTGCATGGACCCCTGTGGTAACATGGGTAATAGACATCAACACAGACTCAGGCTATGGCAGGACTACAGACCCAGACATGAACAGTAGCAGTTTCTTCACATCCCCCCATACTTTCAGCAGAAACAACAAAATCAACATGAGACCCTCCCTGTGGCAGTCACAGATCCAGATAAATTCTCCAGCAACAGCTTGGGCCCAGGCCAGACCCTGGGCATTTGTACTGCCTTTGGTGGTATCCAGAGTCATGAACATCAATGCAGATACTGGCTGTGGTGGGACCACAGATTCAGGCATGGCCATTGCAGGTCATAAATGAGGTAGATGGGTAGACCAGACATCACAGCATCTTGGGCCAGAGTTCTCCATGGCCATGGGTGTTAGTGCAGACCACTCCAGTCAGCATGGCCCCGGCAGCTGCACATCCCCGGGACCCCATCATGGCCACAGAAGGTAGCCCAGAGCCTGGGTATCCTATGTTTCTTTTTTAAAGATTTATTTTAATTTTAAACGTGTGTGGGTGTGTGTGTGTGCGTGCGTGCGTGCGTGCATGGATGCACATACGCACACATGAGTTTGTGCATGTGGGAGTGCAGGAGCTCATGGAGTCCAGAAGAGGGCATTTTGATTCCTTTCAGATAGTAGTCACAGGTAGCTGCTCAGCGTGAGTGCTGGGAATGAAACTCAAGTCCCATACAAGAGCAGTGCTCTTAACCACTGAACCATCTTTCCAGAGGCCTTAACACATTTTTGACACCTATATCCTGCATCTCCAAAGACTAGTAAATGTTTTTAGATTCACAAAAGACCCACTTAAACAGCAAAAGAGTACTGGTAAAATGTTTGAGGCAGGGATGATGCAAAGGAATTTCAAGTTCTTCTTATTTAGGTTATGTTTCTCTCATGTTTTAAAATTTTCATTTGAGTGATATTACAATGATATTGCATAATTCAAAGAGCTGTCTTCAAAGAAAATAAGCAATTACATAGTCTCCCATAATAAACATCAAGATAAAAATGTTAGGTGGAGTCTTTGCATGTCAGAATTTCTCCTTTCTATTATTTCTGCTTGCTTTTTGTGTGGTACTATGCTTATTTGAAATAAACAGCTGGGCGTTGGTGGAGCACACCTTTAATCCCAGCACTCAGGAGGCAGAGGCAGGCAGATCTCTCTGAGTTTGAGGACAGCCTGGTCTCCAGAGTGAGTGCCAGGATAGGCTCCAAAGCTACACAGAGAAACCCTGTCTCAAAAATCAAAATAAATAAATAAATAAATAAATAAACAAATAAACAAATAAACAAATGTGAGGTTATGAGGGACAATTTTGTGTGTAAACTTGACTGGGTCTCAGGTGCCAGATCTTTTATCAAGTATTATTCTGTGTATTGCTTTGAAGATAGTCTTGGATGAGATTTACATTTAAATCAGTAAAGCAGATTGTTCACCCTAATATGAATAGGTTTCATCCAAATCAGTAGAAAGATCAAAGAGATAAAAGGAAAAGGTAATTCCTCCTGCCTGATATTTAGGCCTTTGGATATAAAAGTTTATTGGAGGTGTCATTTATTAGTTTTCCCTTCTTTCAAACTAAAACATAAGCTTTTGTGGATCTCAAGTTTTTATATTGAAACTATATCATCACTCACCCTGGGGCTCTAGTTTGATGACTAAAGATGTTCAGACCTTTGAGTCCTGTTCATCATGAGTCAACTCCTCACTGTGCATGCATTTCTGTGTGTGTATGTTTCCATTTCTGTGTATCTATATGTGTGCCAACAGATGTACAGACATATATGCACTTATACCTTCCATTCGTTTCAATTTTTCACTCAAAACTCAACTCTCAAAGCTCAAAGGAAGATCAGTGGGTCCCTTAGATCTTAAAGAAAGCTAGACTTATTTTAAAGGCTGTTATCTTTCTCAAAAAAGAAAGACCCAAGAAATCTTTCAAAAGTCCATTTCTTTCATGCTTGCTATGCAAGATGATTTGCTTTATTCTGATCATGCATCCTCCTTTGCCCTGTGTCCACATAAGAAAGGCAAGTGCCCAGCTCCCCTGGAGAGTCTTTGTCTAGTTCTGTGAGCTTCTGCACCATTAGTCCAACCTTTCCCTCTTGTACAAAAAGCAGCATGCATTGGCTGTTAAAGGAGGACCTGGCCACAGACAGAAAGGGCACACCTGCTGTTCTTCCATACAGAGAGAGAGAGAGAGAGAGAGAGAGAGAGAGAGAGAGAGAGAGAGTCAGATGCAAATATTCTCTAAAAACCTATAGAAGTCTTCACACCAAAATGCATGAACACAAATTATCCCACCTGGATCGAGACTGTATTTACATACATTTTATCTGCCTAGAAGAAAACATCCACACAAGTTTTCTCCTCCATCTTTGGATAAGATCATAATTTTCCCTAGGAAGAAAAGTCTGGAATCAATCAGCACAAGGAAAGCATGTAGCAAGATACTGGGTAGTGAATGGCTGACAAATTGTAGACAAAGATGAAATGGTTGAGCTAGCAAACTGATTCTCACTGGGCTTGCTCAGTCCTTCAACCATCAGCACTGTAGTACGACTTGGTTTGAATTAAGTCTCTTCCACAGGATCATGTGTTCAAACACTCCATCCTTTGTACATAGTACTGTTTTAGACAGTCATGGAGCCTCTAGACAGTTATAGTCTGTCTCTGTTTCTAGTACCAGGTTCTCTTTCTGGATTAGCATGCTGTGAGAATTTCTTGTCATGCTCCATGGAGCGACTGCTGCTGCAGTGTTTTCCCTGTCATTTTTTGTCTATCCTGCCTGAAACCATGAGACATATAAACCTCCTTCATTTAACTCTATCAGGTGATTCATCACATCAATGAGAAAATAACTAATACCAATGTCCTCAAAATAGTGTTCTGGGTCAAGGAGAAAGATATTTGACCTCCAGGCTTGGATATTTGGAATCTCAGGTCTGTTCCAGAGTCTTTATTTTTGCTTAGGGTGACCCCTTGTAGCACCTGTGAATGTTTTATGACTCAAATGAACCACCATAATCAAAATATCTAAGAAAAGTTCTTATTTATTATTATTTATTGGGATGAAGCATCTAGTTAAACTCAAAGAAATTCTTATACTCTTTACTGCAGTGTTTTTCTTTAGTGTTATTCCTCAAACACTAGAAGCCAACCTTTTGCAAGCTTTTACTATTAAATCTGAAGCATTGTTTCCAGGAGTCAGGCAGATCCAGAGTAGGTCAGCAAGCTGAGAAGGGGCCCTGCATATACTGCCTTCTGAAGTGGTTTCTTTCTCTTCCTATGAAACCTTCTGACTTTCAAACCTGTTATTGGCCTCAGATTCCAGGCAGCTTCATTTCAACAATCTTTACTTTTTTCTTAAAGAAACAAAGATAGATTTTCAGAATGTTCTCTGTATAAGAGTCACATTCTACTCAAAGATTAAAATTCCAGCCTCAGGTGGACCTACATCTTTGGATATTTTTCCCTGAGTGTCTTGTTCCCTATGCATTCCCTTTCTTTCACATTTATGCCCTTCCTTATCACTGGCTTCAGTGATATTTTATTTCTGGATATCACTTTACACCTTAGGCAACTTTTTAAACTCCAGGCATATGAGACTATGCCAAATTTCCAATAGACATGGCAAAAAGTAACAAGGGAAATTAAGGAAGAAGTAATAATCCATAACAGAAAAGTCCAAAGATGCAAAATAGATACTAAAGTTTGTACATTTTCATTTAGAGAAGTGACCCTGGGCAAGCATTGTGCTATGAAAAGTTCAAGTCACTAATAATCAGGGTTGTTCTGTAATGGGCTAGATAGGAATCCCAGAGAAGAAATAAAGTCCTTGTCACTGGAGGAATCCAACATGATAGATCACTTTCTGGAGTAAAATAAAATATGAGGAAATAAAACTAAGAATTGTCATACAGATAATTAGCTATTCTATGTTAAGATGTTCTATAACATATTATTTAACACTTGTCACAAAAAGATGGACTGTTTTCCCAGTTTCTAGATAAGGACTGTTACAATACCTAGGGGAGGAATGGAGGATAAATTACCCTGTGTAATTTTTTCAAATTCCCTTTTACATAAATTGTTCTTTATCTTCCATGCCTACCAATAAGAGCCAGGAAGGAAACAACAGGCTCTTGGCCCAACAAGATCATTAGGCATGTACATCTACACTAAGCAATGTTAGTGAGGTTAGCAATATGAATAGCATCTTTTCCATGTTTATTGTATATATTCTACAAAGGGAATATTATCCATATCATTAAACAATGCTTCAAAATACATACTAAAAGTATGCCCAAGTCGCATACAAGATAACTGAGGTTCACAGAGCCATAGCACCTTGACAAAGTTTGTATAAGTGGAGCATAGTGTAGGGCGGACTTCCTCTGGGTCAAAATTCTAAACTTTAGGTAATCACATTGGTGACTATTCTTGCTAAATGTAACTACCTACAATCAGGGTGATCAATTTTGAGGCACAAGAATTATTTGTCAAAATGAGAGGAGAATGTGTACAACATTTCAGTCATTTAAACCATAATTATTAATCACATTAGATATATACATACATATATGTATATGTGCATTTATCTAAAACTAGACTGATGATCACCATTTTATCATCAGTCTTTTATATTGAAAGTTTATGATATATGATTTTTAAATGATAATACTGTTGGCCAGTGACTAGGGTTTCTTATTGGCTAGTTCTGTCTTAATTATTAACCCATTTCTATTAATCTAAGTGGTCTGTGTGGTCTTACCTTACCAGAGAATAAGATTTATTAATTACTCAAGCTTATCCCAGCCTGAATACAGCCTTCAGGTTTTCCACAAATTTCTTCACAATATAATTTGTTGTTCTCATACACCACAGCAGTGAAAAATCAACCCCCTTGGCCATCTCAGCTTCTAGCTCACAGATCACTGACCATATAAAATATATTCTGGATAAGTGCTACCAAATTATGACAATGCAAGTGATTTTAATGGACTATTGTGTGCATGTAAATTGACTCCAGGAGAATAAGAAGGGTGGAATACTAACTCAGTGGTGCATTTGTACATTGGCTAGCATCCTTACGTGTGGCACACTGGGTTGCTCGAAGGTTTCTTAACAAACAAATCACTTACAAACACATGAGTTGAGCAGCAAGGAGTTACTAAAGTTAATGCACTGCCTTGTGGTTATGGTTAGTACAAGGATATTGTTACAATTCCTAGGGGAGGAATGGAGGATAAAACAGTTACCATATTCAAGCTGCAGAGAATTGTGTACATAAAGCCCTAAAATGAGAGAGACTTTTGACTGAGGAATACATGCAGCTTCAATAAATGTTGTAAGAATGGAGACAGAAAATTTAATGTTTTGACTCAACTCTTCCTCCACAGGGCTCCAATGCCTATAGGAAGGCAAAATAATTGGAAATAACAACTTTCCAGGTCAAATAATAGGAAAAGTTAGAATAGACATAGAGAACAAACAGAAAAATACATAAGCACAAATGATTATGAAACAAGTATACCACACGGCTATTTAGCCTGCTGAGATCTATAAGAATGTTATATGATATTTGAATAAAATTTCATGAGTTAGAATGCATCCATTCACTGTCATTCTATCTTTCTTTAAATGCCTCTTCCAAGGAGAATAATTTCCCCTGAAGCACTAAAAGATTATCAAGACCAATGCACAGCATTTCCATCCAAAGCCTGAGTTGCAGACACAAAATCTGATGACACACCTTCTAAGAATAATCATTATATCTGCCAGCCCTACCATCCCACCCCAACCCTGTATGTCTCTGGGTCTGGCTGAGGTGATGCTTCAGAGGTCAGCCCTTTGACTACTAAGAGGTCACACACCTGTTTCCCAACAGATCCTTGATTCTTCACCATAAGCCATGATATTTTTACAGGATGACTTCCCAGTCCTTCGGCACTATATTTTAACCAGCTAGTCACCCAGTTGAGTAATGGAAAAGATTTCTTTTGTTGATCACAATCCAAGACATTAAACAGTATCATTTCTGAGTATATTTTAACAATTAATATATGGTCTTTGGGCCTTTTCCTTTTGAAAAAACCTTTTGGGTGTATATATATCCAGAGTAGACTATAATGTGATAATAGTCATAACTTTGGACTTTGCAATATAGTTTTATTATATGCCTCCCCACTTCTCTGATATGATATTATAAGCTGCTTTATACATGATAATATGCTTGCATGGTCATCTTACTAGGAAATTATAATTGTTTGTAAGCTAATGATGTGTCATATTGTGTTATGGCTTTCTGGTCCCCAATTTGAAACCATTGTTTCTAATGAAGAGATGTGTACCCAGGTTTAACCTTAACAATTTGTGAATGTCTCTCCTCTCAGAATGCTCTACAGTTTGTCATTTATGCAAGTCTGTTGCAGAACCTCAGTGAATTATGACAATCGGAAAAATCAAAGACTTCAGCATGCTGGGAAGCTTGATTTTTCTTCTGAAACACCAAGAACAAATGACTAGAACAATAGAGTTATCTATCTGCAGGGTACAGTTAAGAAATACATTTCCTTTAAAAAGAATCAAAATGTCAACCTAAGATAAATGTCTAGACATTCAATTCATCAACATTCTCTCTTCTTCTTTAATTTAGTGAAAGGAAATGTCAGTTGTGACCAGATCGATATTGCACACTTCAGTACTCCATGAGAAGAAAATTCCAGAGGAAAATGCACCAGTAAAAGAATGATCTTTCACAGCTTGGGAGGCAAGTACCATGATGCTGCCATAAGGAGGACTCCATCCTGCTCCAAGGGGCTTTCCAGCCTTCAGACTCCCAGGAAGTGATGATCCTCATTGTACTGTGTATTATAATTTAAGCCCTGACTTAAGTTTCTAATTACAGTTTCTATAATCTTGAATTGTAAGCAAATGTGTTAAGTTTTCATTTTGTAATTTTTTTGTCTGAATGTACTTGTGCCTCCCCCCCTCTCTCTCTCCCTCTCTCTCTCTCTCTCTCTCTCTCTCTCTCTCTCTCTCTCTCTCTCTCTCTCTGTGTGTGTGTGTGTGTGTGTACAGTCTGACATAAAAATAAAAATAGAGGTCATTTCTCAGGAGACAGTTTTGTCCTCCTATATTGCTTTTAGAGATGCAGTTCAGGTTGTTAGTTTTGGCATTAAGCACCTGAACCCACAGAACTGTGTTTTTAAGATGCCTTCTTTGGAGCATTGATACAGATGACTTTGTTGAAATGCAGTAGAAGCCACGGAAAGTAACACCTGTTGCTCCAATCTAGTTCTTCATGCTCATATAAATCATGTTCTGTTAAGTTGCTGAGACTGGTTCACATTTTATCTACATGGAAGAGATAAAAGAACTGAAGGCAAATTTTCCATGAATGTAGAACTCTTTGACAAGGGATACGGATAACCTCCTTTCTCTGAACTCTAGGTAGCAAGGAATGTTTTGCCTCTGGGAATGACATTTTAAAATCAGTTTGTCTAGAGTCAGTAATTTGAGACACCACACAGGCATTTTCTTTCATAATGTCTTCAGTCCTAAAGTTCCCAGTAATATGCTTTCAATAGCTATCTTTGCTGCTACTAATTTTCCTGGAGTTTACAAACTCTCTGAATCAACCCAACTCCCCTTTTTCCTGCTTTACTAAGTATTGGGAAGAATTCCCATCTCTTTTTTCAATAGGTAGTCTTCACTGACAACCCAGACATGCATAACAGATATTTAGTCAAAGATTTGCTGATTTAGACTTTGTGATAGAAGCTCTTGTTTTCAATCTTCTTGCAGAAGTGATCTAACATATTTCTACCTTTTATGGCTGAGTTAGCATATACAACTGGTGTTTCTATGATACTGTCATTCAGCCCCATGTTATTTTCTTGATTAAAATTCAGTTCCAAATCCACTCTTCAAAACCCTTTTAACTAGATTGTTGCTGGCCATAAGAGAGACTCTCATTTCCTCTTTCCTCAACTGAAGCTGTCTCCAGAGAAGTTATCAGATTCTGAAAACATCAGGACCACACTGAATCTTCTCTCTTCAACTTGAAGGCTAGTGTCCAATTGTCTTATCTCAGTGGAGGCTTGTACTCTCTGTGAGATACAGTGTCTTCTCTAAGCAAAGAATGGGAACAAATCAGTCATCAACAAGTGATGATAAGTCTTACCCAAATATAACTTAATGTGCCAAAATGTCACAGCAAGGCCATATTTCCCTCCCATGGAAATGGGTGTATTCAAATGTAAAACTACAAAAATGGTACTTTTGTAGTATTTCTGAGGAAATGATTAAAACAACATCCCCACTTCATAAATGTCAATTACTATGATAGGTGGCTAGAAAGGTAGACTAACAGAAATTAAGGTCCACTGATATTGCATTTTTTGATCATTAGAGCTCCCTAGAGCAATCAGCTTTCACGTGTATTGAAACCAGTAAAATTATTTGAATATATTCCTCCAATATGTACATTCTATATTTTAACTTTTATATACTTACATAATGCCTTATTACATCATGACTACTTAAAAATATATGTGAAAAACTATTTTTAAAAAGGCTATGTGAACATGAAATTAGCCATTTAAAAATAGCTTTCTTACATGTTAGCTCTGTTCTATCACCAGCCAATGCTCGTCGATAATATATACCTAGGAAAAATTCCCTCTTAAAATGTTATTTTTAAAGAGCATTCAAATGACCTTCTAGGCAAATGTGGCATGTGGCTTTTGCTTCAACTGGTTCCGTTAAAATATTTTTGCTCTGCAACTGCTTTTACTTCATATATATATATATATATGTATATATATATATATATATATATATATACATATATATATATGTATGTATATATATTGTCTTTGAGCATAAGTGTCTCTACACTATAATTTCAGCATCATTTTCTTTTGCTTGAATTGTACATGGTATTCTCTAAATCAACAATTTCTCTTCAATAATTGAAAAAAATCATTGTTTATATGAACTAAGCCAAATGGACAAAGACAAGTACCTCATGTTCTGTTTCATAAGTAGAAACTAAAATGTTAACCAAAAATAAAATAATCATTGCAAGGCATTGGGAAGGGTGTGAGGTCAGAAGAAGAGAGTGGATGGAAGTGATCCATGCCCACTGTAGGCATGCATGGAAATATCACTCTAAACCTCAGTAATATGAATGAGTCTTACATGTTAACAAACAAAATAGTTGTCCATAAGAGAAAGCTAACACAGTTGAAACAGTAAGTAATGACTCCATCACCCAGATACATAAATATTGTAAAATGATATGATGTACCAAAGTAAATGAAGCCAATAAAGCCTAGAACTTTACTCCGAAATAGCATTGTTTTGGGACTCTGATGTTTTGTCAGCAGCTCTTGAGATGGGACCTTTAAACATGTGCTCTAAGCAAGAACATTAATACCAAACCACGCATTACATACAGATGAGTTCTGTTTCACAAAATTCTTCAAACCAATAATTTTTTTTTTTTGGATTTCAGAATCCTTTTGAGGAACACTGCTTCCCCTCTTGTAGTTCAGGAACCAATAAAATACTGCTATTTTGTCTTCTGCTGGTTCTTGACTCAGTTCACTGTGCTGCATAGCTCTCAAACAATGTTCATGCTTCCTCCATTCCTGTGTAATATCCATCATGGAATGTACCCTGGATTGAAACTTTGATGAACTGTGGCCATGTACTCTCCCTAGAAAATGGATTTATGTGTTTCCATCTTTTCACAGTCCTAAGCCAAATGGCTATTTTGATTTCTCTATTTGAAATTAACTACTCTTTAGTAAAATGAAGTAGAGACACATAAATGTACCTTAGGTATATAAGGGTCCAAGTGGCAGAAGATATAATCCTTTTTCTTGGAGTCCTAAGATCCTCACATCAAACGTGCAGAATATGTGAGCTCCCTACATGTTTCCCTCACAAGTCAAACATAGCCACAATGCCCATTTTGACAGATTAGTAATTATTCCCCACAGAGGCCCCTTGGAGTCACTCTTAATCCCCTTCTTATCTTCAGCTTTAGATGAAGATCTTGGATATATAAGGAAGTCAATATAGGTAACTAATGGCTGTGTCTCAGGTGCCCAGAAGTAACTTTGAATGTATGACTTCGTTGTTCTGTGCAGACATATTAAAAGTTTAAATTGAAGAGAGTGGACACTTAAAGTAGGCTTGTGCATATGAGTATGCTATATATGACTAGACTTATGCTTTTGAAACAGCAAAGCAGTAGCTCCCTAGGGAGAGTGACAGATTGTTTAGAGTTCATTTATTTGAAACTCCTGTTCTTTCCCGAGGTATCTGTGTCCATGTATATAATTAAGTGTGCTTTTGAATGTGAAAGCTCTGTTGTCAACTATTCCACTTCTCTCTATATAGCATATGGTTGTACCTGTCATATATTTATAGGCCTGGGAGAATCACACAATCATATACCCAAAGACAAAGCAGAGTTTCAGCCAAGACTCTGATTACATACTCAGTTCTCAGGTCTCTGAAGGCTTTGCAACGACACACCTTTATTTCCATGGGATATAGTCTAAACTTGTTTTTATACAACACTAGCATCAGCTCTATCAGTAATAGACTAAGCAATAAATTCTCACAGAAAACACAGACTCTCCATGTGTGACAAGAGGGGAGATGTGGTCAGAAAGGATTTCAGCTGTAAGAATTTGTCATCAACAATCAAAAGGGTGAAAATGAGCTGAAAGATCTGAGTCTGTCACTGCTATGTCAACACATAGACTTTTGTAGACATAAATTCAACAACCTGCTTGTGACAAAACCTAGCTAGAATAATATATCCCTTCGCCACCAAAATAATCAAGGAGGAAAACAGTATAAATAAAAAAGTGAGGGCTTGGGAAAGGAAATGTATTTATCCCGAGTCTATATTATGTGCCAGACTCTTTGATGTGCAGTTTTATAGATGTAATTTACTTAATACCTGATATAGCTTTGTAAAGTTGATTTTCATATCTTATCAATTTTAGATAAATATGATGTCATTAACCAAAAGTGAAGAAGCCTCAAAATGTTTGTTGGATTCATACCTCAGCACAGGTGTCAATGTAAAAGAGTCCAGAAGACAAAGTTTCATCTTCCCATCTTCCTTTTTTAGCCCTCTGAGAAAAACTCTTTTTCTGCCTTGTACAGGTCCAGGTGATAAACTCCTACTTGGAAATTCTTTTGGTTGTTGACCACAATGTCTGTCTCTATCCATTTAATACCCTTGTCCAGAACCCAAAACTCTAATCTGTCTCCTCTCAATAAAGCAATGCTACTTACCATATTAGGCTCCTCAGCCACAGGCTCTGAGAATAGTTCTTTCTTCACCCCTTACTTGTTTTCCTTCCCTTTGAGGTTAGTAGGCATATGTTGACCAAAAACACAAGGCCAGCATAGCCAAAACAGAAATATGGAGTTTAAGAGGATTTCAGGTGGATGCCTTTTTGTTTCCAAGACATACTTTGATCTCATACTGAATGGAGTGCCTGGCAGACTTGACATTCCCCAGACTCATCTCCTGCCTGATAAGGTCCCCAAGCTGACTCTTTATATAAGGAAGACTCTCTTGCTGTCATGGCTATTCAGGAACAACATAGGAATCCTTCCCCAAATCCCAGTATAGTTAGAGTCAACATGATGACTTATGAGTAGCATTTAAGTCTGCTTGCTTCCTTTCTGTACTTGTGTCACCAGGTAGGGCAGCTCTTCCAGTCCATGCATGCAAATGAGACTGGCATGACGCTGCCTTAAGATGTTATACTTGAAGCATTCATTTCTCAATGCTCTTTCCCATGTCTGAGAAAATAGTTACGTGAAAAGAGGTTTTTGGTAACTCAGAAGAAATTTCAGTATACCTGAAACAGCATCCTAGAATCCAATGCTTTTACACATTCTTGGAGGAAGTCTTGCATTTAGCTACCTGGCTGTTGCTAGGGTAACTCCTTGCTTTCTTATTATTCTCTGCGTAGCAATGATAGTGGACATAAAATCCATTTTGTGGAACAGCTAACATCCACGGGTAATTTCAAGCTCTGAAATCTCAGACCCACAAATAAATCTGCCACTTTTTATACAAACATGCAACTGTCACAAACACCTGTACTTGTAATATCTTTCTTTTCTCAATTGTTCCCCCAAATTAAAGTGACATATAGAGTTGAATTCCATTAAGTATTCCTAAACAGAAGAGGGGATGGTAAACTTTAGAGCAGTTACTTGGAAAGAAATGATGGAGAATTAGTCTTGAGACAAATGGGCTCTTAACAAGATTGAGATGCAGTGTTGGCCAGTACAAACTTAACACAGCGAGTGACCAATAAGTGTTCATTTGTCTTCTCCTGTCCCCAAGAGGTACTGGATAATAGAACCTAAATATCATGGTTCTAATGGATCACAATTGCCTCTTATGGCAGCAGAAAGTTACTGATAGATTTTTATGATGTCCATACTCCAATGCCATGAAATTGGTCAAAGTGGTCCAATCCCTAAAGATAAAATGAGAAGTCAGTGTTTGTTACCTCATCATTTCTAGCTGTTTCCATATGTAGTTATACATGTAAGGCAATGCTTTGTTGGAGAAACAAAAACCCTAAAATTCTATATTCTGTCTTATTTTGCTTGACACTGCAATTGGGGCCTTTTTTGAAAACCTCACCTGGAAGCCCTTGTCATAAGGACTTAGTGTAGGGGAACCTGTAGCCACACCTGCTTAGGAGCTGGCTGCAGGTCTGCCTGACCTCGCCAGTGAGGGCATGGTCAGGTTGACATAGAGTGAGAGGCCATCAGTGGCTGGTCACTTTTGGTTTCACTTTTCGGCTTGCTGTATAGACTGCGGCCACACCGGCTGGCTACAAAGGTCGCTTTGTAGGTAAGGCTTTCCCCTGTTAAATACCCTTATAATTCTACTTGACTCTGTATTGGTAATTTCCCACTTTATCTGGTTGGAGTGGGATATTGGAAACCTACACCCCATTTAGGACAGGCTGTGGGTTCAACCGGGCCTGCAGCTTAGGCTGTGAAAGCTCCCTCTCTCCACAGGTACTCCTGGCTAGTAGTCAACCCCCTGTGCCACACAGGCACAATCCCACTGCTGCTGAGCTTCTCAGAACCATCTGCCCAGCATGGAGACAGTTACTAGCTGCCTAGAGTTGAGTAGGCTTTGGCTTTCAGCAGCAGCTTCCCCTGGCCTCTGCTGCAGTAAAGCTGCATCTCTTTCAGGGGTTACTGCAACAAGGCCATATACTCTCTAAGATAAGCACAGCAGCTTTGTGACCTCTCTCCACTGCTGCCACGAACCACTGCCAAACACTGCGGATTAACTGAATGCCTGTGCCACCTGCTGGTCAAGGATAGTTACTGCATCTGGAGTAGAAATCAGGTAAAATTATGGCGGAATATTTATCATTTGGTAAAATTGGTAACATTTTTTGCTTATTACATGAATTCAATGTTTGAGGAGGATGCTAATTTGCCTATTACTGGCCTGTATACCGTAATGGCAGAGAGCTTGCTGGTACAAATAATATTACTAGCCAGAGGGCTCAGGAACAGGGATAAGTATAACCTAACCACCTACTTACAGGAAATAACAGCTTTATACAATGAGGTTTTGCAGAACAGATTAAGTCAAATCACAATTGTGCAGCAAGTGGAACAGAAATTGGATGATAAGCTTGCCTCTGTGTCCAATACGCTAAAGACAGAGCTGTCTGTTACCCAAGATGAGATTCAGTGTATTTATGATAAGATAAAGACAGAGCGATCCTCCATGTCTGAGGCCTTAGAGGCTAGGCTGTCAGAAGACTGTGACAAGCTAAAGAATACCTGTAGCCAGCTAGAAACTCAAATAGGCACTGTTACCCAGAAACTAGATGCAAAGGTGCAAAATACCCAGGATAGGGTTGAAGAATTGGACAATGCCATTCAATCAATTATTGAAGCATCTAAGGTAGCAAATCACAAATTTGAGTCTATATTTGAATTTTTGGAAGATAATTTACAATACAGGGCTGACAGATTACATAGGTCATATGGTCGATTGCTGAGGATTAAAAATCAGCAAATCATGATCTCAAATCTAGACTCCAATACCTAGAAGGCAGTTTCCATAACATCCAGATGCTGCCTAAGGACAACCATGATAAAGACCTAGAAAAACGTGTAGAGGAGCAGTTAGAGCAATTTACAGATTCACTAACATCCTTGGAATCTTTTATTATCAAGGAGATTGAAACTTTGCATAAGGATATCATTACTAGGCTTAAAGATCATTGGGATGCCTCAGAGGCAGAATCACTCCAATTTGAGGCACCTACTCCACCCAGGTATCATGACAATTCCTCTAAGGTTGCTACTCGTACACCATTAGTGTACCCAGCTACCATGGTAGAAAAGGCAGCTTCTAAGAAACACCCTCATGGACAGATGGCTTATAAATGGCAACCTATACAGCTGAAGGATCTTAAGAATATTAAAGAATAAGTTTTCTCATATGGTCTCCATAGCCCATATGTAAAACAGCTATTACATTCATGGGCAACCTTTAACAGGGTGACACCCACAGATTGGGAACAATTGGTAGCAGCTGTACTTGAGAATTCATGCCAAATCCAGTGGAAGACATTGGTGAGGGAAGGGGCAAAGCTCCTTGAGCATAAGGGCATAAAGGAAGGTTTTGAAGCCCCTCTAGATAAGATACTTGGTGAGGCTCAGGCTGTATATGATGATGATATACTGTGCCTATGTAGGGAAGCAGCATTAAATGCCTGGGATAAGGTTTGTGAGCCAGGAGAATGCCTAGACGCTTATACCAGAATAGAACAGGGACCTAGAGAACAGTTCCAGGATGTCTTACAAAGGTTAATTAGAGCAGTAGAAATCCAGAAACAAGAAAATCAATTATATATAAAATAGCTTATGAAAATGCAAACCCAATATGCAAAAGAATGCTTTTGCCTTTAAAGATCATATCAGATCAGCTCCGCTAGCAGAATGGGTTTTGGATGCAGCCAATTTCGATTATAATGTGCACGATACTGGAGCTTGGGTAAGAGAAGCCATTTCGAAAGGTTTTAAAAGGCATCAGGAAATTAAAAGTTTTAGAGGTGAGGATGCAAGCACCTTACAGAGGTCAACATAGGTAACAAGAGGCTAGAGGTTACTACTATTATGAACCAGAACCTTGGGTAGGAAGAGCCTTCCCCTGGAGACCATGAAGGCACCAGGAACCTAGATGTTTCAACTGTGGTAAAATGGGACATACTAAGAGAAATTGTAGACAAACGAATTCTAACAATGCCTCATACGGAAGGCCACTGTCTTCTGGGTTGTGTAGAAGATGTGGTAAGGGCAGACAGTGGACAATGAATGTAGATCGACCAGGGACATGCAAGGAAACCCGTTAAGACTGGGAAACCCCAAGGGGGCGCCTAAAGAAGGCCCTCACTTCGAGAAAGGTCGGGTCATTCCCAGTAGCGGTGGGATACAATCTCTCACAGGATGAATAGATAGTTCTTTGCCTATTGTGATACTGCTATAGATGGTAGTTTGAATGGTGATGAAGAATCAAATGTGAATGGACAAAATGAGAAACACATTTTGGCAAACTTCTATTAATGATAAAAGGCCTCAGTTAAAAGTAAAAATTAATAATAAAGTTATTTCTGGCTTAGTAGACACTGGGGCAGATGTAACTATTATTACCCAAAAGTTTTGGCGTAGGAAATGGCCTCTTAGAGATGCAAATGTACAATTTTTAGGAATTGGGACTCTATCTAGAGTTTGACAGAGTGTTAACTTGGTGGTCTGCATTGGACTGGAAGGACAGAAAGGGATACCAAAACCATACATGGCATATATAGCTATAAATCTCTGGGGTTGTGATCTTTTTTTTTATTAGTTCAAGTTGGGGAACAAGCTTGTTTCACATGTAAGTCCCTTCTCCCTCTCCCTACCCTCACCCTCATCCCTCCTCCCCCACCCCAACCTACCCCCCCCCACCCCATCCACCCACCACTCCCCAGGCAGGGTAGGGCCCTCAATGGAGGCTCTGCAAAGTCTGCCAAATCTTCCTGTGCTGGGCCTGGGCCCTTTCCCATGTGTCCAGGTCCAGAGTGTATCCTTTCATGTGGGATAGGCTCTCAAAGTCCCTTCTTACACCAGGGAAAACTATAATAAACTACCAGATGCTTCCTGGAGTGCAGAGGCCTCCTCATTGACATCCATGTTCAGGGGTGTGGATCAGTCTTGTACTGGCCTCCCAGACAGCATGAGCTCTCTGGTCGATGTGCTCTCCCTTGTTCAGGCCAACTCTTCCTGTGGGTTTCTCCAACCCACAGGAGACCTAAAAGTTTTGGCGTAGGAAATGGCCTCTTAGAGATACAAATGTACAATTTTTAGGAATTGGGACTCTATCTAGAGTTTGACAGAGTGTTAACTCGGTGGTCTGCATTGGACTGGAAGGACAGAAAGGGATACCAAAACCATACATGGCAGATATAGCTATAAATCTCTGGGGTTGTGATCTTTTTTTTTTTATTAGTTCAAGTTGGTATAGCAACCTGGTACAGACTCCTTCAATCTTCATTCCTCCCTCTCTTCAACTAAATTCCAGATTTCAGCTCAGTGTATATCTGTGGATGTCTGTCTCTGCTTCCATCAGCCACTGGATGAGGGCTCTGGATTGTCAGATTGTGTCATCCTTGTAGGTCTCTGGAGATCTCCCTAGTTCCAGATCTCTTCTCAGACCTATAATGGCCCCCTCTAATATGGTATATCTCATCCTGCTCTCTCTCCTCTATTCTTCCCCCAACTCAATATTTCTGCTCCTCCATTTCCTCTCCTCTACTCCTCTTCTCTTGCTCTTATTGTGGCAGCACCCTCTCCCCTACACTCATGTCCCCAATTAGCTCAGGAGTTCATGCCACTTCTCATTCCTGGGGTCCATTTATCCCTTAAAGACCTTCATGTTTCCTAGTTTCTTTGGTGAAGAGGATTATAGGCTGGTAATCCTTTGCTCTATGTCTAAAATTCATATATGAGTGAGTATATACCATGTTTATCTTTTTGTGACTGGGTTACAACGAGGTGAGTGAGCCTCTTGCTCTTACCCAATTCCCATCCAAAGCATCATTCACCCTGATCTCCCTGGGCCAGTGCCTGCTTGGGGTAGACACACCCAGGAAGGGAGGAGCTCCCTGAATCTGGGAACACACCACTCTTCCTTCCCTTTCTGCCGACCGATCCACAATGAGTTCAGTGAGTTTCTTGCTCTTACCCAGCTCCCGTCCAAAGCCCCATTCAACCGGATCTCCCCAGGCCTGTGCCTGCTTGGGGTAGACCTGCCCAGGCAGAGAGGAACTCCCTGAGTCTGGAAACACCCCACTCTTCCTTCCCATTCCCCTGTGACCTGACCCCTACAGAGGCCTAACTCCTTCAGAGTCAGGAGATTACCAAGAGAGAAAAGACCATCCAGAACAGCAGACATTGAATTCCTGGCCCCCACACACCACTGGGTCACAAGAGGAGATAGAGAGGCCCCTCCTGCACCCACTGGAAGAAGATATGGGAAGAAGACAGAATAAGAACTCACTCAACAACAGAAAGACCATTATGACACCACCAGAATCTAGGGACTCCACTCCAGCAAGATCTGAAAAGTCCAACACAGAGCATGAAGAAGACATGGACCTCAAAAATTATCTCAGTATGATGATACAGACCTTTAAAGAGGAAACAACAAAATCCCTTAAAGAAATAGAAGAAAAAGCAAGCAAAAAATTATACAAAATGGAGCAAAAGACAAACCAAAAAATTCAAGAAATAAACAAATTTCTTAAAGAATCTAAAGAAACCCAAGAAAAAACAACCAAACAAGTGAAGGAGGCTCTTGAAACAGTTTAAAGCATGAAAGCTGAAATAGACACAAAAAGGAAAACACAGAATGAGGCAATGCTGAAAATGGAAAGACTGGATAAATGATCAGGAACTAAAGATGTGAGCATAAGTAATAGAATTCAGAAATGGAAGAGAGAATCTCAGCTATTGAAGACTCGTTAGAGAATATACATTCATCAACCAAAGAAAACCTCAAGTCCAACAAATCCCTAACACAAAATATCCATGACATATGGGACACCGTGATAAGACCAAACCTAAGAATAATAGGTAGCGAAGAAGGTGAAGAAACACTGCTCTAAGGTACAGAAAACATATTCTACAAAATCATAGAAGAAAACTTCCCCAACCTACAGAAGGATATGCTTATGGAAGTACAAAAAGCTTACAGAACACCAAACAAACTGGACCACAAAAAGAAGGCCCCTCCCCCAACACATAATAATCAAAACACCAAATCCACAGAATAAAGAGAAAATATCAAGAGCAGCAAAGGAAAAAGGCCAAGTAACATATAAGGGAAAACCAATCAGAATCACATGCACCTTCTTAGTGGAAACTCTGAAAGCCAAAAGGTCTTGGATAGATAACCTACAAGCACTAAGGGATCATGGATGTCAACTCAGACTACTGTACCCAGCAAAACTTTCGATCACTATAGATGGGAGAAAACAAGATATTCCATGACAAAACAGATTTAAACAATACATATCCACAAATCCAGCACTACAGAAGGTTTTGGAAGGAAAACTCCAACCCAATGAGCATAACTACACTCACAAAAACACTGGCAATAGATAATCTAATTTTACTAAACACAAAAAGAAACAGGAAGGTGAAATCCACACACAATGATACCACCAACAATAAATCCAAAACAAACAAGAACCAATGAACAATGGACATTAATATCCCTAAATATCAATGGTCTTAACTTACGCATAAAAAGATATAGGCTAACAGAATGGATACGAAGACAGAATCCATCCTTCTGCTGTTTACAAGAAACACACCTCAACTTCAAAGACAGGGGTCATGATCTTTTACAGCAATGGAATACTCAGATTAATATTCCTCCAATGTCAGATACAAATTATGCACAATCTTTAGATAGTAGAAAAGATATGGTAAGATGCTATGGAAAATGGTTATCAGCCATCCATGCTGTACAGAAACTAGGTGCAAATGATGGACCTTCAGAGGAGCCAAAGGCCCTGCCATTGAAGCGGCTTTACAGATGAACCAATTGGGTAGGACAATGGCCTATGACCTCTGAGAAGCTAGAGGCTTTAGAAAAGTTAGTACAGGAACAGCTAGATGCTGGACATATAGAGAGGAATCTACCAGTCCTCGGAATTCTCCTGTATTTGTTAGCAAAAAGAAGTCAGGAAAGTGGAGAATGCTGACAGACCTGAGAGCCATAAATAGGGCAATTCAACCAATGGGCTCTCTGCAATCTGGAATGCCATTACCTTCCTTAATACCTAAAGGATGACCTATTGTAGTCATTGATCTAAAAGACTGCTTTTTCACAATACTGTTACAGGAAAATGATAGAGAAAAATTTTCATTTACTGTGCCAACTCTTAATAATACACAGCCAGTTAGGAGATATCAGTGGAGGGTTTTGCCACAAGGAATGCTAAATAGTCCTACTTTGTGTCAACACTTTGTACAGCAACCTTTGGAAATAATTTGTAAGAAATTTTCACAATTTCTTCTATATCATTACATGGATGACATTCTTTTATCAGATTCTAATAAGTAAACTTTGGAACGTATGTTTGAAATGGTGAAGGAAGTTCTGCCTCATTGGGGTTTATAGATTGCCCCAGAAAAGATACAAAGAGAAGATTCTTTGAACTATTTAGGTTACAAAATAGACTTACAAAGAATCAGACCTCAAAAGATACAAATTAGAAGGGATGGTTATCAAACTCTTAATTCTCTTCAGAAATTATTAGGGGAAATTTCTCAACTACAGACGATTATTGGCGTAGAAGGACATGACTTAAAGCATTTAAAAATGGTCCTTAAAGGTGATAATGACCTAAACAGTCTGAGAATATTCTCCTGAGGCAGAAATATAGTTACAATGGGTAGAAAACAGAATATTGGATGTGCATGTAGATCAGATAAACCTTGATTTAGACTGTATTCTGGTGATCTTGCCATCCAGAGAATACCCTTCTGGGATTCTGATGCAGAAGGAAGACACTATATTGGAGTGGATATTTCTGCCACATAAACAGAATAAAAAGTTAAAGACATATATAGAAAAGATTTCTGATTTGATTTTAAAGGGAAAATTAAGACTTCGTCAACTAACTGGAAAAGATCCAGCAAAAATTATAGTACCTTTAACTATTGAAGAAATTTCCTCCTTGTGGAAGGATAATGAATATTGGCATATAGCTCTTACTGACTTTTTGGGAACAATTAGCAACAACTATCCCAAAACTGACAGTCTGGATTCTTCCACATATTGTAAGACAAACTCCCATTTCTGGAGTTCTTACCTTCTACACTGATGCCAACAAATCAGGTTAGGCTGGTTATAAAGCAGGTGAGGTAAATAAAGTAGTTCAAAATCCATATACATCTGTACAGAAGGCAGAATTATATGCAATTATGGATTTTATAGAATCTCTTAATATATTTACTGATTCTCAATATTCCAAGAGAGAATTGTCTTACACATTGAGACTGCAGAGTTCGTTCCTGATAATACAGATTTAACCTCAATGTTTTTACAACTACAGGAAACAATCAGAAACAGAATTAATCCTATATACATTACACATATCAGATCCCATATGGGTCTGCCAGGCCCACTAGCACAAGGCAATGATGAGATTGATCGTTCATTAATTGGAAGTGTGCTAGAAGCCTCAGAATTTCATAAGAAACATCATGTAAATAGCAAAGGTTTGAAAAAGGTCTTCTTCATCACTTGGCAACAAGCCAAGGAAATAGTGAGAAACTGTCCTACTTGTTCCTTTTATAATCAAACTTCATTGCCAGCAGGTTGTAATCCTAAGGGCATTTGGAGAAACGAGGTTTGGCAGATGGATGTCTTTCACTTTGCAGAATTTGGAAATTTGAAATATGTACATCATACTATAGACATATTCTCAGGGTTCCAATGGGCTACTGCTCTTAACTCTGAAAAAGATGATTCTGTTATTACACACCTGCTAGAGGTGATGGCAGTTATGTGTACACCTTCACAAATAAAAGCTAACAATGCTCCAGCATATGTCTCCACAAAATTGCAACAGTTTTTCAAATATTATAACATATAGCATATCACCGGTATACCACACAATCCTACAGGACAAGCAGTGGTTGAGAGATCTAATAGAACACTGAAGGAGATGCTCAATAGACAGGCTTGGAAGACTAAACCCCCCAAACATAGGTTGCATAATGCTTTATTAACACTTAACTTTCTTAATGCCAATGGAAAAGGACAAACAGCTGCGGAAAGACATTGGTACGGAGAAAACTGCTGAACTCAATCAGCCTGTATACTTCAAAGATGTACTAATCTCTGTATGGAAACCAGGACATGTGTTACATTAGGGTAGGGGTTTTGCATTGGTTTCCACGGGAGAAGAAAAACTTTGGATACCATCAAAGTTGATCAAGATTTACATTGAAAAGGAAAAACCTCTCGATGAGGACAAATGACAGGTATTCTACTAAGTTATATCTTATAAACTAAATAGAAGCCTCCCAAGGAAAGGGATGTGTTTTGCTCTTATCTTCACAGGAAACTCATCTCCATAAGGCAAAGGACACTGCATGGGCAGATACTTAAAAAGAGAAGGTAACTATAACCATCAAACAAAAGGAAGGTGCCATATGGTAAACTTTACAACTGTCTCTCAGAGAACTCTATTTCTCTTTTTCTAGTCTCTATTCAATTAAATCAATGCTGGATTTAGAGATGGATTTGGCTTTCCTCCTCTAAAATCCAAGCACGTTATTTAACTAAACTTTAGAGTTTCTATATTGTATCAAGAAGCCAATTGATGTAATACAGAATAAAAGAAGAACTTAGGACTGTCTTTGTCTATTCTTGGATCTTTCTTTCAAGGTGTACATCCTCTCATAATTGTTATGCTCCCATGGTTACCTTCCCCAGCATATGTACATACACAAGCAAACATTTCTCTGCTAACTGTTTATGTTTGAGTCCCACACAACCATTGAAGACCTGCCTGACAGCAATCCCTGGACACACTGGAAAGCAAATGGGCCACACCTCCTCGACTGCACTGGATCCAACTTGCTCCATTTCAACTTACACTCCTGCCAGAGCTTCGGGTACTGACTTCAATCAAGTTGAGGATTTCAAGCAAGATCTTCAATCAAGCAAATCTCATCTAACATGGACTGGATAGTACACTAACATTTTCTTCTTACAGGACCCCACATGACTATCATTGTCCCATTTCAGCAGGAAGTAACTTGGAGAACGCTACACCCCCTTTACCTTATTAGGGACAGCTTCCTATTGATTATGGTTGGGATTGGAAGGTGGTGTTCAGGCTTGGACACCTCTTTCAGATGACTTTAGTGTTTAGTTAAAATAGATAGTTAGGTTGTGACATAAGCAGATTGTTGTATCTTCTTATATTTCACCTTTATGATTGTTAATTTTGGATACTTTACACTGTTAAGTTTTAATCCTCTTTTAGACTAAAAGGGAAATTGTAGGGGAATCTGTAGCCAGGCCTGCTTAGGAGCTGGCTACAGGTCTGCCTGACCATGCCTGCGAGGGCGTGGTCAGGGTGACTAAAGTGAGAGGCAGTCAGTGGCTGGTCACTTTTGGTTTCACTTTTTGGCTTGCTATACAGACTGCTGCTGTACCTGCTGGCTACGTCACTCTGTAAGGCTTTTCCCTATTAAATACCCTTATATTTCTACTTGGCTCCATACTGGTAATTTCCCACTTCAACTTAGTGTTTTTTGTTTTGCTTTGTCTTGATGTTTTTAAGCTAAATTACACTGATATATGCATCTTAATGGAGAATTGATTGTGTCTCACAGTTGGAGATACAGGCTTCCTTGAGGAATTCAATGCAGCATAAATTTAAAGTACCTTGCATGTTACTTCACAATCAGGAAGCAAGGAGCAGTGATTGCTTCCTAATTTGCAGCTTTCTCCCTCCTTTTTATACAATCCAGGATCTTCTGCCAAGAAAATGGTCCTACTCTGAATCAAGATTTGTCTTCCACATCAGTTAACCTAACCAAGGCAATCCCTCACAGGTATGCCCATAGAACTATTTCTAGATTCCCTTGGCAAATGACACTAGCTACCAAATGGGAAAATATGTGTCCTGGCTGCCTTCAGACAAGAGCTTCAGAAGGGAGGGGATCTGGTATGAATGTTCAGAAACTTGTATTTGTGTCAAGGGCTCACAATCCTTTTTAATTTAATACCCAATCTACATAGCTATTGAATCCCCAAGCCAAGGGGATGTTTACTCAGCCATTCCACTGGCTCCAGCACAAAGAAATTTACTTCTTTGTTGGCTTCATAGGCCTATTTGTAGTACAAAAGGAAAACTCACCCTCTAGTTTCAATGTCTCTATGTGATGTCATACTAACCAACTCCAGCCTAAGGCTAGGAAATGAAAGTTCTAAACCAATAAATTCTCTGTTGAGGTCTTGATTTTCCAATTCAAAGATGACTGTCTTCTATGGGTCTCTCTCTCTTTTTTTATTTATTAGTTCTAGTTAGGGAACAAGCTTGTTTCACATATAAGTCCCTTCTCCCTCTTTCTCCCCTCACCCCATCCCTCTTCCCCCACTCCCAGCCTACTCCCCCACCCCATCCACCCATCACTCCCCAGGCAGGGTAGGGCTCTCAACAGGGGCTCTGCAAAGTCCACAAAATCTTCCTGTGCTTGTCCTGGGCCCTTCCCCATGTGTCCAGGTCCAGAGTGTAACCCTTCACGTGGGATGGGCTCTCAAAGTCCCTTCTTGCACCAGGGAAAATACTAATCCACCACCAGAGGCTCCCTGGAGTGCAGAGGCTTAGTGCAGAGGCCTCCTTATTGACATCAATGTTCAGGGGTCTCTTAATTGAGTGAAAAAGCATGGGTGCTCTCTGTATTCTTGTTCATAAATTCACCTTCATAACTTAATAACCACAAATATTCCATATTGAGATAAAAGATTTTAATGTCTAACCTAGAGGTTTTAATAGAAATAGTCAGCCTACAACTTTTATTTGAAAAATATACAATAACAGCTCAAACAAAGCCTTCATATACATATTTTGACAGACACTATTTTGGAAACAACATTAAGATTCAAGCTGGAGATCAGAGAAGCTAAGTACTCAAATGAATATTTTACTTCTACACAGCTGAAATGATAATCTTGTCCCCACAAACACTCAGAAACCAAAAGCCCAGAATACCTGTCTTCTCCTTTTATTCCTTTCTCAACCCAGCCATATAACTCCTGCCCCCACATCACTAGTGCTGGAATTAAAGGAGGGTGATTCCAGTTGGTGAGAACATGTTTCTTTTAGGTGAGTAGTTTCTTTTAGAACTGGATCAATTTTGTGTAGTCAGTGTGGCCTTGAGCTAACAGAGATCCATCTACCTCTTAATCCTGGATCCTGGAATTGAAGGTGTGTGCCACCACTGCCCAGATTCTATAGATAACTAGTATGGCTGGATGCTTTGCTGCTTTGATCTCCAGTGGCTTTAATAAATCAAAAACAATATATCACCACAGTAGTCCATCAGTGTAGAAAGCCATGAGAGGAAAATCAAACAGTGTTGGAACCTGGACACAGAAACTGTTGCAGAGGCTATGGAGGTGAACTGCTTATTTACTTTCTTCCTCTGGCTTTCCCATCCTGACTTCTGATAGAACCCAGAACCAGCAGCCCAGGGATGACCACTCCCATAGTGGGCCAGGCCCTTCCCCATTAATCAATAATGAAGAAAATAGTTACAGTTGGATCTTAGGGAGGCATTTTCTTAGTTGAGGCTCACTCATCTCTGAAAACTCTAGCTTGTATCAAGTTGACAGAAAACTAGCCAGTATAAATGTGAATAATAGTATTTTGGATAATTTAGCATGGTGGCCTGAGAAAAGAGCTCTCCCAGGACTGTCTGTTTTATTATTATAGACAAATAATGGAGTGAGAGGAACCTATGAAGACTGTAGAGTTCTTTATAGTATTTGGTCTTTGCTCTGTGAGAAAGCAATTTTGCATATGAAGTCATTCTGTGTGTATTATTTTCATGACAACATCCCAAATAGAGTAGAAAAAGACATATTGGGAACATGCTTCATGCTAAACTAATGCTTTATATTTGAATATTTTGATATTCCAATGAACATATAACTAGGTAAAAAATCAACAATCAAGTTTCAATAATGGTAACTAACTACTCTGGAATAAGTTCTTCCTCCAAAGACCTCACCTTCTTGAGCTCATGAACATTACATTAGATGTTAAACCAAATTGATATTTTCCTAAGTTTCCCTTATATCCTGTTATATCACATGACAATTTGTTTGAGGATGAAGGTCAGCAACTGTCTTGGAAGAAGCATGTAGATGGTTATCAGACATGCTCAAATCTGATCAATTTTATGCAAAATATTCTGCCTGTATTTTTCACTTTTTGTAAGTAAAAGTTCCATAGCTTTTATCAATTTCTCAGAACATTCAAAGCCTAGAACCATGTTTACACCCAAGAGTCTGAAGGTGCTACACTCCCAGGAAGCACACTTGGCCATATTAGTTCCTAACCAGCTGGTTATTCACAAGCCTTACTAGTAGGTCTCTATACTCAGTAGCAAGGGTAGCTGTAGCATTTATTGTTCCTTACTTACTCCATTTGAAATCATCTTTGCTTCATTCCTATGTACCTAACCGGGCTTTCTGTTTATCTGTGTAAACACACATGCTGACCCAAATTATCACTCAAAAGATTTTGTGTTTCTCATTTCATAAATATTAATGGCAATACAGCATGTGTTCTTTTATCTGTGCAACAAACACACCAGACATTTGTCCTTCTAAATAAGTAACCTCATGCTTGCTATAGTCCTTCCTGACAGGACAGATTGTCATCTTCAGCTTGCTTATACCTCATCCCCAGGAAGGCATTTGCCACCTAGAAGAGGATACCTACATTGAGCAGTAGTTGCTTGTGTCTGTGCTGCACATAGATTCCCTTGTCACTCTTAGTAATTTACAGACATACTTTGAGTCTAAAACTACTTAAATGGAAAGATAAAGCTCTGATCAGGTACACTGAAAATTTTTTAAAGAATCCTCTGCTGTAATAAACTTCAAACCCAAGGTACAAAACAGTACAATGCATAGCTGACTTCTTTTTCTTTCGTATCTTGAGTATAATCTAATATTTTTAAGGTTTCCACTAGAAAATAGAATAATATGGTTGACCAGTGATAGGTACTTTCTTGTTTTTGCAGGAGCTCCCACAAGATATGTGGCACCACCACACCACTTATAGGTCAACGAAGGAAGAAATGAATATAACAAAGCACCTCTATATAGTATTCAGGTACAAACGATTACTTAATCCCCCCTTCCTTTTACTCACTCCAACACACCACTGCTTTTATTTAATTTAAATTTTATTGTTCACGATATTGTCACATATCTCTAATTCAACATTAATGGACCCTTAATCATACCTTCATCAGTATTCTCACTTTGGTTTCTAGAATTCAAGGAGAAAATAGAAAATTCTAATGGAATCTTTTAGAAGACCTAGGTGATATAAACTTTAGGATAACTATGCAGCCATAAGAAAGGTTAGGCCCATGGAAGGCTTCAACTTTTCAGAAATCACAAATAGTATAAGTTATTAGAAAAGAAGCTTCATGCTAATGAAAAGGGGGACATAACAATGGATACTGAGGAAACACAGAGAATTATCACGTCATGATTTGAAAATTTGTACACCATAAAATTTAAAAATCTAAAGGAAATGTTAGATATAGATATAGATATAGATATAGATATAGATATAGATATAGATAGATATCACTTACCAAAATTAAATTAAGAACAGACAAGTAATTTAAATAGACATATAAACCCTAATGAAATAGAAGCAGTTATCAAAAGTCTCCCAACCAAAAAAATGCCCAAGGCCAGATGGTTTCAGTGCAGAATTCTACCAGAAATTCAAAGAACACCTAATACCAATACTCCTCAAACTGTTCCACAAAATAGAAGCAGAAGGTTCATTGCCAAACTTTTTTATGAGAGTACAATTACCTTGGTACCCAAAGCACACAAAGACACAACTAAGAAAGAGAACTACAGACAAATATCCCTCATTAACATTGATGTAAAAATGCTCAATAAAATACTGGCAAATCGAATCAAGACTATATCAGAGAAATCATTTACCATGATCAATTAGGCTTCATCGCAGGGATTCAGGGATGGTTCAACATATGAAAATATATCAAGATAATCCACCATATAAAGACACTAAAAAAGAAAACTCACATGATCATCTAATTGGATGCTGAAAAAGCCTTTGACAAAATCCAGCACTCCTTCATGATAAAGGTCATTGAGAGATCATGGATAACAACATACCTAAGCATAATAAAAGCAATAAATAGTAAACCAAAAGCCAACATCAAACTAAATGGAGAGAAACTCAATGGGATTTCTCTAAAATCAGGAACAAGACAAGGTTGTCCACTCTTTCCATAACTCTTCAATATTGTACTTGAAATTCTAGCTAGAGCAAGAAGATGACAAAAGGAAATCAAGGGGATACGGATTGGAAAGGAAGAAGTCAAACTTTCACTATTTACAGATGATATGATAATTTACATAAGTGACCCAAAAAATTCTACCAGGGAACGATTACAGCTGATACACACCTTCAGCAAAGTGGCAGGATACAAGATTAGCTCAAAAAAATCAGTAGCCTTACTAAAAATAGACAATAAATGAGAAAGAAATCAGAGAAACATAACCCTTTACAATAGCCACAAACAACATAAAATATCTTGAGGTAACTCTAGCCAAAAAAGTGAAAGACCTGTATAACAAGAACTTTGAGTCTTTAAAGAAAAAAAATAAAGGAGATACCAGAAAATGGAAAGATCTCCCATGCTCTTGGATAGGTAGGATCAACATAGTAAAAGTAGCAATTTCACCAAAAGCAATCTACAAATTCAATGTAATATCCCCATCAAAATACCAGCACATACCTTCACAGACCTTAAAAAAACAATACTCAACATTATATGGAAAACCAAAAGACCCAGGATAGTCAAAACATCCCTGTACAATAAAGAAACTTCTGGAGGCATCACTATCCCAGACTTCAAACTCTGTTATAGAGCTATAGTCCTGAAAACAGCTTGGTATTAGCATAAAATAGACAGGCAGACCAATGGAATTGAATTGAAAACCCTGATATTAACCCACACACCTAAAAACACCTTATTTTTGACAAAGATATTAAATTATACAATGCAAAAAAGAAAGTATCTTCAACTAATGGTGTTGGCATAACTGGATGCAGACATGTAGAAAATTGCAGACAGGTCCACATGCACAAAACTTAAGTCCAAGTGGACCTCAATATAAACCCAGCCACACTGAACCTCTTAGAAGAGAAAGTGGGAGGAACCCTAGAACTAATTGGTACAGGAGATTGCTTCCTGCACATAATACCAGTAGCACAGATACAGACATCAACAATTAATAAATGGGACCTTCTTATAATGAGAAGCTTCTGTAAGGCAAAGGAGACAGTCAAGAAGACAAAGCAGCAGCCCTCAGAATGAGAAAAGCTATTCACCAGCCCCACATCTGACAGAGGGCTGATTTCTAAAATATACAAAGAACTCAAGAAGCTAGTCAACAAAACAGCAAATAGCCCAATTGAAAAGTGGGATACAGAACTAAATAGAGAATTCTCAATAGAGGAATCTAAATCTGGTAGACACTTAAGAAAATGCTCAATATCTTTAGCCCTCAGGGAAATGCAAATCAAACAACTTTGAGGAACAATCTTACTCCTGTCAGAATGGCTAAAATCAAAAACACCAATGACAGTTTATTCTGGAGTGGATGTGGAGAAATTGGAACACTCCTTCACTGCTGGTGGGAGTGTAAACTTATATAGCCACTTTGGAAATCAGTATGGCTGTTCCTCAGAAAAATGGGAATCAGGCTACCTCGAGATTCAGCAACTGTATTCTAAGGCATATACCCAAAAAAAGTACATTTATTCAAAAAGGACATCTGTCCAACTATGTTCATAGCAGCATTATTTATAATAACCTGAACCTGGAAGCAACCTAGATGCACCTCATCTAGAATGGTTAAAGAAAATGTTGGACCTTTACACAATGGAGTACTACTCAGTGGGAAAAAAAACAACTGAAATTTGTAGGCAAATGGATGGAACTAGAAGCAATCATCCTGAGTGAGGTAACCCAGTTACAAAAAGACAAACATGGTATGTACTCACTCATATATGGTTATTAAACATAGAGCAAAGGATTACAAACCTACAATTCAAAACACCATAGAAGCTAGCAAACAAGGAGAAACCTGAGAGAGAGGTACAGGGTCCCTTGGAGAAGGGAAAGGGTCTCCTGAGCTAATTGGGAGCACAGGAAGAGGAGAGAGCTAGTTAGGAGGAAGAGAAGGGGAGAAGAAGAGGGGAGGAAGACATGAGGAAGCAGGAAGATTGAGTCATGGGGGAGAATAAAGGAGAGCAAGAAAAGAGATACCTTAATACAGTTACCCATTATAGGGTTTAAAGAGGAATCTGGCACTAGGGAAATGTCCAGAAATCTACAAGAATGATCCCACCTGACAATCAAAGAAATTGTGGGGAGACTACCTTAAATTCCCTTATCCTATTATGAGATTGATAACTACCTTATATGCCATCCTAGAGCCTTCATCCAGTAGCTGATGAAAGCAGAAGCAGACACTCATAGCTAAACTCTGAGCTGAACTCCTGGAATCCATTTGCAGAGAGGGAGGAAGGATGAGCAAAGGGTCAAGAGTAGGCTGGGGAAACCCACAAAAACAGTTGACTGAACAAGGGGGAGCTCATAGTCCCTAGACTGATAGCTGTGAAACCAGCATAAGACTGGTTCAGCCCCCTGAACCTGTGCATCAGTTAGAAGGCCTGGACAGTCTATGGGGCCTCTGGTCACTAATGTATGCATTGATTTGGGGAACCCATTCCCTGTAGAGGGATACTCTCTCAGCCTAGACACATGAGGGAGGGCCTAGGCCCTGACTGAAATGATGTGATAGACTTTGATGATCCCCTATGGAAGGTCTCACCCTCCCTGGGGAGCAGAAATGGGATGAGATGGTGGGTTTGTGGGGGGCATGAGAGGATGTTAGGGAAAGGGTATTCCGATTGATATGTAAAATAAGATTGTTTCTAATCCAAATTTAAAAAATATATAAAATAAAAAAGTTTCATGTTCTCCTGTCAGGTAACAAAGGGGGGATGCCACCAAATGATACTTTTAGCTGTGCTTCTGGTTGGTCTAAGGGAACCTCAGCACTGAAATCAAGAGTCTAGCATACTCAGCAACAGCATCATTTGCAATGCCCTTCCTGTGAACTTGGTGACTGGCTCTTCATACCTCTTCCTTTTCCTTCTGGCTCCGCATTCTGAGTTCTCTCCCTAAAACCAATGCAAAAGTAACAGAGAGGTATAAAAGTGAAAAAAAAACCAGGAAATGAATTTGTAGTATATTCTTTCTGGTGATCTGTGCGTGTATTCTACATGTTGCTACATTTCAGGACTCCCTGAAACAAGAAGGAAGACCTCTTCTTTACACACAGTTTAGAACATTCTAGTCCTCTCTCATCTCTGTTGCAAATGAGTTCTTTCTAGTTCACATTTTATTAAGCCATGCACATCATACAACTCTATTTACAACATAGTGAGAAAGAGTTGCTGATTGAATAGAAGGTCATTTCATGATTACTCACCTCACGTTTCAAGGATCTCTATACTGATCATATTCTAATAAGAACAGCAGCATTGCTCAGTTTGAGACACACCAGGGATCTTCACTCACCAGCTTTTCTCACCCTTCCAATTCCTCTCTAAATGACTATAGAGAAACTTGAACTCCTGGGGCATGAGCCCCACTGCCCTGTCAGAAAAAGAAAAAGGAAGCCTATTTGTCGGTATTAATAGCTTTGCTCTTTTTGTAAATTAATGTCCATATTTTATTCAAGTTTCGTTATTTTTATCTAGTGGAATTTTTTTTTGTTTAAGCATCCTCTCCATGACAACAGTGAATGTTAAATTGTCATGTTTACTTTGATTAGATAGTTTCTATGACTCTTTTGTCTTTAACTTCTTTTACTGGTATGTTCCCCCCCAAAAAAAACATTTAGTGATGGTAAAATAGATATAACATAAAATTACCATCTTCAGCATGATGAGTGTACCACTCAGTTGTACTAAATGTAATCACAATATTATACACCTACCACCAACAACTAGCTCCATAATTCTTTCCATGTATGAATTTAAATCTATAATCATGAAGGAATAATTTGTCATCCTGTCCTTATTACCTGTCAGGTGCCATAGTATTTTCTGTGTCTATAATGTTAACTGTTCTAAGAAATGTATGTAAATAGAACCAATTATTTCCTTTTTTGCCATCAGTAAGAAGTTTGAGTGACTTGGAAAGGGTTAAGAAACAGGAAGCCTTTGACCCTCTTGTGTCTCATAATAAAAACCAGGAAGTAATGTTAAAGACTGGCCTCAAAGGAATGAGCTGAGATCAGGCTCCCAGACAAAGGAAAGTAGGGACTTCAGTATGGTGAAAGGGAGGAGATACCCCATGCAAGTCAGTCACAGAAAAGAAGGGTAACCAAATTTCCCAAGACAGATAATGAAGATGCTTGTTACACTTGCAACTTAAGATGATAAAATAAGATACATATTCAATAACTCAATCCAGCAAGTCAGCATTTTATTAAAAAATTGACAATCCTAAGTGGTAAGGATGAGAAGAGGTTTGGAGGGCTACTGCCAGGAAGCAGGAAATAGTTCTGATGGCTAAGGGTGTGTGTCCCCCAGTCTGTCAAATGTAAGTTAAGTAAGAATGATGCAGAATAAAAAAAAAATCATGACTGTTTAGGGAAAAGAAGACATGATGTCACTTACTGTCATCTTGGAGAGTCTGTAACATTCCAAAATAAGGGGAAAACTATCTTTTATTCCACCATCAAAGGCAGTTTTTGGTGCAGTTATTTGTGTTATTGTGCCTTAGGCTTCAGAAGTTGGGGCAACAAAGAAAGCTCATAAGGAGGTCCTGGTTGACTGGGTCATCTCTCCACAAGAGGGGTTGTGAAGTTTAAGAAGAGCTGGGGCACCAATCTCCAAGGGATCAGATTACAAGTTCTCATTTCTCTTGCTCTAGTGTCCTTTAAAAAGAACTGCTAATTGTATTCTTGGGCATTTCTGGTCTTGAACACGGGTGCATTGTGCCAGTCAGCTTTCTGTCACTGTTATAAAATGTCTGAATTAATCAATTTATAAGGAAGAAAGGGCAGAATTTGGCTCAATTTGTGGAGTTTTGAATGCATGATGACTTGGCTTTCTTCTTAGGTCTGTGGCAGATAGGGGCTAGTGGTGGAGGAAGCTGTTCACCTCATGATGGTAATTCTGAGAAATAAGCAGAAAGAAACTCAAGGCCTGGGGTTCCAGTTTACCTTAAGGGGATGCTTCAACTTCCTTTCTTCCTATGGGACTCTTTTCCTCCTAAAAGTTTTCAATAGTAGCACAGGAGGAGAACCAACCTTTCAGTGATGAGCCATTAGGAAACACAACTCCAAACAGCATCATTCACACATGGCCACGACAGGACTCTCTTGCCCTGAGCAAGCTGCTCATTGCCAGGTTTAAGGTATTCACCTGGGAATGAACTACTTCATGTATAACACAAGCAATCTGGATCAGGATGTGCAGGTACTTATATCAGGAGAAGGGATAAAAGGCAAAGGGGAGGAATATGATGAGGGATACAAGAGTAAGGCATATATGCATCTGGCTAGTGAGACACTTGTAAAGAAAAATGTAATCATCAGGAGGTACAATAGAAAGGGATGGCACTGGATCAGAGAAGACCTCACTTGGCCATGGGCAATGATGAAGGAATCTCAGTTCTTTCTTACAACCAGGAGCATGTATAGGCACTGAGAGCCATGATAAAGAGGCACAATGCTGAGCCAGAACTGTCAAAGCTCTCCCTATGATGCATCTTCTGCTGTATTTTCCTATGCAATTTGTTTCTGATTACTCTGTTTTGACACACCTCATTAAACATAAGCATGGAGCAAGTGAGCAGGGCCTGGGTGTCCCAGAGACAGCAGTCACTTACCACCCAGCGAGCAGGTCAAGGAAGCAGCAGTTGGAGTGAAAACCAAGCTTACTTCCCTGCAGAGGGACATCCATCTCTTCAGCCAATGAGTTGGATAAACATTGGGCAAACAACTTCCAGCCAAGGGGGTTGCTGCTCTGAAATGAATGAGCTTCCATATCATTTAGAGGTTTTCTAACCCTGGATAATTTGCTAACCCCCGACTGAGACTGAGGAAGATGCCACAGAAGATGCAAATAGATAGACCTGTTTTCTTATTATCTCAAAGAAGCAGGCACCTCCTGCCTGTGAAGGGCCAACACATCCCACAGCACCTTGGAGAGGTGGTAGATTTTTTATTTCCATAATGAAAGAGAAATCTGGAAAGTAATGGATAGCAGGAGAGGGCACAAAATTGAGTCACTGAAATTTTTGATCAATGTCTCATCAGTAAATATTTGAAAACATTAAACACTTTCTCAACTGATCATTGTTTAGAAACATAAATGAAAGCCAGTAAGATGGTTCAGTGAGTGAAAGAACTTATATCACAATATTTGTACAATGAGATTTACCCAAAGAACTTACATAAAGGTAGAAGAAGAGAACCCTCCTCCATAAAATCGTCTACTAAACTTTTGCACACGGGGTGCCTACACACAAACCACACACATTACAGACAACACTAACTGATAGCATTTTTATTCATTTTACATACCAACCATAATTCCTTCTTCCTCCCCTCATCTCCATCCCTCCCATCTCCCCCCATCTCACCCCCATCTACTACTCAGAAAGGGTAAGGCTTGCCATGGGGAGTCAACAAAGCCTGGCATATTCTGTTGAGGCAGGACCAAGCCCCCTCCTCCCCACTCCCTGCATCAAGGCTAAGCAAAGTATTCCACCATATGTATAAGCTTCAAAAAGCCAGCTCATGCACCAGGGATAGATCCTGGTCCCACTGTCAGGGGTCCCACAAATAGACCAAGCTACAAAACTGTCACCCACATGCAGAGCGGGTGGTGCGGTCCCATGTAGGGTCTCCAACTGTTGTCTAGAGCTCATGAGATCCCACAAGTTTGGGTCAACTGTCACTTTGGGCTTCAATATCATGATTTTGCCCATCCCACCTTGCTCATATAATCCCTTCTCCCCGTCTTTGACTGTACTATTGTAGCTCAGCCTGGTGCTTAGATGCGGATCTCTGCATCTGCTTCCATCAGTTACTGGATGAAGATTCTATGATGACAGTAGGGGGGGGGTCACCATCTGATTACAGGGAAAGATCTCCTGGGTAAACTGGGGACAGGGTATGGCTGCAGTAAATGGGAGGGGATAGGGAATGAGAACATGAGCGAACTGGATGGTCGAGTTGGGGAGGAATGGGGTGGGAGAGTAATGAAAGAGATATCTCAATAGAGGGAGCCATTACAGGGATAGGAAGAAACCTGATGCTAGGGAAATCCCAATGAATCCACAAGGATGACTCCAGCTAAAACCCCTAGCAATAGTGGAGAGGGTGCCTGAATTAGCCTTCCCTCCCACCCCTTCGATAACCTTTTTTAATTTAGAAATACGAACAGACTTCCTTTTAATGCACAGAGACTGTGAAGTTTTTGCCTATGAGATCTATGTGATTAATTTCCCATGGACAATATCTAGGCTTGAAACGCAACATCTTGGACCCCTCCAGCACAGCTGGGCAGGGTTTGCAGCATCATTATAACAGTCGCTAATGCAACACTTCTGAGAAAATCATTTCATCTCCTTATGACTCACTTTCTTCACCTATGAGATGGAAATGAATATAATATTCCCTATCTTATGGTTAAAGGACGACAAAATGTGTCTTACCACTCATGACTCTCTCTCTCTCTCTCTCTCTCTCTCTCTCTCTCTCTCTCTCTCTCTCTCTGTCAAATAAAAAGTCATACAAACCTGTTCAAATACTTTGAATACTGGTATTTGGGACTCCATCTATTGAGCTCCCATTCTTCCAAATTTAATATTCTCACACAATATTGAGCTTTCCTGCTGTGGTCTTCATGAACTTCCTCACCTGCTTCTTTTAATTCAGAAGACTCAACTTGGTTCTAGTTCAATCAGTATATAGCCCTTACCCATGGTTTCCACTTATACCACAGAAATGAGAAGAAATTGCAATAACACATTCTTTGTCTTGTTTATTCATACAAGTAAGCTGTTAAAATTTGGATTTTCCCCAGCTGTCTTATTTAATGTTTTGCTTACAGCCAACTGTTGTGTCTTTATTTTTAAGCACTTATTGTTTACCACTTTGATAAATAGTTTTCTAGCTTATTTTTAAGGCTATTGTCATAGTCTCATTTACCTTGCAATTTAAAATACATCTTACAAAACTTAACTATCATATTAGCTTGTTTTATTTATTTTCTTTTTTAATTATGCGAGTGTGTAGGGGCAGGTATGTGCAGGTGAAAATGGAGACTGATTTTTAAAAAAAAAGTCTATTGCACTACTTATAGTTTTAGTTTTCTCTTCGAGTCTGTTTTACATTATGTACATTAATTTTTAGAAGCATACAGTATGACATAATTTGATATACATGTAATATAAGTTACACAAAATAACTGTAAATAGTGAAGCATAAGTTTCCTGTTAAACTTATACTATTGACACGTGTTTATGTAGCCTTCATGCTAGACCATTCAAACAATGGCAAAAACTGGGGATGGAAAAGATAGTTTATGCTACACTCACATTCATGATGCCCCCTAAAACATTATATTCTGGTTTCATACCGTTCTGATGCTTTTGTGAACCAATGAAAAAATAAAGCTGAAGCAAGAACTGTTTTTCTACTTGACTTTCCTAGGAGAAAAATACTGATAAGAAACTGAAGGGCTGGCCAAACTTCAAGTAATTACTGTTTCACTACAAAGTTACAAAAGCCTCTTTTGTGATTTAAGAAATAATATTATGAACAGAATGGCTAGAATATTCCTTGTTTGTTAATGTCATGTTTAAATTTGGGTGAGTAACATTTGTTTTTCTACTGTGAAAGGCAGAGAAATTAGCTTGCCTGCACATTTTTTCAAAATCCTAGGCAATTCCATGCATCCTAAAGCCAGTCTCCTAATACTTGATTCTCTTTAAGGACACTCATTTTCACACATAGTTAGCCTGGAGATGTTTATAGGCAATTCTTACTGTGGTTTTATTTTTTCCACATGGCTCTTCAGTTTCTTAATTTTTTATTCCTCTATGAATTGATTGAGGTTCAAGATTTGTCTTGAAGTTTTATCATGTGGAGGTTAGCTTCTGTTTTATTTTATTTGTTAGTAAAATGATGTTTTTTAAAACCTTACTTTCTAGTTGAACAAATAACACATTCAAACACTTGACAAAAGATAAGAATAGCTAAAAGAATGTTCCTTCCTTCTAGAAAAGCTGGGTTTTCTTCCAGCTGGAGTTAGTTGTTGCAACATATCGCTGTTCCCAGAATTTGTGACAATGAGGGAATGATTTTGTCATGCTGTGAGGCAAATCATAACTGCAAAAGTAAAGATTTGTGCCCCAGACAAACATATGTCACAGTTTGAAGGATATATTAGACCATTAGCCTTGTTCCCTGCCATATGATTTCTCCTCATGAGGCACTCTCTACTCTTCTTCCTGCTATGTAATGCCATCTGCCATGTTGTGAGGCATCCAGGGATCCCTAGATAGTAACTCAAGACTTCCCACCAAAACTGTACCATAAATTAGCATTTCTCTTTTTTTCTTTGTGAAATAGCTGCCCTCAGATACTTTGTTACAGCAACATTAAATGAAATACAAGACATGTGACCTAACAATTGCACTACCAGGTTTGTGTCCAAGGAAAATAAGATCCATGTCAAAGATAACACACATATTTATTCAGAGATTTTCAATGTAACCTATTTATAATAGCCAAGATTATGAAATCAACCTAAGTGTCTATCACTGGATGAATAAATTAAGAGAATGTGATATATATGCATGTACATATATACATATATACACATAACACAAAGGAATTCAACTGTAAAATGACATCAGACACAGTGGAATTTAACCATAAAGTGAAATTAAGCCATTAATGCACAATAGATGAATCTGAAGGATACTTTGTGAAGAGACCAGACACCAGAAAAGTGTAAATTCCATATGCTCTCATTTATGTGTGTAATCTAGTAAAGCTGGCATCACGAAGAGAGTAAAAAGTAGTTACCAGAAGCAGGGAACTGGGGAAGGAGCAGGTGAGGGTGACCTTACAGTTAGCAGGAGGAAGAATGTCAGATGTTCTATTGCATACTATGGTAGTTAAAATTAACACTATTATATGGAATATCTCATAAAAGAAGATCTAATTTAGAATGTTTACTATAATTAAGTGATAGATGTGATAAAATTTATAACATACTAGATGCCTTCATCTAGTTGGTACACAATGCATTGATATATTGACACATCAAACTGTATGCTCCACAAATATGTATGTTAGCTCTCATCTTACAGATCAATGACTTCTTTAATCATATTCATGAGGTCAAATTATTTGAATCAATTAAGACTTTGGACCACATTTTTCTTCCATTACTAGTAATTTAAGATATATAATTACTTTTCATATATGCAATATTAAAAACTTCAAAAGGAATCATGCTTTTCCAAATGGAGACTTCGATTTTCATAAATCACATATTTTGGCTTGTAGGACATGTTCTCTTGTCCTGATGCCAACTGCCTTTTAGAGAATGAGGTCTTTCCATCCAACATCTTACCTGAGAATTGGCCAGAAACCAGACAAGAGGACTGTTAATGTTCATTCTCACATCATTTATCTGTTACCTAATAACTGTGAAAAGAATATAAGGCTGGACCTTTTATTACCTATGAATTGTTTTGTGTGGAGAGAAGTAGTTAAGGATACAGTCATAAGTTCAAGACACCTAAGCTGTCAGGTCAGTGAGCAATTAATGGAAGCATGCCACAGTAGCTGTGTGGATATAAGAGGTGAGGTTTTATTTTTAGGCTGATCATGAAATGAAATTGCATTAGCAATTGCTCAGATCATCAAAATCTAAGGGTTGGGTTTTTTATTATCATGTTTTCTAGTAGACTTTTATCTTTTGAGATAGAATGTATTAGTCAGGTTATTATTCAAATAAAATACCACTGGAGGATATTAACAGCACAGATTTAAGTTTCTGGAAGACAGGAGTCCAAGATCAGTCTTTCATTATGGTAGGACAATGTTGAGGCTTCTTCATGGCTTACAAATGAGCACAACACTGCTTTCCATATGCCTGAAGGTGATGAAATGACACCCAGTTCTTTTGCCCTCATTTGGTGAAAGAAATAAATCTCTCTGGACTCTTACTAAGCATAAAAATGCTTCCTAGAGCAGTAAAACACAGTGATACACTCAAATATTCAGAGAAGCTTCAGATTCGTTGTTCTCTTCTTATTTCTAGTTATAAAATGTTTCAATAACTAAATAAAATGAAGTCATGAATCTGAAAAAGATCAGGGCTAAGTACATGTGAGAACTCAGAAGGAAGAATGTAAAAGGGGAAATAATATAATTATATTATAATCTCAAAAAACTAAAAAGTATTTCACATAAGTACAAAGACTCACCAGGCAGTGGTGGTACACGCCTTTAATCCCAGCTCTCAGGAGGCAGAGGCAGGCAAATCTCTGAGTTTGAGGCCAGCCTGGTCTACAGATGGAGTTCCAGGACAGGCTTCAAAGCTACAGAGATACCCTGTCTTGAAAAAAACCAAAGACTGATTATGTTAGTGTTTCAAGTCCTTTTCCATATAATTTTGGCTTGGAAATTGTTAGAATCTAAGTAGCTCAAACTACACACTAGACTCTCTAAATCATCAGGCAGCAATGGGGTGCATGTGGCATAACAGGACCTATTTTGATTTTTTCCCCAAAGTATCCGACTTTGTTTGCAGAATTTTCAGACAGTGCAGATGATGGCCATGTTCAGCTGATTTCCCTAATGGAAGTATTTCCATGTGGAAAGCCTAATATAACATACCAAGCAGCAAAAGGGGATAAACTCATCCAGTTTCATGTAATCTAGAAATTACACATGTTCATATTGTTTTAAAACATTATTCTGTACCTAGTGAGAGAAGTCCGTCTTAGGAAATCCCAAAATAGTTAATATTTGCAGTTAGTAAGGTTTGTTTGTCTGGGGTTGGTTTTTTTTTTTTTATTGTTCTTGTTGTTTTGGGTTTTTTGTTTTTGTTTTGGTTGACTATCTAATACCACCTGTTAGACAGCCCCATTCAAATATTGCATCTTTTTGGTATGTGATATGCTGATAGGCACAATGACAAAAAAAGGCATTTTGAATTATTTCATTATATGTTCTCTTCTTTTTTTCTCAATGCAAGGGCTTACTTTGTAGCACAAGATGGATCCTAGCTTGGAACTCACTATGGTATGTGGTGATTCATTAGACTCTGCTGCCTAGGGGCTTGGGATCACAGATACACAAATATGACCAAACTATTTCAATCTGTATTTTCTCAAGTTACACAGTGAATCTCAGAACTGGTGTGCATTTGATGCCAAAATCATAAGTCCAAGGGAAGAAGAGAGTAGGAAGTTGAGTCCACAGGCCAAGAACTGAATTCAGTTGAAACCTGTTCCAAACATTATTTGGATCAGCACCCTGACTAGCACCATGAGGATAACTGGAAGAACTGCTCTGGTAATAGACTTGTGTGTACAGAAAGTTCAGACTGATATTCTAAAGTTGCAGGTTTGGTAAAATGACTTCATGCTATCATAAGCTTTGCTCTTCTGTAACTCAAAAGGCATGTTCTCACTCCTCTTCCCCCAGCCCCACATCATCAGACCCAAAGTTCCGATCTTATTGGCTATTCCATCAGAATATCTACACCCTAAAGAGAATATGATCAATTCACAGGATAGTCTTTTACTTGTTGTGGATACTTTCCTGTTGGTGCACAGCCTATCCTGGAAAGCAGGGAATCTGATTACTAACAGATGTAAAATGCAGACATAAAGACTATTCAGACCAGAATTTTCATAATTTAGCTAGTTCTTATTACATATTCCATAGTTTGGATAGTGCTCATTATCTCAAGCCTGTATGCTGTTACATCTTATGTATCTGAGTTGATTAAAAGAACTAAGCTCAACAGAGTTCTTGATTCAAACCTTCTGTCTTTACAAGTACTTCTCTTCCTTTCTGCTTAATAACAAAGATTTGTTTCTGGTAAATCACGACTGAGACACAGTAAATACATCATTAAGTAGTAACCTGAGCTGGAAATTGGCTATCTTTTAAAAATGCTGATGTGTGGAGTTTGAAGGTATTGCCTCACCTGACAGATGGCAGAAGAAAATGAAAGAAAATGGTCACAGCAGATCCCTTCCTCCACACTTCAGTGCTTTGTTAAATAAGAATACGTCTATTTAATTAATATTGATTTCACACTGACTGTCCTTGAGACATATTACCCTTTGACACATTTTTACCTACAAAACTGCCAAAATTGCAAAATGTGTAACAACAAAATTCAAATCCATTTTGAAGCTCAGGCTTATTGTGGTTTGTTATCACCACTTTCCAGCTACTTCAGCCAAGAGCTATGTGTCTGAGCAACTAGCCTTCATTTGTGACCTCCACTGGTCAGCTTGTTTTGTCACAGGTTTCTTAGAGCACAGCCCAGGTCACCCAAGTGTGGAACTTGAGAGGGTGATACAAGATTGGGTCCTTGCCTTTGTGAGAACATGACAAGCCGACTTTGAGAGAAATATTATCTGATTTCTCTTTCCAAGTAAGTAAGCCCAAGAAGACATTTGTTTATTACCGGAAAAAAGAGATTTGTTATTCATAACATTTGCTATCTGGAAGCAACAATCCTTGTTTACCTAAGATAATATTTTTTAATTAGAAAATTATTGTTTATTTGGCTCTAACTCTTCATGTCCCTCCAAATTCTAGAGAAGTCCTAAGGGAGAGTTCTTCATGTTAAGACCACGCCTCTCTGTGAGAGTGACATCTTCATCTCGAAAAGGTCCAGTAAGTACCTCATAAATACATGTTCCATCTTCCATTTCATGTGAAGCCATTTTATATATGAGCATTCTCATACATATTCTATATGCAATTCACACCTATAGGATATATGCAGATATTCATGGTATACTTGTAATACCATTTCACATGTGAGTCATACCTAAGGAAATCAAAGCAAACTGTCCTATGATATGTGACAGGTCACCATATTCTTCCAAAGTGTCATTTCCTATTAAGTGAAAGACAAACACAAAGGCTGGGTGCTCCCTGAAGTTTCCAAGAGGACACTGATCCTGGGAGTCATGAGCACATATTTCTGCCCTCAGCACCCTAGAAATCATTTGTCCCTGGAAGTTCTCTGTCCAGATCTGGATAAAGGACATTTGCAGTATATTTTCAGAACTCTGTAACCATGGGCTCTTTTCCAGGGTCAATACAACTAAGAATAGAATCCTGGAAGTATAAAGTATCACCTACATGCCCTTTAAATTTTCTCTATGTTTTCCTTGGTAAAAATAGACTAGATTTGTAGGTAACAAAACAGAAAACAAAACAAAACAAAATAAAACAAAACATTGAACAAATCACTGATTCATTGAACTCAAAGAAAGCTTCAAAACTGTTCAGGGTTGGGAAGACACTTTGCCATGGCTTATGCTGAACAGTTGGGCAGGAAAAGAATCAAGACAAAAACAAGGTGACAGAAAATAATTCTTCACTCTGTGAAAAATTCAAGACCCATCAAAACTAGAAAGGTAATCTGGGAATGTAGCTTACTAGGTAACGCACTTACTTTGAAAGTGTGAAGACTAGGATTTTGATCCGCAGAACCTGTCTAAAAGAGATGGAAGGTGGATGGAAAATACCAGGAGAATGTGGCTCACTGAATCAACTCAAGAGAGCTCACATGGATTGACAGAGACAACTCAAGACAGCTTCACATGGATTGAAGTAGCAAGCACAGGGTCTGCGTGGGTCTGCCCCAGGCCCTCTATGTGGATGTTATGACTGTTAGCTTGATGATTTTGTGGGAGTCCTAACAGTGGAGTGTAGGGAGAGATCTGCACATAAGTCTAAATCCTTTCTTTAGACTATTGTAGGGAGAGATCTGTGTACCTCTGCCATTAACCACGCCCTACAATGGGAGACCATGTGTCTCTGAGACTTTTGCCTGCTCTTGGGACTCTTTCCTTCCTTCAGTAAGAGGGTTTTCCCTTATCTCATTGTATTTTGTTTTGTCCCGTCAGCTGCTGTCCCTTGGATACTTTCTCTTTTCTGAAGAGGAAAGGGAAGGGCAGTGGATTTGAGAAGAGAGGGGTGTGTGTACAAGGGAGCGAGGAGGTGTGGACAAAGGAGGATCTGTGGTTGAGATTTATTCTATGAGAGAAGAATACATTTTCTTTTTTGTTGTTGTTTTATTGAGACAGGGTTTCTCTGTGTAGCTTTGGAGCCTATCCTGGCAGTCGCTCTGGAGACCAGGCTGGCCTCGAACTCACAGAGATCCAACTGCCTCTGCCTCCCGAGTGCTGGGATTAAAGGCGTGTGCCACCAATGCCCGGCTACATTTTCTTTTTTATTTATTTGTTTGTTTTTACATTACAACTGCTGTTTCCCCTCCATCCTCTACTTCCAGATCCTCCTTCCCACCTCCCCTCTGCTGCCATGGCTCCCATGAATATCATCAACAAAACATGGCATATCAAGTTGCAGTAAGACTAGGGTGCCTCAGCTCTTATTAAGGCTGGAAAAGGCAACCCAGTAGGAGGAATAGGAACCCCAAACCAGAAACATAGAGACAGCTCCTGCTCCCACTGTTAGGAGTCCTACAAGAAGACAACTATTACAGATATGCAGAGGGCCTATGTCAGTTCCATGCAGGTTCCCTGGTTGTTGGTTAAATCTTTGTGAAGCCCTATTGCCCAGGTTAGTTGATTCTGGGGGTTTTCTTGTGATGTCTTTGACCCCCCTGTCTCCTACAATCTGTCCTCCTCTTTTCCAGGATTTTCCAATCTCAGCCTAATGTTTGACTGTGGATCTCTGCATCTGTTTCCATGAGTTGCTGGATGAAGTCTCTCTGATGACAATTGGGTTAGGCACCATATATATATATATATATATATATATATATATATATATATATATATATATATCAGGGTACTGATAGTCATCACTACATTTTTATTATTGCATTAGTATTTTCTAAACCAGTCATGTTTGGGTCTATTCTACATTCTAGACTATCCAAATCTGGCACTCAAGGCATCATCAGAAATGGTATCACTCTCATGGCATGGGTCTCAGGCTAGACCAGTCATTGGTTGGCAACTCACAAAATTTCTGTGTTGCCTTTACCCCAGTACATCTTGTAGGCAAAACAAATCACAAGTTGAAGTTTATGTGGCTGGATTTGTGTTCCAATCCCTGCACTGGAAGTCTTGTCAAGTCACAGGAGGTGGCCAGTTCAAGCTACATATCTCCCATTTCTAGCTCCTTAGATTCCTCCAAGCTTTCCTTGAACTAAGTTTCTACCTGACCCTTAAATGCCCTCATTTTCCAGTCATCTATTTCTATACTCTCTCCCTCCATCCCCTACCCTCATCCTTCATGTTAACATCCCCACCATTCCCCAGTCCATCCATGAAATCACTTCTATTTCCCCTTACCTGGGGAAATACAAGCACCCCTTGAGCTCTTCTCATTACTTTGCTTTTTTTTTGGTCTGTGGATAATAATATGTTAATCTTTTACTTTATAGCTAATGTCCACTTATAAATGAGTACATACTACCCTTGTGTTTCTCTGTCTAGCTTACCTCACTCAGGATGAGACAACTTCCTGAACAGAATGCCAGTAGCACAGACATTAAGGTGAGAAATTAATAAATGGGACTTCATAAAATTGAAAAGCTTATATAAGGAAAAGAACACCATCAATGGGACATAGCAGCAGCCTACAAAATGGGAAGAGGTTTTCATCAACCAAAAGGGGCTAATATCCAAAATATATAAAGAACTCAAAAAACTAGACATCATAAAACAAATAATCTAATTAAAAATGGAGTATAGACCTAAACAGAGAATTCTCAACAGTAGAATCTCAAATGGCAGATAAACATTGAAAGAAATCTTCAACATCCTTAGTCATCAGGGAAATACAAATTAAAATGATTCCACTGCTGTTGCGAGTACAAACTTATACAGCCCCTTTGGAAATCAATATCATGGCTACTTGGAAAATTGGCAGTCAATCTCTCCTTAAGACCCAGCAGTACCACTCTTGGGCATCTACCCAAAGGTTGTTCAATCATACCACAAGGACATTTGCTCAACTTTGTTCATAGCAATTTTATTTGTAATGGCCAGAACCTGGAAACAACATAGATGCCCCTAACTGAAGAATGGATAAAGAAAATGGGGCACATTTACACAATGGAGTATTACTCAGCTGTTAAAAAATGACATCATGAAATTCACACACACTTGTATGTATGAATTTTTTAAAGAATAAATAAAAATACATTTGAAAGATTTGAAGGTACTCTGCTGGGGCTGGAGAGATTGTTCCACAGTTAAGAGAACTTGCTGCCCTTGGAGAAAACTATGGGTTGGATCTCAACATATATATCAACACTCATAATTATATGTAGCTACAGTCCCAGGAAATACAGCAGCTTTCTGCATCCATATTCCTCATTCCATACAGGCATTCCATACTGTCTGAAAGCAGTATGCTGGCTGTGAGTATCTGATGCCTTTTCAGATTAGGAAGGCAAATGGATCCAAATACACAAATTATTCAGATATTGTCTTAATAATACAATCACCCTGTACTGTATAGACACACACAAACACACACACACACACACACACACACACACACACACACACACACACACACACACACACACACACACTCTTTCTTTGAAAGAAGTGTCTGAGGAGTTTATTACAAATGAAATTCTATGTCTATATATTCAGAATCTAAAATCTTATGTGCTCCCCCAACTAAGGTGATATTAGGAGATTCAGATAAAAGTGGTCTCTGAACCATATTTGACAAAATATTGGATTACTATTCTTAAAGACTTTGGCTTCATAATTTCCTCTGTAACTAAGATCATTACTTTTGCAAGCATGTATTCAGTGGTTACGTGGCCAGAAATGTCACTGAACAAAATTAAAGATAATAAAGAAACTTCCATTCTTACATAAGCTTTCAATAGTTGAATATCTTCTAAAAGCAAGCGATATCACTGTTGCAAAGACTCAGATTTTTGCTAACAAATTGACCCCCCTCCCCCCATGATTAAGCAAAATCCCCAGGGATACCTTGATCATTCTGCTATTGTGGCATTTAAGGAACTTACTGTCTATATTCCTTGAAAATGGATGAAAAATACATCAATGTTACAACTTAAAAAGATATATTTGCATTTAACATTTCATCTAGGTGTAGATACAAGAAGAATATTAATCATTGTGGGGAGCTCTTTCAAACAGCTCTTGAATTTATAGACTATACTGAAGTAAAGTATAGAAGATAAGACCTTGCTTGCAGCTACTGTGTCTTGATTATGCTTCTAGATAAGTATTCTTGCACATATGAAAGAATCACATACAAATATTATATATATATGTATATATATGAAGAAAACATTTCAAATATTAAGACATAATAATTTTAGTATCTATAGAGGTCTTGACTATAAGACACAATTCATCACTAGAAAAATTGGCAATATCCATGGTGTCTACATACATAAACAGAAAGTATAAATGTACATTAGGTGTGTCAAAAGGATCTACCCCACTATTGAAAAATAATAAATACTAATTTTAATAATAATAAAATTTTGTACCTAAGTAAGATAGGATTTACATACTCATAATAATATTCAGATTTAGTAAAATTCATGGTTTGAAATTGGCATGTTCATTGGACAAAAAGTTAACAACTTATCCATTCATTCACTAAACATGACATTGCTGCAATGACCTGAGGCCCTGGAAAAACTAAATCAACAGTGTTTCTTATATAGCATGGAATTATTTGTGTACCTTGACAGATAAAATACCCAAAATCATTTTGAATAAGGATTTTACTGTGTGTGTGTGTGTGTGTGTGTGTGTGTGTGTGTGTGTGTGTGTGTAGCCCAAACATCCTGTTAAGTAAGTAAAATTTTAGAATTCTTAGAGGCGTGGAAAAGCATTTGTCCTATATCGTCAGATATGTTTAACTGAGAAAATAACTATGAAGACAATGCATGATATAACAACATTGCATATGAAATGTGTACATTCATATTTACAGGTATTAGCAGGTATGAATTACAAATAGCTTATTGGTTAGCTAGTCCTCAGTTCCCCTTCTCAGTGTTGGATTTTGTCTGGGTTGAACCAGTGTAGGGCTTGTGCATGCAGTTCTAGTCTCTATCAGCTAATATGTTTAGCTATCTGTTTATATATAGATGGCACCATTTCCTTAAAGTCATCTACCACCTCTGGCTCTTACAATCTTTCATCCTCCTCTTCATGTACCCCTGAGACTTCAGGTAAGAGGTTTGATGAAGACATGCCATTTAAAACTGAGGGCTCCAAAGTCTTTCACTGTCTGCACATCATCTAGTTAAGGAGTCTCTGTTAATTCACATTTATTGGAAGAAGCTTGTCTGATGAGGGCTGAGTGCTCTGATCTATGTGTATATCAATATGTCATTATTTTATTGCTGTGTTCTTTTAGAGAAATAATAGTGGTAGGTTTCCCCCAAGGCCAACGACCTATCTAGTCTTAGGTTTTTGACCACTTTAGCAGTGTCAGGTATTGGTGCCATTTCTTGGAGTGGATCTTAAACCCAATCAAAACATGATTGGTATTTACATTGTTTTTTTCTCATTATTGTACCTGTATGTCTTGCATGAGTTGCTATTGTAGGTTACAGAATTTTTAGCTGAGTGAGTTTGAAGTCTACGTTTCTTCTCAGGTAGGATGCAAAATACATTTCAGTACTATGAATGCTAGTCAGAGGGGGTGAAACTTTAGTTGAATACTAGCTTGATTTCTCCCTGTTTAATGACATAAGTAAGTTGTATCTTCACAAACTGGACATTACCTTTATGTTATAGAGAGTAAGCAATAGTCTTGAAAATAGCCTGTGATGTTAAGGGGGGGCGGTATATAGGTTCCTTTTATCCAATGACACAACAATATCTAACCCATCCCTGAAACTTGGTCATTTAACTTGGTGTCATAATCAGTAAGAATGATGACACCTTGTTCCCCATCTTAGGAGCAAAGAATTCTTCATATCATACACTGTAAGCTTTTTGCACATTTTGCATCATTGTACCCTACTCTTTAATTGCTGATAGTTCTGATGTGTATAAATTTTGAATTTTGTCAATTTCTATATCTACTTATAGAATCAATTTTTCCTTATTTTGTTTATATTATAGATTACATTGCTTAATGTTTAAAATGTTGAACCAACTTTACATTCTCAAATAAACCCTATTTAGTTGTAATGCAAAATTCCATACTTTTGGCTGAATTTTAGTCCTAATATTATACTAAGGATCATTGAATATTTATTCATATGATACATTGGTCTTTACTTTTTGTACTACCTTTGTCTGGTTTCATTATTGGAATAGTATTAATTTCATAATATTGGGAAATGTTCTCTTCTTTTCTAGTGATCATGTAAAGCTGATGTTAATTATCCAGAATTCTCCAATAATAATTATGCAAAATTCTCAGCAAAGCCATTTGGTCCTAAATAATTCTCTTTCAAGAATTTTTAATTCAAGTTCCTTAGCAGTTACAAGATAAATGTGGAAATTTATATTTTCCAAGATAGTGCACCTTTTTTTATTCAGAGGTGCAGCATTTATGTATGAACAGTCATTCATAGTATTCCCTTGTGTTTTAGTTTTCTATGGCAATAAAGGAGATTGTCAAAATTCTGCAGAGTTTAAACAACAGTGGCTCATTTCCCCAGTATGACTTGGCCCATTTAATCTGTTATCAGTGTCATACTCTCTCCAGGATGCCCAGGGAAGAATTAAATCTCAGTCTTTTCCAACTTCCAGTGACATTCTTTGACTCATTACTATATCACTCTGTCCCTTGGTAGGCACCTTGCAATCTGTTTTTCACGTATGCCTAACTCTCATGTTATAAGAGAACATGTAAGATGATCTTTCCATTTGAGGATCCTTATATTAATTATATCTGCCATTCTTCAGTATGGGAACATTCACAGGTAAATAGTGACATCCTGATGACTGGTCTAATGGCAACCACAACTCAGTCTACTGCATTTTGTTTGTTTTTGGCTCTTCACTTCTCCCCACCCAACTCTCCTTCTTTCTTCCATCAGTCTTACTGAGAGGTGTCACTGCATTCTTCTTTTCAAAGAATCGGCTCTTTCTTGACCTGATCTATTATGTTCCTTACAATTTCATTTAGTTTTCCTCTTTATTTCTTCTATGTTACTTCCTTTGTGTTTCTTTTTATTTTATTTTTGGTTCTTCTTAAACTGAGGTTGTCTTCTAAATGGTACATAAAATACATTTGTATCTACTAATGAGATAGCATAAGATCCTTTCAATACAAGTATACATTTCATGGTGTTTAAATCAGGTGAATATAAACCTTTCTGCCAAAGCATTTCTTTATAGTAAAAATTTACACATTCTTTTCTTCTGTCTTTTAAAACACAGGCAATACATTATTGCTGTTTGCAGTCAGTTTGTTGTGGAATAGCACACCAGATCTACTCCTATCAAACTCTAACTTAGTTCCCTTTCATCAACCTTTTCATGATCCTCCCTTGTAAGTACTCTCCACTGGCTTCAGTTCTTCCCTCACTTATGTGATCACCTTTCTTACATTCCTCATAAAAGAGAGATAATGTACTTCTTGTCTCTCAGTGCCTGACTTACTTCATCAAAAATAATCTGACAACATTCATTTTTCTAGGACCTTTTAGGTTGAAGATTCTATTATTGATTAATGATATTTTCCATTTTCTACTATGGGCATCTAGTTTCACAAATTCTCCTTTCACTAGGCATTCATCTATATTCCAAAAATTTATTGCATAGTGTTTTTATTTAATAGCCTACATACTTTTGATTTTCTTTTGAGACTTTATCTTTGATTCCTTGTTCATTCAGAAGTATCTTAAGATATTCTGCCTGATGCCCTGCTAATGACTTTTAGCTTGACACCGATGTCTTTAGAGAACATACCCAGCATTATGTCATTATTTTACAGTTGTTCAGGTGTGCCTTGTGGTCTTTATATTTTACTTTGTTATGTATACTGGATAAGAATGTATATTCTGTTCTTTGGCAGAGCGTGCCATGATTTTCAATTAGGCCCTATTGTTTGTATTTTGATTTCTTCTATAATTTTGTTTGTTTTCTGTTTATTTTACAGTTGAGAACGGGATATTAAGCCTCTATAATTAGACATTTATCTATGTTTCCTGTCAGTTCTATTCACTGTGTCTCACATAAGTTGCAACTTTTTTTTTTTTTTTTTGGCTCACACATATTTAAGATTGAGATGTCATCTGGATAGTTGAGAACCATCTTAATTTTTAGTACCCCCCTTTTGTCTCTGACATTCCTCCTTCTCCTCCACCTTTTAGCTACCTCTCCACTTTTGTTTTCTTCTTTCCACTTTATCTGATACAATATATATATATATATATATATATATATATATATATATTGTATCCCAACACATATTCTCTGCATGTCTTCTAAAGACCTTGGCCCTGGAGAGAATATCTAGGTTTTAATAGTGTCCCCATCCAAGCCCACATCATCACTTGCAATACTTACTTAAACAAAATTGCACATAACTGTCCCCTTGTGTGTCATTTCTTTAAAAGAACAAGTAGGACCATTTTGGTCTTTATTCCTTCATAAGCCTGCTTCCATGAAACCTGACATTTTCATGGGAAATACTTTTACTCCCTGGTGACAAAGAAAGTCTGCTTGTTAGGAGACTTCAGTGACTTTGCTGTCTCCTTGTCAGTCCCCTTTGCTTTTCTGTGTCTGCATCTGCCTCTGCTTTATCTAACTCCAAAGAATTATAAGCAAGCCACAGAAAATACATATTAACTAGCTGACCCTGGTGTTGAAAGAGGACCAAAATGAGAGACTAATTCCAGTGAGGAATCACTCCATGGGAAGCCAGGTAGGAAGTGAAGCAGCTGAATATGAGGGCAGAGGGGTTAGAGGGAAAGAAAAAGTCACACGTGACAGATGACATACTCTACAAAGGTGACTCAAGGACCAGAGGAGCTACTTCAATTCATGTTAGAGGTCATTTCATTTCTAAACTAATACATTTTCACAATTTGATGTTTTATCTTGACTTGAACATGGGCAATATTTGTAAAGACAAATTTCAAGAGAGCCTGATTTAATTGTTCAACAGATTAGGCCAGTCTCCAAAATATCATTTGCTTCACTGTTCTGCCAACTGGACTCAGTTTTATTCTCAGCAGACTTTAATATCAGGGCCTTGGAATGCTGGCACCTCCTAAAATCTGAAGGGTCTCAGAGGATTTTCTCCTTGACACTTGAACTTCGCCAGTGAACCTGCCTCTCTGTATTTCTCAAACACAGGCATCATGTATGGTATTTGCTTTTCTGATTCTGGTAGCCTCTGCCTCTGTGAAAATAAAACAAACAATTAAAGGTTTGAGCTGAATTTTAACAGCATTTCCAAAGAAATCTTTTGAAAGTTATTTGATTCTGTTTATAGTAGAGGATGTTTTCCCCCTTCTTCTGTTTAGTTTCTAGGTAATCTCAGATTTAAATATCAGAGTAGGGAATTAATGGCCACCCTGTATCACAACCCCCAAATCCTTTGTCATTCTGTCCTCCTGCATTGGAAGGAGCTAAGCACAGGAAATGGATACGACCTTCAGACCCTGTCATGGCAGTGACACATAGGGCTGAAAATATATTGTCCAGAAGAGGTAGTGTTCTTCTCATGATAAATCTGTTACAGAAGAAGGATGAGGCTAGAGTCTCATGTATTACCTATGAAATGTGGTACATGTTTAAGGAATAGTATTAGGAGGCAAAGGAAGGTTATCAAGATATTATCACATATTATCAAGGTCATTGGCATCAAATAGTCTTAGTTGCGGGAGTGGAAGGTTTGATTTTAAGTATCCTCTGTGTGTATGTTTGGGAGTGGGGTGATTTTACTGTTTTTGTTGTTTTGTTTTCTGATGTAGGATTTTATGTATTTAAAAGTCAACTTGGATTCCTGATAGTCCTGCCTCACCCTCCCAAATGCTTGGAATGTAGATCTGCAACATTATGCCTGGCTTACAAAAAAAGCATTTTATCTGCAGCACATCTCATAAGATTGCTTAGATCCTAAGCTTATAGTATCAGCATGATAGTTAAATTAAATTCAAGCACATAATACATAATTAAAAGACTGAACTTGAGGACAATACACTCAAACAGCATATGCTTTTTGTAAACTTGATAAAGTCTTCTGAATCACACAAAGAAAGAGACCACAATGATAAATATGCAAGGAGATTTGAACTGAATCTGCAGGTCTTTAAAGTCTGTTAAGTTTCCATGCCCAACTGATCATCTCAGGAAAATGTGTAGAAGACTCTTATTGTTTCTGGCTTTGATTTTAAGCCCTTTAAAAATTTGAAAACCATTTCTGAGGCAACTTGCCAAGTCATAATAGCCTTAAGCAAACTTAAGACCAGGATCAGGAACTAAGAATCCTAGAATCCAGGGAGTGACTAAAGTTACTCATGTCACAATCAGTGAAACATCCTTCAGGACCATCAACTGAAAAGGCTTGAAGCCTGAGGGGTAGCCAAAACTCTGCTCAGAAGATTGGCAGCTATGTGACCTGAGGCCATTAATCTGTTTCCTAATCTAGAAAATGTGAAAAGTGTTCTACACCAGCATCCAACTCCTTTCATTCCAAATGCTTCTTTACAAATGTGACTTTATCTTCCCATCAACAGGAATGACACACACACACACACACACACACACACACACACACACACACACACACACACACAATTCAACATAGTTTTGTTGTTGTTTTTCCGAATTGCTTTGTCTCATGTATGACAGAAGTGGTTTTGTATGGCTTTGGAGACAAGGCTTTCAGTAACCTTGGGATTTCTGTCTTAGTAGTAACATTTGTGATTTTATTGCCCAATAAGCTGGAATAAAAATTGGCTGAATGGAGTAAACAGGCTTATAGAATATGCAACCTCAGAACTTTTAATGGGCTAATGTCATCTTAGCACTATGAAGTATAATATATTTATGTGGCATATCTACCAGATATATTACCTCACAGAATATCATTTTCTACAGAAAAGTATGTAATAACTTGTAAATTTCAATTTGAAAAAGGATAGCATAGTTGTGGTAATTTTAAATGTAATTGACCCACATAATCTCATAGGGTGTGACACTATAAAGATGTCTGTCTTTATTGGACTGGATATGGCCTTGTTGGAAACAGTTTACCACTGTGGTGGTGGCTTTGAGGTTTCCTGTGCTCAGGATACTGCCAAATTTGCCATTCAACTTCCTGTTGCCTTTAAGTTAGGATATCAGCTATTCCTCCAGCATTATACCTGCCTGCACACAACCATGCTTGCTACCAAGATAATAGACCAAACCTCTATTATCTGAAACCACAAGTGAAACCCCACATTTAAATGTTTTCCTTTATAAAAAGTTGCCAAACTGGTGGCGCACGCCTTTAATCCCAGCACTCGGGAGGCAGAGGCAGGCAGCTACAAGAGCTAGCTCCAGGACAGCCTCCAAAGCCACAGAGAAACCCTGTCTCAAAAAACCAAAATAAATAAATAAATAAATAAATAAATAAATAAATAAATAAATGGTTGCCTTAGACATGGTGTCTTTTCACAGGATTAGTAACCCTAAGTAAGACAGAAATTAGTACCAGGGACTGGGGTATTGCTGTGATAGTCCTGACCATGTATTTGTTTGGAGGAATTTGGACTTTGGTACTTTGGGTTATAAAAACAGTAGAATGCTTTAAGCACTGTTGGATGGGCCATACTAGTAGGAACATGCAAGACAGAGGCACTAAAAGTTATTTGAACTGTTGGTGGCTCAGTCAAGATATTTCAGAAAAGAATTTTAATATGTTGCCTAGAGATGGTTCTTGTGATATTATGGTAAATAAAGTCACTGCCTTTTGTCCTTGTCTGAAGCGTGTGACTGGATTTAAAATGAAGGGTTTTGGCAGAAGAAATTTCAAAACAGTCTAGTATAGATGGTTGTGTGGATATTAGCAGTAACTCTAATGAAGATTTATAATGAAAAGGAGTGAGCTGAGAAGGGTAAATTACAAAAGGCAAATTTGAGGAAAATAAGAGCACACGAGAATGTGACATGGAGCTAAATCCTGTGCTCAAGTAGGTAAATCGATTGAGAAATGGAATGAAGGGAGTGGTAAACTTAGGGCAAAATCTGATCTAGCTAAGTTTCCAACCTGTGGAAAAAATCTAAAGAAAATCTTAGAGCTGGGGGTCACATCTTTCATCCCAGAACCAGGAAGGCAGGTGCTGGTAGATCTTAGAGTCTGCAACCATCTTGGTCTACAAAGCAAGTTTCAGGACAGCCAACCTTAGGCAGTGAAGGACAGAAAGCTGGCGAAGATGTGATTGAACAAGGGGGCCATGTTCCAGCCCCAGCAAGCATCAGAACTTGGCAGCTTTGCCATGTAGTTCTGACTTTAGAGTTAAGGACAGAATAAATGAGTTATGGAATAAAGCCACTGGGGCCAGGCATGTATCATGGATGTCCCTGAATGGAGGCCTAGTAGAGAGGCCATTACATGAAGCTGTGAAGTTGAAGCCTGGATTGGCTTAGAGAACCCTAGATGTTAGAGATGCCAGTGATAAGGAATACCTGCTGAGAAGAGCTACTAACATGGAGTAGAACCAGCCCAAGAGAAAGAAGTGTGTTACAGTCAACAAAGCTGAAAGGAAAATCGGTGATAAGAAGACTGTTTTGACATCAGACATGGAGATACAGAGTTTGGAGTTTGCCCAGAGTCTTGCTTTGGTCCAGTGTTTCCTCATTACACTCCCTTTCCTACATTTTTGAACAGTAGTGTATATCCTGTGTCATTATATGTTGGAAGTATGAGATCTGCTTTTTATTTTGATTTTATAAGGAATTACAGTTAAAAGACTGTATGAATCTCAGAAGAGACTTTGAACCTTGGACTTGAAAACATTATTGAGACTGTGATAGACTATGGGGACCTTTGAAGTTGGACTAAATGCATTTTGCATTATGATATTGTTACAAGCTTATGGGGGCCAGGGTTTGGAATGAAGTAGTTTGAATGCAATTGGCCCTGATAATCTCATAGGGAGTGGCATTATTAAGGACATGCCTTTGTGGGATTGAGAATGGCCTTGTGGAAGCCAGTGTATCACTGTAGGGGCAGGCTTTGAGGTTGCCTATGCTCAGGATGTCACCAAGATTGTCAATCAACTTCCTGTTGCTTGAAAGATGTAGGATTCTAAGCTATTACTCCAGCACCATGTATGCCTGCATGCTGCCATGATCCCTGCCATAATGATAATGAACTGAACCTCTGAAAGCATAAATGAGCCCTGTCAGTTAAATGTTTTCCTTTATAAAAGGTGCCACAGTCATGGTGTCTCCTCATGGCAATAGTAACCCTAACTGATAACCAAATTCTTTCCACTTCTAACATGCTAAAAATCTACAAGTAGATTTGATCACTTTTTCTCCTTGCTTATTTTGATGAAAAGAAACTATTATGTAGTTGGTTGCTATGAATTTCATTATTTACTTCCACTTAAAATACTTTTTAATGAATTGACAGAAGAAAGTAGTATCAGAATTATTAATGAGCAATTAAATAGAAATTAAGGCACTACTAACCACAGTTTTCTGGTGGGGACTTGGCTGTCAGGTGTCTTGGGAGCCTGATGGATGTAGAAGCATAAGATGCTGTCACAATGATGAAACAAGCATAGTGCTTGCTAATAGATTTATCTATTTCTCCTTGGCAGATTGTAATAGGATATGGAATTGCCCTGCTGGTCTGGATTCCTAGAGAAGCTCCTCATAAAAAGAATATGGTTAGAGCACAAAGAATCATCTGTTCTGTCTGTACTATACATCCTCATAGAATGGTCACATAAACAGAGAGAGAGAGAGAGAGAGAGAGAGAGAGAGAGAGAAGAGAAGAGAGAGAGTGTATGTGTAGGGGATAAGTATGCACATATTTATATGTTATGGTGAACCTCTGTTTGCATTTTTGTGTCTTCATGTGATTTTATATGTGAAAACAAATGAAGTACACATACATATATTTGACACTATATTTGAAGGACAAAATACAGACAGCATGGCAGGAATAAGCCATATCAGAGAACATTGAAAAGACTTATGATGGCACCAGCAAAATATCTCAGGAGGTAAAGGCACTTGGAGCCAGTCATGATCATCTGAGTTTATTTCCTGGGACCCACATGTTAGAAGAAAAAAATAATGAAAGGATGAATTAATAAATGTAATAAAACTGGTTTTTCATAGTTTACTGACTTTAGAACTTCCATGGAAGGAAAATTTGCCTTTTGCCTGCAGATGAGAGAGCTGCTGCCTTTACTTAAGGAGCACAACCATCTTCCCACTGAGAAAGAGCATGAAAAAGAGGTCAATGGAGGTCAGTCATTATAAGCCTAATACATATTAATACATCCCTGCAAATTCACCACTCAGGAAACTGAGACAGGAAAATCCAGAGTTGGAGGCCAGTGTCGTCTACACAGTTAACAGTATCAAAAAAAAAAGAATGAAAGGAAGAATGAAGGAAGGAAAGAGAGAGAGAGAGAGAGAGAGAGAGAGAGAGAGAGAGAGAGAGAGGAAGGAAGGGAGAGAGAGAGGCTGGAGAGAACTTTCCAGCCCTTGCTGATTTTTCAGGAGACCCAGGTTCAATTTCCAGTACCCACATGGTAGCACAAAACCATCTGTCACTCCTTTTCCAGGAAGTATAACACCCTCTTCTGAGTTTAAGGCATACATGCAGGGAAAACATTCAAATGTATAAAATTAGATAACTTAATTGAATCTTAAAAAAGGAGAAAAGTGAGGGAGTGAGTGGTGGAGGAAGGAAGAAGGGGTAATGGAGGAAGAATCACTAAGGAATTATTAATATAAGCTTTGGACTCAAATGAATAAAATCAAACAACTGATCAATTCCTGGCTAAAATTTCTAATGTTTGTTTTAGCTCCAAATTTTTTATTAAAAGATTTAAATTTCAATTGATAGAGTAGTTGTGTATGTTTATGGGCTATCTTGTAATAATTATGTGCAAATATATGAAAATTAACATACATATCAACACAAGCATTGACCATGCAATTAATTGTCAATCAAAGTTATTGTTACCCACACTTATCCTCCTGTGGGCTTGAGAATTGGGAGCAGCTGCTTCTTCCACCCAACTTCAGATTTCTTTTCTCACCCCATGCTCCTCACTCCTGTCTCTGATCCTTCCCATGCTCTAGAAACATTGTGCCTATTATCTCAACTTTTTAGTTTGTACATATGAATAAGAATGCAAAAATACATAGTATTTATCTTCCTTTCCTTTACCAAACAGTTGTTACCTAACAACATGCTTTCCAGGTCTATCCATGTTATTGAAAATGACAGAAATTCTTTGCTTTGTAGCTAAATATAATTTTATTACATATAGGATTCCACATTCTCCTTATTGCTGGTTTATATCATTATTATTTTGTGACTAGGATTGCAATAAACAAGTAAGTGCTAATGGATCTTTGAAATACTGATTTAATATATTCCAGGACATAGACACAGTAATAGAATTTCTGGACCATATGGTAATTCTATTTCTAGTTTTGTGAAGAATTTTCACACTGTTTCCTATATATCTTTATATTAAGTTACACTCTCACTAGCAATATATGAAAATTTACCTTTATCTGCATATTAGCCAGCATATACTTTTGACATTTCCAATGAGAGTGAGATGAAGTTTTAGTTTTGTTTTAAATTAATCTGATAATTTATGATATCAATCACTCTTTTATATAATATTGACCAGTTGTATATTTTCATTTCACAAATCTATGTCTTGTCAATGTTCAACTTAAAAAATTCTATGTTCATGAGAATTTCATATATGTATATGAAGTTATGAATATATGTATTTTAAATACAATCATATCCATTTTAAATTTCTACATTCCAGTACCTCTCGTATCCCTTTAATATATCCCCCTCCAAACTTCATACCTTCTCTTTTTAATCAATTTTCTTTTTATTTATGTATATTTGAGTGTCCATGGAAGCCAAAAAATAATGTTGGGTAGCCTGGATCTTGAGTTGCAGGCAGTTTTGAATTGTCAAATGTGGTGACTGTGAACTGAACTCTGATCGTCTAGAAGAACGAGTGCTCTTGACTACTGAGCCATCTCAAGCTGCCCTGCTTTGTTTTGTTTTTAGTGATGATAACTCCACAGTTAGGGATGGGCCCTGGAGATTACCTTCACATTTATGTTTAGGATTTTGGTTGGCTTAGTCTCTTGCAGATCTTGTGTTCCTGTATAAATTATAGTTCCTGTGAGTTCATCAGAACATTAACTATGTCATGTAGAGAATGGAGCACTTCACAGTACTCATTCTCATCTTCTGGTTCTTAAATTCTTTTAGCCTCCTCTTCTGCGATCTTCTCAGTGCCTTGGTGGTAGGTATATGTTGTTAGAGTTCGGGTGGTTGATAAAGGTGTCTGGTTTAAGACTGAGCACCCAGTCTCTTATTCTCAGTACTTGCATTTATCATAATCTTGGTTTCTATTTTTATGATTCCTAGCTAAAGGAGTTATTTGTCTATGCAATAAAATGTTGAAGATTACAATAAATACACATTTATTCAGGTTTAATTAGAAGAGTAAGCTCCTCAATTTTCCCTCTAGTTAATTAACATTTTTACCAGACAAATTATCCTTTTGGTTTAATAAGTCAATCTAATCCAAATTGATTTGAATGTCTGTCATTCAGTAATTCCTAAGCACTTAGAAGCAGAGTATTTATCAGCATTTACTGAATAGCATTGAATACTGTATTCACATTTAATATATAATATATTAATTTTAAAAGTGTTATAAATAGTGGTCTTAGATTCTATGTGCCTAACAACAAGACTACCATAGCCATCTTCAGAAGAGTATTGCACCAACTGTTAGCCCATGCTTACAATTGCAGTTCTCAGAAAACAGACGCAAGAAAATCAAGAGTTCAACATCAGCCCAAGCTACAACAACATAAATATAACCTATGACTAAAAAGACTACACCCCCCTAAACAAAAAGGAGATTTTCTCAAATGTTCAATATCATCCTTCAGAATCCACTTGGGGTAAGTGGATGTGCAAGGTGGGATGTATTTTCAATTCCCAGAATATGGTAGGTAAATCTATATCCCATGAAAAATTTTCAAGGACATTTTTGATAAAAAATGATGGACACTTGACATATATACATAAAAGTGAATGGAATGGTTCTGTCTAATATGAATGATTCCCTCATTTCTTCTTTATGATCAACTTCCAGAAAAGGAAAAAGAAGCATCCCCCTCTAAGAGTCATGTCTAAGAAGAGCATGAGGTGACATCTCTGTGGCTCCAAGAACAGTATGTTACTTCCTTTAACAGCTGGGCTATGTCTTGAAAATTATACCATCTTAACCAAAAACACAGTCCCAGAAGCTCATTCTCTCTGGCTCATCAGTGTCTATGACTTTCCATGGGGGAAAAGCCAGATGCAGAGATTTAGATAACTTGGAAAAGAAAATGCTTAGTTTTAGTTTAACTTGAGGGCTTTGAACATATTAAATAGGCAAGTGTTAAGTAAGCTAAAATGTGTTTCAAATCACAAGAAGGTTATAAAATAATTCACTCCTGCAAAAAGTGTAAAATTAGCCCTTGATAGTGTTTTCCCCTTTCAGGATAGTGGTATAACAAAGTAGTATTGACTTTCCTTGTTTCTTTGTTAAGAAATAGACTGCATGAAGTCTAACTAAGAGAAGGTCTCCTTAGGTCAATATCAAAGAGGAAAGAAAGTTACAGTGTGTGTCAAACACCTATTTCTTTACAATTGCTGTGATGGGACCATCACATGCATTATCTTATTTGATGGTCAAATAGTGTTAGGTGGTAGATATGATCATCTCTATTTTAAAATTGAAACTCAAAGGTGTTAAGAAGCCTTCACCAGGTGTTACAGTTGATCTGAGACAAAAGTTGAAATCATTTAAAAAGTATATTCTTTTCACCCATTATGTATCTTCCTAACTCAGGTTGAGATTCTGTTATTCAAATAATTGGGTCATAAAGTAGGACTCTCTGCCAAATATATACATACACACATACTCCTACCCTACCAAGGTGGGGAAAACTGAAGTAAATTAAATCATGAACTTGAGAATATAGTGTTAGTCAAACAGGATAGTCTGGCAAGGTAAGAAGCCTGTCTGAGGAAAATTAAAAAGACATAGACAGAAACAGACCAGAAAACCCTCCTTTGCGTGATCACTTCTAATCAAATGGAACCCATGCAAATTTTCTGTCTCACTAACAAGAGTAAGATGGAAGGTAAGAAGGGTCATGAAGAAAGGAAATCCACTGCAGGCTTTCCGAAGAAGCCTTTTTAAAATGTAATTCTTAGGCAAACATTGTAGCTTGCTGTTTAGTCTATGTGATGGTCAACCACATCTGCAAAGTCAGCACCATGGGAACCTTTGAAACTATGTTCCCTGGGAGAAAACAAGAGTGTATCTCACAAATTCTCTTATGGGACATACATCCCTCTTAGCATCATTCTTCCATGTGAAAATCGCCAGGACACAGATCCAATACTCAGACCTCTGGATTATAGTACCACATGTCCCTGAATAATTTTGATCCTGGTATATAGGTGATGTTTAAGTTTAGGAGACAAATAGAAGGAAATTATTAGTTTTCAAATTAGAACATCATGTTTCCCAAAAGTCTATCTAACTATACAGATCATTAATCTTTCTATTTTCCAGCTTCAGTATGGGAATTTGAGAAATGTCTAGCCATAGGTAATCCTTACACCCCTAGACATGAATGAAGTCATCATGTGCAGGGTTGAAACCATGATTTGCATTGGGCAGGACAGCAAATAACCAAGTATCACCCATTCCCTCAGAAGCTTGTAGTATAAGGAGAATGATTCCTGGAGTAAAAAGCTAACCATGAGAAAGGGTGTAATAAAAGTTTATTGCTGAGATTTATGAGAAAGAAAGACAATAAGTTTCTATTCTCCTGGGAGGCATAAAAGAATCTTTAATGTGAAAGCAGGTCTCTGAAGGAAGGACAATTTCCATGAAATGACAATATGTAGGGCCTTTTGAGCTTCGAGAACTATATGAATGACAAAGGGGAAGAATACTAAAGGACATACTCAGGGATAACTGAGGACCAGAAAGCCACTATAACAGAGGATAAACAAGGATATTGGAGAGGAGCTGATACTAAAAGGAGATTTGAATCCAAAACAACAATAATAAATAGGAGAGAACTTAATATTCCAAGATGGCTTTGTCATGTAATCTGTCTGGGACTGTCTTCTTTGTCTAGAAGAAGCCCCTGAAGTTCTCTGGAAGGGATCCCTAGAAGCCATCTCTGGTGTTTACAAGTAGAATGAACAGAGCAGGTAGAGAGCTAGAAACTAGGAATTCAGCTAGGGGTAGGCTTACTAATTTAAATGTAAGAATAATTACTATAAATTTCATTGTCTTACCCATCAGTCATTACATGATGTTCAGACCTAAACCTAAGTGTGTTCTGTCTGAAAGCAATGGTCAACAATTGGGAAAGGGTACTTCTGATAAATATTCAAAGTCAAGATGCGTGAAAGGATGGGTGAGGGACATGACAGTCTTTTGTCTTCAGCTGCAAACAATGAAATCTCTACACTATGGATGACAGTAAGCTGGTGGCTTTTTAACAAATCCCTGAGAAAGGGTGATTATATCTTTGGTGGTTTAGTCCTATATGTTGGCTCTCTGCTTCTAAAACTCCCCCTCTTGTGTCAGCTTTCAGAATTCAACTCAATGAAAGTTGGATCTGGGTCTACTTCCTCATGAGAAAGAAACTGAATAAATGAGGTCAAGTCTTCCTATCTCCCTGCCTAATGTCCATATTATGGGTATCCTGCTCTATAGACACACATTGACAGTTTTTTACTTAGCAACACCAACATCAGCATCAGCACAAATTATTCAGTACCTTCTAAGCCTTTTTAACCAGCAAGATTTTGAATATAATATTTCCTGTTGGTCTTGACCTACATTTGGATTTCACTCTATTCAGTACCCCATTAAACATTACAGAATTGGGAGCTCCCTGCTCCCTGAATCTGGTAGCACCCCACTCTTCCATCCCTTTCCACCGATGGACCTAGGAACGAGGTGAGTGGTCTCTGCCCTTACCCAACTCCAGCACAAAACATCATTTACCCCAACCACCCCCCCACCTGCGCCTACCAGCTTGGGGTAGACACGCCCAATCAGGGAGGACCTCCCTGCTCTCTGAATCTGGTAGCACCCCACTCTTCCATCCCTTTCTGCCAATCAACCCAGGAATGAGGTGAGTGAGTCTCTGCCCTTACCCACCCCCCACCCAAACCAACACTCACCCTGACCACCCAGGCCTGCCTGCCTGCTTGGGTTAGACACGCACAGACAAGGAGGAGCTCCCTGAATCTGGAAACAACCCACTCTTCCATCTCTTTCAGCCAACTGATCCACAAGGAGTGAGGAGACTACCAGGAGAGGCAAGACCATCCAGAGTTGAGGACATTGAATTCCTGGCACCCACACACCACTGGGTCACAAGAGGCGATAGAGAGACCCCACCTGCACCCACTAAAAGAAGATATGGGAAGAAGACAGAATAAGATTTCACTCAACAACAGAAAGACCAATATGACACCACCAGAATCTAGGGAAACCACTCCATCAAGATCTGAAAAGCCCAACACAGAGCATGAAGATGAGATGGACCTCAAAAATTATCTCAGCAAGATGATAGAGATCTTTAAAAAGGAAACAAGAAAATCCCTTAAAGAAATAGAAGAAAAAGCAAACAAAAAATTACACAAAATGGAGGAAAAGACAAACCAAAAAAATTCATGAAATAAACAAATCTCTTAAAGAATCTAAAGAAACCCAAAAAAACCATCCAAACAAGTGAAGGAAGTTCTTGAAACAGTTTAAAGCATGAAAGCTGAAATAGACACAATAAAGAAAACACAGAATGAGGCGATGCTGGAAATGGAAAGACTGGATAAATGATCAGGAACTAAAGATGTGAGTATAACCAATAGAATTCAAGAGATGGAAGAGAGAATGTCAGCTATTGAAGACTCGCTAGAGGATATACATTCATCAATCAAAGAAAACCTCAAGTCCAAAAAATCCCTAACACAAAATATCCAGGAAATATGGGACACCGTAAAAAGACCAAACCTAAGAATAATAGGTGTAGAAGAAGGTGAAGAAACACTGCTCAAAAGTACAGAAAACATATTCAACAAAATCATAGAAGAAGAAAACTTCCCCAACCTACAGACAGATATGCCTATAAAAGTACAAGAAGCTTACAGGACACCAAAAGACTGGACCACAAAAAGAAGTGCCCCTAACACATAATAACCAAAACACCAAATCTACAGAATAAAGAGAAAATATTAAGAGCAGCAAAGGAAAAAGGCCAAGTAACATATAAAGGCAAACCAATCAGAATCACACCCAACTTCTCAGTGGAAACTCTGAAAGCCAGAAAGTCTTGGATAAATACCCTACAAGTACTAAGGGAGCATGGATGTAAACCCAGACTACTGTACCCAGCAAAACTTTCAATCATTATAGATGGAGAAAACAAGATATTCCGTGACAAAAACAGATTTAAACAATACATATCCACAAATCTAGCACTACCGAAGGTTCTGGAAGGAAAACTCCAACACAACGAACATAACTACACTCACAAAAATACTCACAATAGATAATCTAATTTTAACAAACACAAAAAGAAACAGGAGGGCGAAATCTACACACAATGACACCACCAACAATAAATCCAAAACAAAGAAGAACCAATGAACAATGGACATTAATATCCCTAAATGTCAATGGTCTTAACTTACCCATAAAAAGATATATGCTATCAGAATGGATACGAAGACAGAATCCATCCTTCTGCTGTTTACAAGAAACATACCTCAATTTCAAAGACAGGTGATACCTCAGAGTAAAAGGATGGGAAAAAATTTTCCAATTAAATGGGCTCAAGAAACAAGCTGGTGTAGCAATCCTAATATCTAACAAATTAGACTTTAAACTTAAACTAAAGTCAATCAAAAGAGATGAAGAAGGGCATTTCATACTCATCACAGGAAAAGTCCATCAAGATGAAGTCTCAATCCTGAACATCTATGCTCCAAATACGAAGGCACCCACATTTGTAAAAGAAACATTACTAAAGCTCAAACCACACATAAATCCACACACACTTATAGTAGGAGACTTCATCACCCCCCCTTACACCACTAGACAGGACCACCAGACAGAAACTTAACAAAGAAACAAAGGATCTGACTGAAGTTATGACCCAACTTGGTTTAACAGATATCTATAGAACATTCCATCCAAACACAAAAGAATATACCTTCTTCTCAGCGCCACATGGAACCTTCTCAAAAATTGACCACATAGTTGGCAGCAAAGCAAACCTCCACAGTTACAAAAGAATTGAAATAACCCCCTGTATCTTATCAGACCACCATGCATTAAAGCTAGAATTCAACAGAAATATGAATTGCAGAAAACATACATTCGTGTGGAAAATGAATAACACCCAATTGCACCATTCCTGGGTTGAGGAAGAAATAAAAAAAAGAAATTAAAGACTTCCTAGAATTTAATGAGAATGTAGACACAACATACCAAAACTTATGGGACACTCTGAAAGCAGTGCTAAGAGGGAAGTTCATAGCACTAAGTGCCCACATGAACTAACTGGAGGAAAGTCACAATAGATAATTGACAGAACAACTGAAAGCTTTAGAGCAAAAAGAAGCAAACACACCAAGGAGGAGTAGACGCCAAGAAATAATCAACCTGAGAGCCGAAATCAACAAAGTAGAAACTAGGAAAACAGTACAAAGAATCAATGAAACAAAGAGTTAGTTCTTTGAGAAGAACAATAAGATCGACAAACCTCTAGCCAAACTAACCAAAGGGCAGAGAGAGAGCATGCTAATTAACAAGATCAGAAATGAAAAGGGGGATATAACAATGGACACTGAGGAAATGCAGAGAATCTTCAGGTCATACTTTGAAAACCTGTACCCCACAAAATTAGAAAATCTAAAGGAAATGGAAAGCTTTCTGGATAAATATCACTTACCAAAACTAAATCAAGATCAGATAAACAGTTTAAATTGACCTATAGCCCCTAATGAAATAGAAGCAGTCATCAAAAGCCTCCCAACCAAAAAAAGCTCAGGGGCAGATGGCTTCACTGCAGAATTCTACCAGAAATTCAAACAAGAGCTAATTCCAGTACTCCTCAAAGTGTTCCGCACAATAGAAGCAGATGGGATATTGCCAAACTCTTTCTACAAGGCTACAACCACTTTGATACCCAAGTCACACAAAGATATGCCTAAGAAAGAGAACTACAGACCGATATCCCTCATGAACATCGATGCTAAAGTACTCAATAAAATATTGGCGAACTGAATCTAAGAACATATAAGAAAAATCACCCACCATGATCAAGTAGGTTTCATCCCAGGGATGCAAGGATGGTTCAACATACAAAAATCCATCAATGTAATCCACCATATAAACAAACTGAAAAAGAAAAGCCACATGATCATCTCACTTGACACTGAAAAAGCCTTTGACAAAATCCAACATCCCTTCATGATAAAGATCTTGGAGAGAACAGGAATAACAGGAACATATCTAAACATGATCAAGGCAATATATACCAAACCAATAGCCAACATCAAAGTAAATGGAGAGAAACTCAAAGCGTTTCCTCTAAAATCAGGAACAAGGCAAGGCTGTCCACTCTCTCCATATCACGTCAATATTGTACTTGAAGTTCTGGCTAGAGCAATAAGACAAGAAAAGGGGATCAAAGGGACACAAATTGGAAAGGATGAAGACAATCTTTCACTATTTGCAGACGACATGATAGTCTACATTAGTGACCCAAAAAACTCTACCAGGGAACTCCTATGGCTGATATACACCTTTAGCAAGGTAGCAGGATACAAAATTAACTCAAAAAAAAAATCAGTAGCCCTACTATATACAGATGATAAATCCAATAAAAAAAGAAATCAGGGATATGTCACCTTTCACAATATCCACAAGCAACATAAACTGTCTTGGGGTAACACTAACCAAAAAAGTGTAAGGCCTGTACAATAAGAACTTTGAGACTTTAAAGAAAGAAATTAAAGAAGATACCAGAAAATTGAAAGATCTCCCATGCTCTTGGATAGGTAGAATTAACATAGTAAAAATGGCAATCCTGCCAAAAGCAATCTACAGATTCAATGCAATCCCCATCAAAATCCCAACACAGTTTTTCACAGACATTGAAAGAACAATACTCAACTTTATATGGAAAAATAAAAAACCCAGGATAGCCAAAACAACTCTTTACAATAAAGGAACTTCTGGAGGCATCACCATCCCTGACTTCAAGCATTACTATAGAGCCATAGTTCTGAAAACAGCTTGGTATTGGCACAAAAATAGTCAGATAGACCCAATGGAATCAAATTGAAAACCCTGATATTGACCCACACACCTACAAATACCTTATTTTTGACAAAGGTGCTAAATCTATACAATGGAAAAAAGCATCTTCAACAAATGATGCTGGTACAATTGGATTCGGACATGCAGAAAATTGCAGATAGATCTATACCTGTCACCATGCACAAAACTTAAGTGCAAATAGATCAAAGATCTCACCATAAATCCAGCACACAGAATCTTCTAGAAGAGAAATTGGGAATTACCCTCGAACAATTTGGCACAGGAGACCGCTTCCTGAACATTACGCCAGTAGCACAGACATTGAGGTCTGCAATTAATAAATGGGACCTCCTGAAACTGAGAAGCTTCTGCAAGGCAAAGGAAACAGTCAGTAAGACAAAATGATCACCACAGAATGGGAAAAGATCTTCACTGATCCCACATCTGACAGAGGACTGATTTCCAAAATTTATAAGGAGCTCAAGAAACTAGACACCAAACACCAAACAATGAAATTAAAAAGTGGGGTGCAGAACTAAATAGAGAATTCTCAACAGAGGAATCTGAAATGGCTGAAAGACACTTAAGAAAGTGCTCAAAATCCTTGGCCATCAGAGAAATGCAACTCAAAACAACTCTGAGATACCACCTGTCAGAATGACTAAAATCAAAAATACCAATGACAAACTATGCTGGAGAGGATGTGGAAAAAAAGGAACACTCCTCCATTGCTTGTGGGGGTGTGAACTTGTAAGACCACTCCAGAAACCAGTATGGCAGTTGCTCAAAAAATGGGAATCAGTCTACCTCAAGATCCAGCCATTCCTCTCTTGGGTATATACCCAAATAGTGCATGTTCATACAACAAGGACATATGCTCAACCATGTTCATAGCAGCATTGTTTGTAATAGCCAGAACCTGGAAGCAACCTAGATGCCCCTCAACTGAAGAATGGATTAAGAAAATGTGGTACATTTATACAATGGAGTACTACTCAGCAGAAAAAAGCAATGGAATCTTGAAATTCACAGGCAAATGGATGGAACTAGAAGAAACCATCCTGAGTGAGGTAACCCAGTCACAAAAAGACAAACATGGTATGTACTCACTCATATATGAATTTTAGACATAGAGCAAAGGATTACCAGCCTATAATCCTCTTCACCAAAGAAACTAGGAAACATGAAGGACTCTAAGGGATAAATGGTCCCCAGGAATGGAAGTGGCATGAACTCCTGAACTAATTGGGAGCATGAGGGTAGGGGGGAGGGAGCTGCTACAATAAGAGCAAGAGAAGAGGAGTAGAGGAGAGGAAATGGAGGGGCAGAAATATTGAGTTGGGGGAAGAATAGAGGAGAGAGAGCAGGATGAGAGATACCATATCAGAGGGAGCCACTATAGGTCCGAGAAGAGATTTGGAACCAGGGAGATCCCGAGAGACCTACAAGGATGACACAATCTGACAATCCAGGCAATGGTGAAGAGGATAACCTAAAAGCCCTTCCCCTAAAATGAGATTGATGACTTGTCTTTATGCCATCCTAGAGCCTTCATCCAGTGGCTGATGGAAGCAGGGACAGACATCCACAGATATACACTGAGCTGAAATCGGGAATTTAGTTGAAGAGAGGAAGGAATGAAGAACGAAGGGGTCTGTACCAGGTTGGAGAAACCCACAGGAACAGTTGGCCTGAACAAGGGAGAGCACATCGACCCCAGATGCTGTCTGGGAGGCCAGTACAAGACTGATCCAGACCCCTGAACATGGATGTCAATAAGGAGGCCTCTGCACGCCAGGGAGCCTCTGGTGGTGGATTAGTATTTTTCCCTGGTGCAAGAAGGGACTTTGAGAGTCCATCCCATGGGTGGGATGAACGGTTACGCTCTGGCCCTGGACACATGGGGAAGGGCCCAGGACCAGCACAGGAAGATTTGGTGGACTTTGCAGAGCCCTCGTTGAGGGCCCTACCCTGCCTGGGGAGTGGTGGGTGGATGGGGTGGGGAGTGGTTGGGGTGGGGGAGGAGGGATGGGGGTGAGGGGAGGGAGAGGGAGAAGGGACTTACATGTGAAACAAGCTTGTTCCCTAACTAGAACTAATAAATAAATTTTAAAAAATTACATTTAAAACTAAAAAAAAAAAAATTACGCCTAGGCTAGCAGCCTATTCAACCATGAGCCGAATGGGAATAAATACACTAAAAACAGCAAAAAAAAAAAAAAAAAAAAAAAAAAACAACCTTACAGAATTCCTTCTCTGCTTATTTTAGTCACTTGTAGGCAGTGTGACCATTAATAACTTAATGAGTCACTCACTATCCAGCTCTGCTTCTTTACTGTAAATTAGGAATATGTTACATCTCCATCAAATCACTATCAGGAGGACTCTAGCCTATTAAACTGCTAGACAGGGTGCCTGGCCATACTGGTGTTTTAAACCATCTTATTTTCAGATAAGGAGGTCACATTTGAGACCTGAAATCCCTTTCCACTTGACTCTTGTCAGGGATGATCTTCTTATAAAGATCATATTTACCTAAACAGGATCCACTTTTGAGATCAGGCTATCCAAGGTGGCCCCTGACAGCTCAGATGCTTGTCCAATCCTGGCTGGGGAATGATGACCACTTTTCCAACATCCTTTCAACATGGATAGTACTATCTATCTCCACAATGACAAGTTTTAGGCATAAAAATAGGAGGTATGTTCTCCAAAACAGGTATCTTCACAGATTAGGTGCTCTTTGTCTGTGTTCCCGTAAAATCTATGATAACTTCTGACGGCATGTGCCTTGCAGCACTACATCCCTTAAAGTCTGGACTCCCGTGAGAATAGAGAGGAATGCTATTTCTCTCTTGCACCACCAATGACAGAGGTGACACTTAGAAGTCTTGCAGAAATGAATGCATGAGGAGTTAAATCAAAGCATCTGTTTTACCCTACGGGCTGGAGACTCAGAAGAAAGGCAGCAACTGAGAAGGTAATACATGGTTGCTGATATCTGTTCAAAGAGCTGGGCACAGTGAGGGCAGTGTTCTCCAGACAAAGAGTCACTCTTGCCCTCCTGTGGTACCATGACGGCACTACTGATCTTGTCCAAATGGCTTAATTCCAGCCCTGTCACCACTTGTTTAATCCAAGTGACTGGAACCAAGGATCTTTGGCTTCCATTTCATTCTTATTAAATGCAGCCAAAAGGGGTCCTGTGCCTGGTCCTTCCATTTTTCAGTTAGGTTATATGAGACCTGATGTGCCCAATGATGATTGGGGCAGATGACAAGTGGGAGGAGAATTAGAGTACACTTTGTATTCTTTTTCAATCTGTCTGAGATAATTTTTAATAAGGCACACAATGAATGTTTGAGTTTCCTTCCTAAAATATTTTGACTAGTAATTTCATGAGTGGGAAGGTTTTACCGGGCTGTCTCCAAAATAGAGAGCAAAGAAAATAGAGTTAAATGTGCTGATTTTGCAGAAAATTAAATTGCAGCATGGCTAACATTAAGCAATTTGGTAAAATATTAAGTGTGATGAGAGAAAAGAAAAGACCTTCTTAAACTTACCTTGTGGGCCCTGCCCAACCTTCTAGGATTGGACCATGTTTAACAATATGAGATCCCAGAATATCCTGCAAAAAATCAGTGTTTCTTCAATATCTTCATAAAGAAAGACCCAAAGTAAAGGAACCCTACTTTCTCCTTTGGTCTCCTGGCTTAAACTAAATTTCTTCATTGGGCCATGTCTTGGGTTCATGCTCTGTCTTTCCTTCTATGTTCTCTCTGGTTTATTCCTTTTTTTCCTGTTTACTAGAGGCAAAAAAATTTGATATATTCTCTACTTCAGATCTGGTTCTCAGAGACTACAGACCATAGAGAATGCTTGGGTTTGGTGACTGTAAGGAAGCAGACTACTGTTGATATTCATGGCTTCTCTTGGGAGCTTTAAAGGCCATGCTTATGTCTATGTCATGCAGCAAGCACCAAAATACTTTCCAAGCTCTTCCTCAGAGAAGCAATTAAAATTCTTTCAAACTTTGTTTGTTATATATTCAAAGGTTGCAACCAATTTATCTGTATAGCTGTTCCCAACTTTTTGGTGAGTGTGAAAATGAAAATTACCAGTGTAGCATACCTGGTAATAGAACACACTTGTAAGTCCTCAAGAGCCTCATGTGTGATACACATTCTTTAAGAACCCCAAAACTTGCAGGCGGTCAATTGTAACAGATCACCATGCTTAAAAACAGCTGACATGCCCCAGACAACCTCATCAGTGCCTCAACCATCAGCTAATCACCAGAAATGGACATGAAGCTATTCTCTACTGGCCAGCCTTCTACTCTTCACAGCTGACAAAGACACCTACACCTACACCAACACAGAAGAAACAAATGAAGCCTCTCTAAGAATAACATAATTACCAATTATAGGTTTAGGGTTCATGACAAACACTTGTGATCTAGGCTGCTAAGCACTGGGACAGTTTTTTCAAGTAGTGGTATTTCATCAATTCATGAAAATACATGATTATTTTCCCATTTGGCATTTTCTCTGCTTTGCTTCCATAATTAAAAAACTCCTGTATGTCTTTACTGTAGCTTGGTAGAGTCTGTATAGCATCTCAGCAAGGTAAGAGAGAATGACTCTGCAACCCAGATGCTTCTGTCACTTGCAGTTTTGTACCACTCTCGGCATCTATGTACTTGGTAAAGGTAGTCATGAAGACCATACTACCCATCTCAATTTTTCTAATGGTTTCATTTATTTTTTTAACTTTAAGGAATATAATAGAATGGCCAAGAATAATGAGAAAGATTTCTTGGAAAAGGTGGAATTGTACCTGTGTCAGAAACTTGGTTAGATGTAGTTAGATGTTAAGAGAAAATTTCCTGACCAGATGAGAGAAAATTAGTCAAGGAAATTGAGTAATTGCTTAGGGTCAGGTCCAGTCAAAAAATGAAGATAAATTAGTAATAAAACAGTTTCCTGGTGGAGTTGGGGTGAAGTTGTAGAGATAGAGAGTAAATAGGTAAAATAGTATCAAAGAGTGATAAAAATTTTGGAGGAAAAACATAGCAGATTTTGGGGAGTTGGAAAGAGGCTTAAAATGTTTGAACAAGATGATCAGAGACCTTTCCTAAATTACAGCATTTTATCTGAGCTCTAAGGAGATGCTTTGTAGACATAAAGAGAAATAGCTTTCTAGGTACAGCATTTGGTACCTGAATAAATTAGCACAGTTGTAGGTTCCAGGGGAAAGCAAAGGCAGAAGGACAAGTGCTGAGGCTGATAGAGGTGATTTGTAGGAGATAAAGTTGCAGAACAATTGAGAGTTGGGTTAGAACAAAGGATAACAAGAACTAGTAGAGGCTTCCCAAGAATCATACTGATTTTGCTTTTGCATTGATCATAGAGTTGTGCAGAGTTCAGAGAACGAAGTTCATGTGAAGGTCATTAGCATAATCACAGACTATGAGCTAGAAAGAAGTTTGGGAGGTGGAGCACATGAATACAGCACTTGGAGATGTCTGATAGTGATGCTGCTAGATTGTTGATGTATCAGAGATGAGATGAAAGATACAGTGAGAAGTGAGGGTGTTCATGCCTTCATATCTTATCATATATCATAGGGAAAATTCTGCTCAGAGTGGGAAGATGAGGAGTTTAGTTTAGGGCAGGAAAAATGATTGCAATGGTAAGGCATGAGTATCACTGCCCATTTTTCCTGGTCAGAGAGGTATTACAGATAAGAATGGTGGGTGAAGGCAAGGATGCATGGAGTTTGTTAATGGAAGGCCCTCAAATACGTTACATACTAGACCCAAGTGTTTGAACACTTTTTTGACTGTTGGAATTAGGGCACAAAGGGCAAGGAAAATTCTGTGACTGCCCTTCAGAGGGTTTCTCTGGGGACAGCAACTTGTTAAAATGAGGAGCTACCTGCTCAGTTTCTTGAGCAGCTAAATAGGAAATATAAATGATTTAAGAAAGATAAAAGGAAAAATACAAGCACTCTAATAAATGCAATTGACTTCCATGCTCCATGGCAGCGAAACCAACTCCATCAGTGTTTAGGACTAGGGCCAAATGAAGTTTAATCCTCTCCATGGAAGAAAGTTGTTATGTTTCAGGTAACATTAAAAGCATTAAAAGCAGCCTAACATCTTTAGATTTTTAAGTAGGAACTAGAAGCAATTTGTTTAAATATTCACACACAGACTGTGAGCTAAAGTACAACTCTAAGAGACAGAGTGCCCAGACTGCTTGCTTAAAACTCCAAAGCAACTGCTACTCATCCTCCAGAAGACCTGAATTCACACTGTCAGTCCTGAGGCCAGATTCTCAGGCTCCCTCATGATACACAGGTTTCTTTCCTTGTCTTTCTCATCAGTCACCTTTGGAGGATAAAGCATCAGCAGTTCCCTGAGCACAACTCTGTCAGGATTATATAGTATAATATCTGATGAAGTCACCCAGTCTGTGCCCTCCATCTCCAGTTTGGGCTAGCGACTGCAGAAGCAAACATAATGGTCCACCTGGGCAACCACTCCTTGTTCCCTTTTCTGTCTTTGCTTCCCTGTTGCAATTGTTTTCTTGCATGCAGAAGACTTCTAACACCCTGAGGATATCTTCATAATGTCAAATAATAGCTGATGGGAGTACTCTGAGCTACGTTCCACACTGTGGCTTAGAGCTCTCTAGAAAGACTGAGCCCTAGTTGTCATGTAAGAAATCTATTCATAATCCCATCCTATACTGACTTCGTTGCTTTCCTAATCTCATCTCCTAACTGTCTAACCAGTGCATCCTGAGTTAATTCAAATCCTTGTGTTGGTATCTACAGTGGCAATGCCTCACAGATCTTTTCCCAGCTGAGTGGTAGCAAAGCAGGAGTGTTGCTAGGATGGGAAGACATTTGCAAGTCCCTCTGCTGAGGCCAGCATCTCAAGCATGTCAGGGACTTTGCGACAAACAGGATGAATTTTGCCCTTTCCAAGCCTGGTTTTATTGACAAAGGCATAAAACTCAGCTTGAAACAAAATGTTTTTTACCTCTGTCATAAACAGGCTAATCCATGGACAAAGCACTGCCTCTGCTTTCTCCCCTTTCAGGGCAGGCACAATTTGTTCAGGGTCCTTGGTTGACCTTTTAATTGTAGTTCAGGGAGGACAGAAAGCAAAATGAAAAGCTTCACATCTGCATTCACACAAGCAAATGGCTCCAGCTAAGGACAAAGTCTGTAATCAAAGAGGGGACAGGATGCTCTATCCGCTCGCTGCCTGTATAAGCCTGGGAACTTTCCAGCCCCATTGATTCCTGGCAGCATGGACTGTTTCAGGAATTCCTTCATCAGGGTGAATTGGGGACTGCTTGCATCTGTTAACAGTATTTAAGAAGAAAAAGAAAATATAGCTCAGACAAGCACTAGACTTAGTAGAGGTCCTGACTACTGTCCTATCTAGGGCTTTGGAGTTGGCTCCCCCAAAAGACTGCCCTTCTCTTTCAGCTTTATTTGTCTCTCTTATTTGTTATCTGGGTATTTAATGCTACATTTTTGTTGTGATACAACAGCAAAGTCAAGCCGAACTATAAATGTATTGAAGACAAAGAATATAGAATATGTATGTGTTGTTCTCTAATTTAGCCTTTCTCAAACACTTGCACAGGATTATCCACACAATGCAACCTTAATTCACATGCAATGAGCTAAACAGCACCAGAAAGTAATCTTACTACAAAAAATCAAAACAAAACCAACAAGAAAAGTCTATGATTAGCAGAAGTAAAACACCATACATTTATAACTACAGTCTTACAAAAACTCTAGTGTGGGTATGAGAGACACACAGCTATGTTCTAGGTGCTGAAAAAAGGTTTAGAAAAATCATTGGTCAACTCATCATCCCTGCACCTGAACACCTGGGATGACACATTCACTAAAGAAGAGGTTCATTTGGGCTCCACAGTTATAGAAGTTATAGACCATGAACACGGATTCCATTGGATTGGGTCAATAGTAGCAGAGCAGATAGGGCCATGAGGTGAAGCAAAGCTGCTCACTTCATATCCAGGAAGCAGCAAGAAACAGTGAGGGGCCCACATTTCCCTGTGAAGGCACACCCCAATGACCTAAAAGCTTCTCACTGGTCCCTACCTTTTAAAAGGTTCCACCCCCTCCAAATAAAGCTAGCATGCAAACTGTGTCTTTCAGACATAGATCTTGGAGGGGGGAGATATTCAATATCCAAACTATATCAGGAACTGCCTTATCAGTTAAAAAGAACATTGTTTCTCAGTTTGCTCCTTTGGTGTATTCACAACAGTTATAACCAAGTCTTAAAAAAAAAACAAAAAAAGAGGCCATATTGAGATCATTTTCCTATTTGTGAAATTGTTATTCCATATTTGCGTCTGATTTGTTGGGGAGGAATGACAACTCAAACTCTCAGTTTCCTTTACCTATAAGAGCAGTCATAATATCTACTGTAAGATGTCATTGTGGGGATTAAAAGAATTCCTTCAGGGAAAATGCACAGAGCAGCTTCTGGCAAACGGCAGTCTCTCAGCTGTGCAGCATTGTGGTTACCTGACTTCTTAGCAAGCATGGAGAAATGAACAAGATGTCGTGAACTTTTCTCTGATCTAAATCCTATCAAATTATTCTTTGAACTCTCCAAAAATGTCATTTCTTAGCAAAAAGTGTGACTAAAACCTGTGACAATTACTTTACACATTTCAGATCTGTAATCCTTCCTATCAGAGAAAATTAATAAGCGCCTCTCCTTTCCTCATTAGCCCACCTCAGCTGTACTCACCATCACCTCCCCAGTTCTTGCTTCAGAAATAATCTTTCTACATACATAAGTCTAATAAGAAAGCCAGCCCTCAAAGGCAGCTGTCTCCTGAGCCACTGTGGGTGTGACTCACAGCATTATGAGGTTCCAGGATGTGATTCTCATCTAAGTAGCACTGCTCTTAGGACCATCCTTCTGTATAGTCTCTCCCAGACATCAGGAAATTCTTAAAAGGAGAACTCAGAAGTCTACGGGACCTCCTGTAGTAGTTCAGTACTTATCCCTAGCATAGGTGTGGACTTTGGGAGCCCATTCCACATACAGGGATACTTCCTGAACCAAGGCACACATGGGTAGGCCTAGCAACTATCCTAAAGGATATGATAGACTCTGATGACCCCCTATGGAAGGCCTCACACACCCTGGGGTGCAGAAAGGATATGTGATAGGTAGGGTTTTAGTTGGGGGGGTGGTAGGGGAGGAGGGGAGGGAAAGGGAACTGGGATTGACATGTAAAACAATCTTGTTTCTAATTCAAATTTTAAAAAAGGCAATATCTACAATTAGGCATGGTGGTGCATACCTTTAAACCCAACACTCAAAAGGCAGAGTCAAGCAGATCTCTGAGTTACAGGCCAGCCTTGTCTGTGGAGAGAGTTCCAGAACAGCCAGGGATACACAAAGAAATTATGTCTCAAAAAAACAAAACAACAAACAAACAGCAAAAAGGCAATGCCCATACCTGAAGTTTAGAGGGCAGTCATCTAGTAAAAGAAAGATGCAAATTGCTAAATGACGGTAAAGATGTACAGCCTCTAGAAGTCTCTAATATCACTGTTGGAAGATGTGTGTGTATTAAAATATCCTGTGTTTAATATCTCTAAGCAGTGAGATCTTCAGTTGGCATTTTGGGCCTCTGTTGCTTTCATGCTCTCACTCTCTCACTCTTGCTCCTACGCTCCCTTCCTCTTTCCCTCATCTCCCAACATAAATACATTCATATAGTCATTAGACTATACCAAAGGCTCGCACTGTCCCCTTAAAAGTGGAAACCCATTCTTTGGTTCTGGCTTTTGGAAAGATTGTGGGTGGGAAATACAAAGATGAGATGAAGAGTTTTCTGGACCTACAATCTGATGCTTACTGGGCCTTGAGGGATCTCTGCTCACAACCGGTGCCAGACTGTTTTAGGTCTAAGCAATTCAGTCTGTGCCACATTCCTTTAAATGCAGGTTTTGCTATCTAGTTGAAAGGAAGATGGAAAGAAAGACTGAGGGAAGGAGAGAAAGAGAAATAAAATACTGAAGGGACAGAGGGAAAGATGGTAAGAGGCTTAAAGGGAGACAGAGAGAACTTGGCTAGATGCAGAAGCCAGACTGCTCACCAAATTAAACACAGAATTAGTTACTTAGAAATTCATGCATTTAAATTTTAATTTTGAATTAAAAACTAAAGCATAACTTCATTAAAAGAATAAAACAGATTTAAAACTGATCCATTGGGAAATCTTGATCATTGTTTTATATTAATAATTAAAAAGGGCCTAAGAACATAGATAGCTGTTCATGGTCTAATGACATCATCAACACTTTTGTTTGATTTTTGAGACAAAGTTTCCCTATATGAGGTCTCAAACTCAAAATTATCACACCTCAATTCCATGAGATTACAGGCATGCATGACAATGCCTAGTATAATAGCATCTAAGTCTGATCATCTGTGAAGACCCTGTCTCAGGCTGGGGAATAGGTCAGTTAGTAAAGTACCTGCTGCACAAGCATTAGTACCTATGTTCAGATCCCCAGCCCCTGTGAAGAAGCCTGGCACAATGTCACATTTCTGTAGCCCTAGAACTGAGGCTAGGGCATAGAAGGAGAGAGGTGGATCACTGGAGTTTTCTGTTCAGCTGGTTTACCCAACTGGTTGAGCTCCAGATTCAGTGAGATTTCTTGTCTCAAAACATAAGCTAAAGAGCAATCTGATATTGACCTTTGGTCTCCACATACATGCACACACACACACACACACACACACACACACACACACACACTCATAACTGTACACTTAAAATAGGTAAATAAAGTAAGGTCTTTAAAAAAAGTCTATCATTTACAAATAATTCACTATCACAGCTATTGAACGTTAGAAGGCCAACATCTTTTTGGTGAACAGAATTCAACACATCATAACTGAAAGGCTTCATTTCTAGTCTTCAATGCAAACATCTCCCTTATGAATAGTACCTGAGACTCACATATGTCCCCAGAAGTTTCTTAATCACATATTTCTTTACACAACCACAACTCTGATGTACAGGTCAATTTAGAAAAGCCGCCTTTATTGGGTACTGTGAATATAAACCCCATCACTGCTATAACTAACTGCCATACTGTAGCTATTTTTATTTATTCCTCACAGTTTGAAACATGAGAAGTCTAAAGGGGGTTTCAATGACTTGAAACCCAGGTGTTACCCAAGCTACCTACTCTGTGCAATGTTTATAGGAAAAGCCACTTCCATATGTTTTCCAGCTTCTAAAGGCCACTTTTTTTCTTGATTTCTGGTCTCATTCTCCAGTTTCAGAACACTTCCTTCCAGTCTATGCTTCCATCTCAATCATGTTGTCTTACCCCCATGTGTTGTAAAATGCCCGTCACCTGTCCATAGGGATAACTGTAATTAAATTTGTGGAAGCTTCAGATAATCCAAGATTATTTCCCCACATCAAAATTTCCCCATACCAAATCAAATACATGAAGTCCCTTTATTACACAGATAGTATGTGGAGCTTCCAGTTACTAGGATTCCAATACCTTTGGGGAAGATTCACCCTATCTTGCCATGTATCCTACACAGACTTGATGGAGACGTCTTCTGTACATATGTTTCTCTTATTGGTTGATGAATAAAGCACTGTGACCAATGAGGCTGGATGATAGATGGAACAAGGAGACAAGGAGGGTTCTGGGAAAATGTAGGCAGAGCCAGTCATCATGTAGGACACGAGAGGAGTAACATGTCTGGACTCTTCCTCTGGTGAGATAAGACCACATGGAAATACTTAGATTAATAAAGTTGGCTTAATAATTAAGAGAGAGATAGCCAATAAGAAGCTCAAACCAACAGCCAACAGCCAACAGTTTCATAATTAATATAGCATCCCTGTGCTTCTTTGGGGCAAGGCAGCTGTGGAACTGGGCAGGAAATTTCGTAACACAGACTCAAATTTCAATTCACCTTGTGTTCACAAAACCATTACTTTAAAAGCCTAAGTTTGCTGCATATTTAATTGAACCCCAACCCTATTTTTTCTTTACAATATCAGATTTGGGTACCCCTGTGCTTTATTTATCAGAGCATGAATACATCTGAACTAAGCATATTTTCAGTTTCTATCATTATTCAGTTCTGAAGGCATACCTTAATCTCTCATGCATTACTAGTTTCACAAAATTTGCTCTGTGTGTTTACAGCATTATTCTGAGAATGCAGCAAAGTCCTCTTGGCAAATCAAATCGTTTGAAGTATCACAAATTAGAGGTGTTTAGTGCCTCTCCTTACAAATATATTCCTTAACAAATTTACATGAATTCTGAACATGCTCCTTCATGATGAATAAGGACAAATTGGGGTGTTTGCTGCTTTAGAAAACACTTTCCCTGATCTTTCTATAACAACCTCATGCCCTTCAACATTGAACCTTACCATGTGACCTCTTCACCTAGAAATTAGTGGAAGAGGCAGAGTGTTGGTTCCAAGTTTAAGTCTCTAAAAAGAATTAACTGGTCTCTTGGAAACTATCATACTTCATTTTGAGAAATAATTGCTTTAGATAGGTATTGTGTTCATAGTCAGGTCCAGAGTGAGCTATGAGGAGCATCCTCCCTGGAGATACCAAACAGGAAGATGAATATTTGCTGATGTAAGCTTTTGGGGGTAAAATTATTCAATATAGGAGATGAGGACAAAAATTAGCCATAGACTTTTATGAATTTTCTTAATCAGAATAGACAGGAGTGGCTTCAGACATGATATTTTATTTTAAATAATAAATGGGTAAGAAATAGTAACAGCACTCAGTTTAATTTTAAACATCATATTTATTATTCCATAATTATGTCTATTAAACTTGTACTAATGTGAAGTATTTTTGTTAGGTTATTTTATTAATATGACTTATCAATTTATCTCTTAACTGTGTCAAGTTATTAAAGAATGGGATATGAAATTATACTTAGAGAATTATTTCAACTGTGCAAAACATTCATATAAAGAAACAGGAATCTGCATCTGGGAGGTTGGCTCAGTGAATAAAGTGCTTGCCACAACAGCATGAAACATGGAGTTTGGAAACATAAAACAGTTATCTAATGTGACTTTCCCAGAGTCTAAATCCAAAGGCTCTGACACAGCAAAGTACTGGATGAACAGTTAAAATGTTTGCTGGGGAAATTTATCAATGATGACAAAAAGGATACAAATGTGAAGGGAAATTCTACCTAAAAAGAACATCCGCAACATAGAGGAGAACGACAACAAAAATGATAACAAGGTTGACATAAGAAGGAAAAAGCAACTCGAGGAAAACCCAGAAAAAAAGTGAAGGGAAATTATCCAGAAATGTTGCAAGTATATTTTCAAGAAATCAAAAAAATCACAGGGAGGTAATAATGGATAGGGTTGACCAAGAAGAAGAAATAATATCAGAAATGGAAGGTAGGGTTGATAAAATAATGAGAACCAAATATCTATGATCATAATGGCCATGAAGTATAAAATCACAGGACAAAATAAGAGATCAGGGAAAAAGATAATGAAACATAGAGAACCTACACAACTATATTTTTAAATACCAAAATATCAAGAAAGAATTGAATATCCAAACAAGATGGACACTAGAATTCTAAATATTAGACTGCCAGAGAAGAATACCATAATGATGTGCTATAGTTAATATGTCAAGAATACCCAGCAAAGAAACATCATTATCAGCTGTAAGTGGAAATTACAAGTTTATCCACAAAGGTAAACATATCAGAATAATATAAGACTTCTAGTCAGCAATCTTAGCATCCAGAAATGAATGGAATGATATATATTTTTCAAGTCCTCAAATTAAATCACTATATCAAGCAAAGCCATCTTTCACAATGTATAGAGAAATAAGGCCATCTAAAGATAAAAACCAACTAAGGCAGTTCATGACCACAACCATCAAGTGAGCAGTACAGAAGACACTGTAAGGAATATTGCAAATAGAGTGGGAAGGAAAACTGCCTCAATTGTGGCAGCATAGAAGAGAATGAAAAAAAAAGAGTATATAGCCATACAGAACTTGTGAGCATGGAAGGAATATATCATGCTCAACAATGTAAGCCTTATTATTATTAAAGATGAAACAAAAAATGATCTGACCAACAAGAAAACAAAATATTAAAGGAATTAACATTTTTCAATAATTACATTACTTGTAAATGGCATGAAGTCATCCATAAAGTAATATAGTCTAGTGGGGTAGATTAAAACCTAGATCTAAAACATCCACTGTTTCCAAGAAACACACCTCACTGATAAAGACAATCATAGAATGCGGTAAAGGGTAGAAGAAAATTTATCAAACAGATGGAAGTTGAAACAAGCTGGGGTCACTGTTCTGATATACACAGAAGTACATTTCAAATCAAAATCAGTAATAGGAAATAAAATTATTCTATTATGTCTTAATCTAGACATGAACACACACACAATTACTTAAAATAAAAAGAAGAAAATTGATACATATGCAAAATACTAGTTTTCGGTCATAAGGCAAAATAAAATCATGACATCTGCATAAAAATGGATGGAATTAGAGATAGTTATTTTAAGTAACTCTATTGGTTTGAAAGAAAATGGCCCCCATAGACTCATAGGGAGTGGCATTTTGGGAGGCCAAAATGGGAGGTTCATTTGGCATTTGTGACATTGTTAGAGGAAGTGTGTCACATAACTTGAGGTTTCAGAAGCTCAAGCCAGGCACAGCATGGCTCTCTCTTCCTGCTGCCTATAGATCCAGATGTAGAACTCTCAGCTTCATTTCTGTCTGCATGCTGCCTTGCTTCCCACCATGATGAAAATAGATGCAACCTCTGAATCTGTAAGTCAGCCCCAATTATTATGTTTTCCCTTATATTAGTTGCTGTGGTCATAGGTGTCACTTCACAGCTATAGACTATTGACTAAGAAAGTAACATAAGCCAGACTCAGAAAGACAACTATTATATGCTTTTGATCATGTTAAGAGTCTAAATTTAACTACAATACAAATATATGTAAATATATACATTCATAACTTGTTTGCGTGCCTGTGTGCTCATACATGGTATGTATCTCCACAGTATTTGTCTGTGTATAAATAATGAAAATGGAATGGGTCAATAAGAATGGAAGAAGAGTTCTTCAGGATAGGGGATGATAAGTTACTGGACTACATGTGACATAAAACAGAAGTTAGAATTACGAAGAGAGAAGAAGAGGACCAATTAGAGGAGAACAGTTGGGAAAGCTGAGAGCATTGGAACCAGGAGATAAATGAGACTAAAATATAAGGTAGGTGTGTGTGTGTGTGTGTGTGTGTGTGTGTGTGTGTGTGTGTCTGTGTGTGTGTCTGTGTGTGTACATGGGGATGGTGTATGGTCATTTATACATGTGTGCATGCATGTGTGTGGGTTGTGTGTGTATGTGAATACAACATCATCAAACCCAAAAGCTTATATGTTAACAAAAATTAGTATATAGGGGAGATTGTGTCAATGTATGTGTAGAGACAAGATGTTGACATTGGATGTCTTCCTCAACTCTTCTCCATTTACTGAGAAGAGATCTCTCACTGAACCTGAAGCACTCCAGATCTAATGGTGCAGCTAGCTAGGCTACCATAGTATCCAGTTGCCTATTAAGAGTTGGAATTGCTAGCAGGCTGCCACACTCACCTGACTTTTTTGTGTGGGTGCTGGGGATCCAAACTCAGTTCCTCATCCTTGTGCAGCAAGTAACTTTATCCACCAATCCATTTTTCTTCCCAATCCTTATATTATAATATTTTTTCTTGTTTGCTGTCAGCTCAACCTGAACTTTCTGAGTCAATTAGAAGAGATAACTTTACATGGTAATATCAGTCCTGCCATCTCAGTGTTCCTTATAAGAAAGAATTAATGTTCCTCTTTTTCTTTCCACAGATGATAAACATCACAATGAGGCCCAATGTTCTCTAGGTTATCTTAAGCAGAACCTGGGATGTCAGAGTAACAGCAATCCTGGCCATCCTGAGAAGATGGAGAGATAAGCAGTGGTTCAGATGGGGACGCTACATTTATATTTTACTATTTTGCTCAAATACCCTTTCTCTTAAATAAGGGTAAAGTATTATCTATTACAGGAATAATCTAGAGGGGAATGCATAGGCACATGGATGGGGCACTTGCAGAAAAATAATGTTATGTTAGAGCTGCAGAGTAGTTCATTATTTTATTTCATTGTTTTATTTTGTTATGCAACATGTGCTGCTTCTGAAATGTCACATATTTTGGGTGGTACCAGCGATTTCAGTGGTGTTACAGTTTAGATATCATTTTTTTTTGTATTCCTGAAGGCTTATGTGTTAGAGGTGTGGTCTCTACAGTGCTGCTTTTGTGTGATATTGGAACCTTTTGTTTGTTTGTTTTTTCAAGACAGGGTTTCTCTGTGTAGCTTTGGAGCCTGTCCTGAAACTCACTCTGAAGACCAGGCTGGCCTTGAAGTTACAAAGATCTACCTGCCAAGTGCTGGGATTAAAGCTGTGCACAATCATTGCCTGGCAGATGTTGGAACTTTTAAGAGGTGGAGCATAGTTAGAGGTTCTTGGGTCACCAATCAGAGGGTTGAGAGAGGTGGTTCTTGGGAAACTCTTTGGTTGATCTTAACCCAAGAGAGTTGTTGTAAAGCAGTAAGCTTGGCCCTTTGCATTCTCCATAGTTTATTACTCAAGAGAGAATTTTATTGTTCACATCATTGTTATCTGTCACAAAGTGAGAAAGGCAAAGGACAGCTTTCCATACAAGACCTTTGCCAGGACATACATACAGACTTGGGGCTTCACAAACTGTCAGCTAAATGAACCTCCTTTAAAATGTAGCCTGCTATAGATATTCCATTAGAGAGAGGGAGAGAGGGAGAGAGGGAGAAAGAAGAGTAGAGAGAGAGGGGGGAGGGGAGAGAGCTTACTGACACAGTGTGGTTAGCAGGGATCAGCTGAACACTAAGAGTAAGAATGAAACAAAAACAGTCAACCTTCCTGTCTTATCATCTCTGGGTGGGAGTGATCTACTCAAAGCACCTAAAAAATATTCCCAAACTAAAATAATTAGGAAAAGCATTACAATTTATACACAAAGTGTTTGTTTTCCTTTCTGAAGGCCAATAAAATGTGTAAAATTTATTGAGCCTGATAAAAGAAAACAGAAACAATCAAGCAACAACAAAATTTTGATTCTCATATCGAGAAATATTTTAATCGTATGCAATTCAAAATGTTTAATAACATTGGAAAAGACAGGACATTTCTATTTGTATTGACTAGCATAACCTTGGTAAGAGAATTTCACAAATAGAGAACTGAGACATAATCTAAAAGCCCATCTCTCCACTATGCAAAGGACATGAAATGATTAAAAATGGAGTCTTAGAAGCTATGTAGATCTAGATCCAAATTCTTACTCTACTGTAAAGAATATTTTAAGATTTAGTTGTTAACTATTCTAAAGCCTTTCATAAAGTAAAATAACAATAACTTGAGGATAATTATAATTAGAAAATAATGTAAAAAATTCTAAGCCTATTGCATGTCTCTTAATACTTGCTGGATATGACAATGGAGGGAACAGAAAACATTATTTCAATGAAACATCAAGAAAGACATTTTTAAAAAGTGAGTCCTAAGCTGGGCATTGGTGGTGCATGCCTTTAATCTCAGCACTCAGGAGGCAGAGGCAGGTGGATCTCTGTGAGTTCGAGGCCAGCCTGGTCTCCAGAGTGAGTGCCAGGATAGGCTCCAAACCTACATAGAGAAACCCTGTCTCAAAAAACCAAAAAAAAAAAAAAAGTGAGTCCTAGGAAAATAATATAAAACAGTCGAATTAGTCATGATTTCTTTCTAGAAATGAAGTATTTTTCATTGGAAACCGATATATTTAATTTACCACAATATCATTTAAAAAGGAAAATACATAAAACATCTCTCAGTAGTTGCTAGGTGGTTATTTGGTAATACTTTAAATCTTTGATCAATCTTTTAAAAATGATTGGCGTGTATCCATGGAAAACACTGGGGGTACTTCATACAGACATTCTCATACAAATATATCAGCACTTTGAACATGTTCACCCCCTTTGTCTACCCTCACTAATGATCACACCTACCACTGTTCCCTTTCATTCCTCCAGTCTCATTTCAGTTTTTATGTGTTGTTTTACATAACTATGTAAGGTCTGATAACCATAAATGAGACACAAGCAGGAAGAGCTATCTTTCTGAATCTGGCTATTCCGTGTATAATAGATTTCTACAATTGTATCCATTTTACTGAAAATGATGAAATTTTGTCCTTTTTATGGCTGAATAAGACTACTTGTGTATATAAACCACTATTTCACTTTCCATTCATCTGTTGATAAACAACTGAGCTAATTCCATCTCTCAGATATTGTGAATAGGCGAGAAAGATTCAAGGATCTCTACCATATGTTAAATTAGGAAGACTTCAAGTGTATACCCAGAGATATTACAGCTGGGTCATATGATAGATTCTCTTTTACACTTTTAAGGAAATTTTGTCATCCATTTATAGTGAGGAAAAAAGTAATTTTAGGAAGCTCACAGCTGAGGGACTGTTTCCGGTTCATGATTGGCGTCACTGCTCAGAGTCATCTGATGCCAGCAATCTGCACACCAGATCCAACACACCATGGCTCTGGTGGCAGTTCTGTTTCCATCCCCCAGCCCAGCGGGACCCAACACACCCTAACACTGCCGAGGCCCCGGTAACAACCTCCATCGACAAGGGAGGACAGACATCAGAGTATTGGATCTGTTTGCATCCACCAGAAGGAAACCTTGGTCCCATACCCACCAGGAGAGGGAGAGACTCCTGCTACACCACCAGAAGAAAGGATGAGAAGAGGAAAAGGTAAAAGCACATTCAACAACAGAAAACCCAATATGATACCACCGGAGATTAGGAACCATACACCAGCAAGACCTGAACATCACAATGCAGATGAACCAGAAGAGAATGACCTTAAAGATATCTTCAGGAAAATGATAGAGGACCTCAAAGAGAACATGAGAAAATCCCTTAAAGAAATGGAAGAAAAAACAAATCAAAAATAAAAGATGTCAACAAATCTCTCACAGAAACAGTTCAAGACCTAAAAACTGAAATAGAGACAATAAAGAAAGCACAGTCTGAGGGAATGCTGGAAATAGACAAGCTGGGTAAATGATCAGGAACTACAGATGTAAGCATAACCAACAGAATACAAGAGATAGAAGAAAGAATTTCAGGAGTTGAAGACACACTAGCAGAATTAGATTCATCAACCAAAGAAAATCTTAAGTCCAACAAATCCCTAATACAAAATATCCAGGAAATAAGGGAAACCGTGGAAAGACCAAACCTAAGAATAATAGGTATAGAAGAAGGTGAACAAATCCAACTCAAAGTCACAGAAAACATATTCAACAAAATCATAGAAGAAAACTTTCCCAACCTAAAGAAAGACATGCCAATGAAAATACAAGAAGCCTACAGGACACCAAATAGACTGAACCAAAAAAAAGGTCTCCTCAACACATAATAATCAAAACACCAAACACAGAACAAAGAGAAAATATTAAGAGCAGCAAAGGAAAAAGGTCAAATAACCTATAAAGGCAAACCTATCAGAATCACACCTGACTTTTCTATGGAAACTCTGAAAGCCAGAAGGTCCTGGATAGATATTCTACCTACATTAAGAGATCATGGATGCCAGCCCAGACTACTATACCCTGCAAAGCTTTTAATCAATATCAATGGAGAAAATAAGATATTCCATGACAAAACCAGATACAAACAATACATATCCAACAATCCAGCCCTACTGAAAGTTCTGAAAGGAAAACTGCAACCCAAGGAATTTAAATTACAACCAGAAAAATATAGGCAATAGATAACCCCACTTTACCAACAGCCAAAAGGAAAAAGGAATAGAATCCCACACATAATCCTGCCACCATCACCAAATCAAAAACAAACAAAAATGAACAATCAATGGTCATTAATATCCTTCAACATTAACAGTCTTAACTCACCTATAAAAAGACACAGATTAGCTGAATGGATAAGAAGACAGAATCCTTCCTTCTGCTGTATACAAGAAACACACCTCAAATTCAAAGACAGAAGGTACCTAAGAAGTAAAGGTTGGGGAAAGATTTTCCAATCAAATGGACCCAAGAAACAAGCGGAGGTAGCAATCCTAATATCCAACAAATTGGACTTTAAACTAAAATCAATCAAAAGAGATGAAGAAGGTCACTTCTACTAATCACAGGAGAAATCCATCAAGATGAAGTCTCATCTCAGAACACTTATGCCCCAAATAACAAGGCATCCACATTTGTAAAAGAAACATTAATAAAACTCAAATCACACACAAAACCACACACACTTATAGTGGAAGACTTCAACACCCCACCCTCACCACTGAACAGGAACACCAGACAGAAACTTAACAAAGAAACAAAAGAACTAACAGAAGTTATGGGGCAATTGGACTTAACAGATATCTATAGAACATTTCATCCAAATACAAAACAATTCACCTTCTTCTCAGTGTCACATGGAACCTTCTCTAAAATCTACAACATACTTGGCAACATAGCAAACCTCAGCAGGTACAAAATAATTGAAATAACCCCCTGTATCATATCAGACCACCATGCTTTAAAATTAGAACTCAAAAACAACACAAATTACAGAAAACAAACAAACTCATGGAAATTAAGTAACACCCAATTGCACATTTCATGGGTTCAGGAAGAAATAAAAAAAGAAATTAAAGATTTCTTAGAATTCATGAGAATTCGGACACAACATATCCATACCTATGGGATACTTTGAAAGCAGCCCTAAGAGGAAAGTTCATAGCACTAAATGCCCACATGAAGAAACAGGAGAATAATCACACTAGAGAATTAACAGCACAACTGAGAGCTTTAAAAAAGCAAAGAAGTCAATACAACATGGAGGAGTAGATGCCAGGAAATAATCAAATTGAGGGCTGAAATCAATAAAATGGAAACTAAGAGAACAATACAAAGAATCAATATAACAAAAAGTTGGTTCTTCAAGAAAATCAACAAGATAGAGAAGCCTTTATCCAAACTTACTGAACAACAAAGAGGGAACTTGCAAATTAATAAAATCAGGAATGAAAAGGGGGACATAACAACAGACACAAAAGAAATCCAGAGAATCATTGGGCCATACTTTGAAAACCTATATTCCTCAAAATTCAAAAATCTAAAGGAAATGAACAATTTTTTGGACAGATTTAACTTACCAAAATTAAATCAAGAACAGATAAGCAATTTAAATAGACCTATAACCCATAATGAAATTGAAGCAGTCATTAGAAGTCTCCCAACCAAAAAAAGCCCAGGTCCAGATGGATTCAGGGCAGAATTCTACCAGAAATTCAAGGAACAGCTAATACCAATTCTCCTCAAAGTATTCCATAAAATAGAAGCAGAGGGGTCATTGCCAAACTCTTTTTATGAGACTTCAATAACCTTGATACCCAAGCCACACAAAGACACAACTAAGAAAGAGATCTACAGACCAATATCCCTCATGAACATTGATGCAAAAATTCTCAATAAAATACTGGCAAATTGAATCTAAGAACACATAAGAGATATCATCCACCACAGTAAAGTAGGCTTCATCCAAGAGATGCAAGAATGGTTCAACATATGAAAATTCATCAATGTAATCCACCATATAAACAGACTAAGGAAAAAAACCCACCTGATCATCTCACTGCATGCAGAAAAAGCCTTTGACAAAATCCAACACCCTTCATAATAAAGGTCTTGGAGAAATCAGGGATAACAGATACATACCTCAACATAATAAAAGCAATATACAGCAAGCCAACAACCAACATCAAATTAAATGGAGAGAAACTCAAAGCAATTCCTCTAAAATCAGGGACAAGATAAGGCTGTCCACTCTCTCCATACCTCTTCAATATTGTCCTTGAAGTTCTAGCTAGAGCAATAAAACAACAAAAGGAGATCAAAGTCATACAAATTGGAAAGTAAGAAGATAAACTCTCACTATTTGCAGATGATATGATAGTGTACATTAGTGACCCAAAAAACTCTACCAGGAAAGTCCTACAGCTGATGAACAACTTCAGCAAAGTGACAGGAGACAAGATTAACTAAAAAAAAATCCATAGCCCTATTATATACCAATGACACATTGGTGGAGAAAGAAATCAGAGAAACATCACTCTTTACAATTGACACAAACAAAATAAAATACCTTGGAGTAACACTAACCAAAAAACTGAAAGACTTGCACCATAAGAATTTTAAGTCTCAAAGAAAGAAATTAAAGAAGATACTAGAAAATGGAAAGATCTCCCATGCTCTTGGATAGGCAGGATAAACAAAGAAAAATGGCAATTTTGCCAAAAGCAATCTACAGATTCAATGCAATCCCCATTAAAATCCAAACACAATTATTCACTGACCTTGAAAGAACAATTCTCAGCTTTATATGGAGAAACAAAAGACTCAGAATAGCCAAAACAACCCTGTACAATAGAGGAACTTCTGGAGGCATCACCATCCCTGATTTCAAGATGCATTACAGAAAGCAGTCTCCTGTACCAATTAATTCAAGGGTACTTCCCCACTTTGTCTTCTAATAGGTTCAGTGTAGCTGGATTTATGTTGAGATCTTTGATCAATTTTGACTTAAGTTTTGTGCAAGGCAATAGGCTTGGGTCTAACTGCAGTCTTCTACATGTCTGCAACCAGTTATGCCAGCACCATTTGTGGAAGATGTTCTCTATGTTCCATAGTATAAATTTGGATTGTTTGTCAAAAATCAGGTGTTCATAGGTGTGTGGGTTAATATCAGGGTTTTCAATTCTATTCCATTGGTCTACCAGTCAATATTTGTGCCAATACCAAGCTGTTTTCAGGACTGTAGCTCTGTAATAGTGCTTGAAGTCAGGAATGGCGATGCCTTCCAAAGTTCCTTTATTGTATAGGGATGTTTTGGCTATCCTGGGTCTTTTGTTTCTCCATATAAAGTTGAGAATTGTTCTTCTAAGGTCTGTGAAAAATTGTGTTGGGATTTTGATGGGGATTGCATTAAATATGTAGATTGCTTTTGGCAAGATTGCCATTTTTACTATTTTGATCCTACCTATCCAAGAGCATGGGAGATCTTTCGATTTTCTGGTATCTTCTTTAATTTCTTTCTTTAGAGACTCTAAATTCTTATGGTACAGGTCTTTCACATTTTTGGTTAGTGTTACTAACCAAACCAAATGTTACTAACATAACCTTTGCTTATGTTTTTTGTGGCAATTGTAAAGGGTGATGTTTCTCTGATTTCTTTCTCCACCAATGTGTCCTCGGTATATAGTAGGGCTACAGATTTTTTTGAGTTAATCTTGCATCCTGCCACTTTGCTGAAGGTGTTATTCAGCTGTAGGAGTTCCCTGGTAGAGTTTTTCGGGACACTAATGTACACTATCATATCATCTGCAAATAGTAAGAGTTTGACTTCTTCCTTTCCGATTTGTATTCCCTTGATCTCCTTTTGTCTTATTGCTCTATCTAGGACTTCAAGACAATATTGAAGAGGTATGGAGAGAGTGGACAGCCTTGCCTTGTCCCTGATTTTAGAGGAATTGGGTCTAGTTTCTCTCCATCTAATTTTATGTTGGCTGTTGGCTTGCTGTATATTGCTTTTATTATGTTGAGATATATTCCTGTTATCCCGATTTTGGAGAAATCAGGAATAATAGACCTTTATCATGAAGAAGTGTTGGATTTTGTCAAACATTTTTTTTGGAATCTAGTGAAATGATCATGTGGGTTTTTTTCCCTCAGTCTGTTTATATGGTGGATTACATTGATGGATTTTCATATGTTGAACCATTCTTTATCCCTGGGATGAAGCCTACTTGATCATGGTGGATGATTTCTCTGATATGATCTTGTAGTCAATTTTCCAGGATTTTATTGAGAATTTTTGCAACAATGTTCATGAGGGATATTGGTCTGTAGTTCTCTTTCTTAGTTGTGTCTTTGTGTGGCTTGGGTATCAAGGTTATTTTAGCATTGTAAAAAGAATTTGGCAATGTCCCTTCTGCTTCTATTTTGTGGAACAATTTGAGAAGTATTGGTATTAGCACTTCTTTGAATTTCTGGTAGAATTCTGCCCTGAATCCATCTGGCCCTGGCCTTTTATTGGTTGGGAGACTTTTGATGACTGCTTCTATTTCCTTAGAGGTTATAGGTCTGTTTAAGTTGTTTATCTGTTCTTGATTCAATTTTGGTAATGATAACTGTCCAGAAAATTGTCCATTTCCTTTAAATTTTCAAATTTTGTGGAGTACAGGTAGCACAGACACTGAGGTCAACAATTGATAAATGGGACCTCCTAAAACTGAGAAGCTTCTGTAAGGCAAAGGAGACAGTCAGCAAGACAATACGGAAGCCCATAGACTGGGAAAATATTTTCACCAACCCTACATCTGACAGAGGGCTGATCTCCAAATTATACAAAGAACTCAAGAAGCTAGTCCCCCAAACACCAAACAACCCAATTAAAAAGTGAGATACAAAACGAAATAGTCAATTCTTAATAGAGGAATCTAAAATGGCTGAAAGACACATAAGAAAGTGTTCAACATCCTTAGACATCAGGGAAATGCAAATCAAGACAACTCTGAGATACCATCTTACTCCTGTCAGAAAGGCCAAAATAAAAAACACCAATGACAGTTCATGTTGGAGAGGATGTGGAAAAAGGGGAACACTTCTCCACTGGTGGTGGGAGTGCCAACTTGTACAGCCACTTGGGAAATCAGTATGGCGACTCCTCAGGAAAATGGGAATCAGTCTACCACAAGATCCAGCACTTCCACTCTTAGGCATATACCCAAAAGAAGCACATTCATACAACACTGACATATGTTCAACGATGTTCATAGCAGCACTATTTGTAAGAGCCAGAAACTGGAAGCAGCCTAGATGCCCCTCAACCAAAAAATGGATAGAGAAAATGTGTTACATTTACACAATGGAGTACTACTCAGAGGAAAAAAACAATGGAATCTTGAAATTTTCAGGAAAATGGATGGAACTGGAAGAAACCATTCTGAGCTAGGTAACCCATCACAAAAATACAAACATGATATGTACTCACTCATATGTGGATTTTTGACATAGAGTAAAGATTACCAGCCTACAATCCACACTGCCAGAGAAACTAGTAAACAAGGAGGACCCTAAAAGATACAAACATAGTCCCTTGGAAAAGGGGAAGGTGTCATGATCCCCTGAGCAAATTGAGAGCATGGGAAGAGGGGGGAAGGAGCTAGGAGAATGAGAAGGGAAGAAGAGGAAGGATGCTTAGGTCATGAGGGAGCAGAAAGGTTGAGTCATGTGTAGATTAGAAGAAAGGATATGTGATATGTAGGGTTTAGTTGGGGGGGTGCTAGTAGAGGAAGGGAGGGAGAAGGGAACTGGGATTGTCATGCAATTCAATCTTGTCTCTAATTCAAATAAAAAATGATAAAAAAGAAAAGCATGACATAAAATGTACAAATGAACCAAAAGAAGTTCACAGCTGAAATTGAATTGTTTAGCATAACGTTTATCTGAAATCAGTAGAAAATATTGTCCAGGATTAGCAGAATATGTCAGGAATAGAGCATGTGTTTGACACTCACTGGTGTTGTAGGTCCACATCCACAGCAGCCACTTTGCTTTTCTCAAAAGGAACGAATATACTATCTAGAAAAAGAGTAAGCCTAACATCCAGCACTTGTATCTAATATCACACACAAAAATGGGAATAGTGAAATAGAAGAGTCAATACTATCATGGTTTGTACATGTAATTTCTCTGTATGTAAATGTAATTTCTCTTATTGTGTTTACTGTAAGAGCTTTGACCACTCACCAGTCTCTCCAAGTCATATGTGATTTTATTTATAGGAGAGAGTAAAGATCTCAGATTGAACTACCTTCAAATAACAGAGGTATTATATTTATTATATATTTTAAAGGTACTACTAGACCTTTATAATAAGGTAAAAAATACTGCACACCAAAGAGTCACACCAACAATTCTATGCTGGAACTTTTAAAAATCAAACACTTGTTTTAAAAGGTACATTTGAAAACAAAACAAAAGCCTAAATCCAAAAAGACTGTAACTATAGCTATACATCAGTGGGTGATTGGCTAATTCAGCTAATGTCTATGGATTACCTACTGTGCTTGGGACTCAGCAGCAGCCAGGCCATATCCACACCTCACCAGTCACAGTGTGATTATAGATCTACTAGATAGGCATTTGAAAAGAAAAGCTGTAAATTTACATATGAGAAAACACAGCTAGCATGGCATGAAAGTATATGTAAATGTACTGGCAACTATAGAGACTCACAACTGTTCAACAGGCTGATAATAATTGAAATCTATATCATTTCTCTTCCACTCATACCTCACACATCAAGGCTTAGACAACATTACAGAAGAGATGTTGAAAAGAATGTAAGAGCCAGGGGATAGGGAATAGGATGGAAATTCTTTCCTTGGATATGGCATGACCTTTGGATGCACAAAAATCACAGTAACTGTGATTGCCTACACAAGTTCTGCACAGTCCAAAGTCAGTTAAAAATTCTAGGAGGCAGTAAGGATTCCTAAACTATATCTCTATCTAAAGAGCCATTGGTGGTCAATGTCTTCTAGGAGCAAGATTCACTTTTCTTTGAGGCTTGACCACTAGCAGCTTGCCCACACCACAGTGGTTAACTACACAACCATGCACATAGAGGCAACACTGGTAGGACTCAGAGTGTGTGTGTGTGTGTGTGTGTGTGTGTGTGTGTGTGTGTGTGTGTATACACATATTTTTATATATGCAAATGCATTGAAAATGAGGGCAGAGGGCAGAGGGCACTGAAGGAATGGAAAGAAGAGATAATTAAGATATCTTGAATACTTCTATGAATTTTCCAAAGAATAACAAAAAACAATGTAAAAGTGCTCTCATGTGATTCTTAAAGTAGAAAGGCAACCAAAAACATTAAGTAAGTTATTTGTCAGTGCTAGGACAATGGGGACATCAGTGCTTTGGACACTTTGAATTGGTTCATATGTGCCAAAGCAACTAACATGTGCCAACAGCTGTGCTCTGTTTTATTTATAATTTGCAAAAAAAACAGCATAAAAACTATAAAACTTGATTGACTAAAAAGGAATTTAGAAAAAGCATGCTTCTGGACAGAAAAAGAAACCTTTGAGTAGCTGTGATTAACTCCTAACTCACTCCATAAATTCAACATAGTATTTTACCAAAATTAACATGAAATATTTCTTAACTTGTCAAGATTTATCTGCACATGGATTATATTTATTTGTAAGAAAACAGAAAAGAAATATTTACACAGAATAATGAAGGCTTACATATTTTAGGGAACATCAAGAAAGGAATGACTTAACTATACACACAGAATGAAGCTGTCTAACAGAATTGAGATTTCTGAAACAGAAAAATAAAATGGAGGCTGAAATATGATAAAAGTCAATTTAAAATGCATAAAGTATCAAAGGGTACTGAAGAAACAGGCTGAATTTGGACAGGATTAAATTAAGTTCTGATCTAACAGCTTAACTTAAACATTTCCAAAAGAGTTGAAGATACAAGTAAAGATAATAAAATTTAAACCTATACTAGAAAGCATGTGTGTACTTATTCTAAGCTTACACCAGAAAGGCACCCAAGATCCAGGCAGAGGCTTCACATCAGAAATCCCAGCTCTTGAGTAGCTGAGACAAAAGGATCACCATGAGTTTAAGTCCACTGTGGGCTACAGAGTGAAAACTCATCTCAACACACACACAAAAAGAAAAAAATCTGCAGGGCAATTGAGTTGGAACTGACCTGAAAACCTCATACTGGAGAACTCACTCTCACAGTATCTAATGATGCAAACAGCCAAGGGAGAAAAGCAATCTTTAGTCCTACCCTGCATAAAGTCTCTGAATCACAGCAATGTCTGGCCATACAATATATACCCCGATGATGTAGTAGTGACGTTTTTACCTCCCCCTCAAGGTCTGGGTTAGCACAGAAGGAGACAGATTGTAAAAGTCATAGAAACAAGATATCCATTGGGAGAAGATATCTTCTATATGAGAGGAAAGATGCACCCATGAAACAGTGCTGTTGCCTAAATTAGACCTGTATAATAACAGCTGCAGTTAACATGACAACATCAATGGGGAAATTTTACAAGTTGTCACCCCATAGCTTGTGACATAAAATGCTACAAGTAATCCTCAGCTACACTAAGAGAGAGAAATGCACACACACACACACACACACACACACACACACACACACACACACACACACACAGAGAGAGAGAGAGAGAGAGAGAGAGAGAGAGAGAGAGGGAGGGAGGAAGAGAGAGAGAGAGAGAGAGAGAGAGAGAGGGAGGGAGGGAGGAAGAGAGAGAGAGAGAATCTTTTTTTTTCCAGGAATGGCCTCTCTCATAGGTTATCCAATCCCAAGTGGTAAGCCCTAAACACATATACATATGAACAACATTAAAACTAAATAGACTTATTATATAAAACCCATTGAATCCATTTGGTAGTGGTGTGTGTGTGTGTGTGTGTGTGTGTGTGTGTGTGTGTGTGTGTGATAATAATTAAGAATAGTCTATGGATTTGATATGGGAGAACACAGAAAACGTTGGAAAGGTTTGAAGTGATTTAAATGTAGTACTTATGTAGGAAATTCTCAAAATAATTAAAATTGATTTTTTAACATGTAGGGAAAAAGAGCACTCAAAATTAGCATTACTTGGTCACCATGTCCTGATGCACACCTCTAACAGAAGCCTTCCATATCATCAGAGGGCCAGCCAGCTTACAGAAAAACAGAGGCTAGTCCACTTTACTGAAAACAAGCCTTTCATTTAATTAGAGACCAGGCTAGCATCCTGCAAAACTGCTTACTATCCCACCAGAAGCCAGGCCAGCATATGAACCCCAGAGAACCCCTGGCCTGATCAGAAGCACCTATATACATAGGCAGAACGTAAGCCCCAAATGTGGGGAGCAACCCACTGCTGTACCAGAGGCCATCTAGGACATCAGAAGTCCAGCCCCTAAAGTGGGCAGAGCTGCTCTAACCAACCACAGCTCAAGACAGACAGAGGACCAGAGAGGAAACTGAAACCAAGGAAAAAAGTAATAATCCAACAAAGAACAAAACAGAAATTACTACCTAGACATGTAATCACTAAAAATCCAGATGTCTAAATGTCTAAATGTAAGTGTAAGAATACACACAACCACCAACAGAGCCCAGTCATCCCACTAAATCAAGCCCTGAATATTCCAAAACAGCAGAAGCATAAAAAACTATGTTAAAGCCAACTTTATGATACAGATCCTTAAAGAGCAGATGAAACTCCCTTAAAGAAATAGAGGAAAAGACAACTCAAAAGAATTAGAGTAAAGGAACATGGTAATCCAGCAATTCTACTCTTAAGCATATAGCCAAAAGAAGCACATTTATACAACAAGGACATCTGTTCAACAATGTTCATGGCAGCATTATTTGTAATAGCCAGAACCTGGAAACAACCTAGATGCCCCTCAACTGAAGAACGGATAGAGAAAATGTGGTACATTTACACAATTGAGTACTACTCAGCGGGGGAAAAAAAAAACAATGGAATCTTAAAATTTGCAGGTAAATGGATGGAACTAGAAGAAACCATTCTGAATGAGATAACCCAGTCACAAAAAGACAAATATGGTATGTACTCACTCATATATGGATTTTACATATAGAGCAAATGATTACCAGCCTACAATCCACACTGCCAGAGAAGCTAGTAAACAAGGAGGGCTCTAAGAGAGACATACATGGTCCACTGGAAAAGGGTAGAGGGAAAAGGTCTCCTGAGCAAATTGGGAGCATGTGGGGAGGGGAGAGGGAACTAGGAGGATGAGAAGGGGAGAAGAGCGGGGGTGAGGTAAATATGAGAGAGCAGGAAGATTTAGTTGGGGGAAGAACAGAAGAGAGCAAGATAAGAAATACCATTTTAGGTTTACAGAGAAATTTTAGGTTTACAGGGAAATCGGGCACTAGGGAAAGGTCTGGAGTTCTACAAAGATGACACCAACTAACAATCTAAGCAACAGAGGAGAGGCTACCTTAAATGCTGTCCCCTGATAATGAGATTGATGACGGTCTTACATGCTATCCTATAGCCTTCATTCAGCAGCTGGTGGAAGTAGAAGCAGACACCAACAACTAATCACTGAACTGAACTGGAATCCAGTTGCAGAGAAGAATGAGTGATGGTCAAATTGGTCCAGACAAGGCTGATGAAATCCACAGAAACAGCTGACCTGAACAAGGGAGAGCTCTTGGTCCCCATTCTGTTAGCTGAGATACCAGCATGGGATTGATCCAGAACCCAGGAACATGGCTTTTAGTGAGAAAACTTCCAAAATCTACAGGACCTCCTAAGTATTTCAGTTCTTATCCCTATCAGAGTTGTGGACCTTTGGAGCCCAATCCACATAGAAGGATACTCTCTGAGCCAAGACACATGGAGATGGGCCTAGGTCATATCCCAAAGTATATGATAGACTTTTATGACACCCTATGGAAGGCCATACCCTCCCTGGGGAGCAGAAAGTATATGTGATAGGTTCGGTGTTAGTGGGGGATGATAGGGGAGGAGAGGAGGGAGTGGGAACTGGGATTGACATGTAAAACAATCTTGTTTCTAATTCAAATAAAAAAGATTTTGACACACAAAAAAGCAGAATCCCAGCTCAAAAACACAGAAAATATATTTAACAAAATTATAGAAAAAATTTTTTCTAATATAAAGAAAGACATATGTATAATGGAACAAAAACTTGCAGAACACCAAACAGACTGAATCAGAAAAGAAAGCCCCCACATCACATAATAATCAAAACACTAAATATACAGAACAATGGAAGAATATTAAAAGCTGCAAGTGGGGGAAAAAACCCAAGTAACATATAATGGTAGAGCTGTAAGAATTACAACCAATTTCTCAACTGAGACTCTAAAAGCCAGAAGGATCTGAATAGATATCCTACAGACTCTAAGAGACCATGGATGCCATCCAACACTAATGTACCCAGCAAAATTTTCAGCCACCCTATATAGTCAAATGTAAACTTTATCTATCTACAAATCCAGATCTACAAAAAGGATAACTTCAACCAAATTAAGTTATCTATACCCACATAAACACAGTCAATAGATAATTCACACACACACACAAAAAAAAACAAAAAGAAGGGAAACATACACACACACACACACACACACACACACACACACACTATCATGACACCAATAACAACATAATTACAGGAACAAACAATCAGTGGTCATTAATGTCTTTCAATATCAAGAGACTCAATTCCCCCCAAAAAAGACACAGGCTCACAAAACAGACATGAAAACAGAATCCACCCTTCTGTTGCATACATGGAACATACTTCAACATCAAAGATAGACATTACCACAGAGAAAAGGGTGGTAAAAAGATTCTCCAACCAAAGAGACTTAATAAGCAAGCAGATGTAGCTATCTTAATATCTAATAAAAGAGACTTCAAATCAAAACTAACCAAAAAGATGAAAGACATTTCATACTCATCAAAGGAAAAATCCATCAAGATAATGCCTCAGTTCCAAACATTTATGCCCCAAATACAAGTGTACCTACCTTTGTAAAAAACATTTTTAAAGCTTAAATCACATGTTGAACCCCATACATTAACAGCAGGACCCCACTATCATCAGTGAACAGGTTATCCCGACAGAAACTAAATAATGTAATAATTAAATTTGCCAACTTTATGACTCAAATGGTCCTAACAGACATCCACAAAATATCTCATACAAACACAAAAGAATATACCTTTTTCTCAGCACCTCATGGACTCTTCTCCAATACTGACAATATACTCAGTCACAAAAATGTCTCACCATATACAAGAAAATTGAAATAACTTCCTATATCATATCAGGCCACTATGGATTAAAATTGAATTTAAAAAACAATGGAAACAACAGGAAACCTACAAACTCATGAAAACTGAATAGCTCTCTATTAAATTACCACCAGGTCAAGGAAGAAATAACGGATGCAATTAAAGACTTTCTAGAATTCAATGAAAATGAATGTGCAACACACCCAAACTTGGGACATGATGAAAATGGTACTAAGGGGGAAGTTCATAGCACTAAGCATCTTAATAAAGAATTTGGATAACTTTCATACTGTTGCCTTAACAGTACACCTGAAAGATCTAGAACAAAAAAGTAGAAATCCCTAAGAGGTGTAGATGACAGGAAATAGTCAAACTCAGGGATGAAATCAATAAAATAGAAACCAAAAGTGTAATACAATTAATGAATAAAACAAAGAGCTATGTTTTGAGAAAATCAACAAGATAGAAAAACCCTCATCCAAAATAACTAAAAGGCAAAGAAAGAATATCCAAATTAACAAAATAAGAAATTTAAAGGGGGACATAACAACAGACTCTGTGGTAATCCAAACAACTATTAGGTAATACTTCAAAACTCTGTACTCCACAAAATTAGATATTCTAAAAGAAATGAACAATTTTCTTGATAGATACCACTTACCAAAGTTAAATCAAGATCAGATAAACGATCAAAATAGACTTATTCCTCCAAGGAAATAGAGGCAGCCATTAAAACACTTCTAATGAAAAAAAGAAAAACTTGGGCCCAGATGGTTTTAGCACAGAATTCTACCAGATCATCAAAGAAGAACTAATACCAGTACTCCTCAAATTATTCCACACAATAAAAAAGGAAAGGAACACTGCAAAATTCTTTCTATGAGGCAACAGTCACCATGGTACCCACACCACACAAAGACAAAATAAGAGAATTATAGACCAATCTTCCTCATGAAAATAGATTTTAAAATACAAAGGACATACCTAAACATAATACAGGCAATATACAGGAAGCTAATTGCCAGCATCAAATTAAATGGAGAGACACTCAAAGCCATTCCACTGAGATCAGAAATAAGAAAAGGCTGTCCACTCTCTGTGTACCTATTAAACATAGTACTCCAAGTTCTAGCTGGAGTAGAACAATTAGAGAACTAAAGAAGATCAAGGGGATACAAATTGGAAAGGAAGAAGTCAAGGTATTGATATTTGAAGATGATATGATAGTATACATGTGACAACAAAAATTCTATCAGGGAACTTCTACATCTGACAAACACCTTTAGTCAAGAATACAAGATTAATAACAACAACAACAAAACCCAGTAGCTCTCATATACAAATAATAAATGGGTTGAGAAGGAAATCAAAGAAACAACATCCTCACAGTAGCCACAGATAATATAAAGTACCTTGTGTAACTGTAACCAAGCAAATGAAAGACCTGTGTGATAAAAACTTCAAATCTTTGAATGAAGAAATTGAAGAATAAATCAGAAGATGGAAAAATCTCCCATGCTCATGGATCAGTGGGACTAACATAGTAAAATGGCCATCTTACCAAAAGCAACCTATAGATTCAATGCAATTCCCATTAAAATTATATCACAATTCTTAACTGACCTTGAAAGAACAATACCCAACTTAATATGGAAATATAAAGGGCCCATGGTAGGCCAAACAATTCTGTACAAAGAAAGAACTTACGGATTTATCACTATCCCTGATTTTAGTCTCTATTACAGAGCTATAGTAATAAAATCCACATGGTGTTGGATAAAACCACACAGGAGCATCAATAGAGCTGAATCAAAGACACAGATATAAATCCACACACCTGTGGACACTTAATTTTCAACAAAGAAGCCAAAATTATACAGTGGAAAAAGAATGAATTTTCAACAAATGGTGCTGGTCTAACTGGATGTTGGAACATAGAAGAATGTAAACAGTTCCATATCTATCACCCCTTAAAGATGTCAACATAAAACCAGATACACTGAACCTGATAGAAGAGAAAGTGGGAAATAATCTCAAGCACATTGACACTGGAGACAACTTCCTGAACAGAACACCAATAGTGCAGGCACTGTGACTGAATTGGATCTCATGAAACTGAAAAGTTTCTGTAAGGCAAAGGACACTGTCAATAGAACAAAATAGAAGCCTATAGAATGGAAAATATCTTCACCAGCCTCACAGCTGAAAGAGAGCTAATATCCAAAATGTATTTAAAAAAAACTCAATAAATCAGACATTAACTAACCAAAGAATCCAATTAGAAATGGGGTGAATATCTAAACAGAGAATTCTCAACAGAAGAATATCAAATGGCCAAAAGGCACTTAAGGAATTTCTCAACATCCTTAGCCATCAGGAAAATGTGAATCAAAACAACTCTGAGATACCATCTTAACACCTTTCAGAATGGCTGAAATCAGAAAATAAGTGACAGCACATGCTGGAGAGGATGTGGAGCAAGGGGAACAGTTCTCCATTGCTGGTGGAAGCATAAACTTATGCAGCCACTTTGGAAATCAATATGGTAGTTTGTCAGAAAATTGGGAATCAATCTACTTCAATGCCCAGCTATATCACTCTCAGACATATAACCAAAGATGCTCAATGATACCACAAGTAGACTTGCTCAGATCTGTTCATAGCACCTTGATTTGTAACAACCAGAACCTGGAAACAACTTAGATGTTCCTCAACAGAAGAATGGATAAAGAAAATGTATTGCATTTACACAATGAAATATTATTCAGCTGTTAAAAACAATAACACCATGAAATCCAAAGGCAAATGGATGCAAACACAAATCATCCTGAGTGAGGTGACCCAAACCCAGAAAGACAAACATGATATGTATTCACTTATAAGTGTTTATTAGTTGAAAAGTAAGTAAATGATAAAGATGGTACATTCCACAGACCCAAAGAGGCTAGATAGCAAAGAGGGCCCAAGGGGGACACTTGGCTCTCTGTGAGAAGGTGAAAAAGAAGAGATTTCATGAGTGGACTGGGTGCAGGTGGGGATAGGAACATGAGGAATCAGCTTGGAGTGTGGAAGAGGATAGTACTAAATGAGCTGACTGGAAAAGAGGTATTTGGGGGTAATGTAGAAACCTGTTGAAAAGGAAATTTCCAAGAATCTACAAAGATGACCCCAGATAGGACTCCTACAAATTGTGAATATGCAGCCTGAACTGGTCATCTCCTATACCCATGCAAGACTTTCAGTGGAGGGATTAGGCCACCAATCCAGCCATATAACCTTTGACCTACAGTCTGTCTTGCCTATGGGATATGCTGAGGTAAAGGTGGAACAAACAGATTGTGAGAGTTGCCAAGCAATGACTGGTCTAGCCTGAGATCCATGTCACAAGAGGGAATCCTTCCCTGACACTGTCTGGAGTTCCAGGACCCAGAGGCTGAATGGATCAGAGAGGCCTAGGATAGAATCAAACATGCCTGGAGGAAAAATAGCAATGTAATGATGCCTAATGATATTCTCCTATACTCATAGATTGGTGTCTAGACAATTGCCATCAGAGATGCTTCATGCAGCAACTGGTTAAACAGATGCAGAGACCCACAGTCAACATTAGGTTGAACTCATGGAATCCTACTGAAAAGATGGAGGAAGGATTGAAGGAGCCAGAGATATCAAGGACACCACAAGGAAACCCACGGTATCAGCAAACCTGAGCTCATAGGTTCTTACAGAAACTGAAGTGACAATCAGGGAGCCTTCATGGGACTGACCTAGGCCCTCTGCATATATGTGACAGTTGTATAGATTGGTTGTTTTGTGGGACTCCTAACTGTGGGAACAGGGTCTATCTCTTATTCCTTTCCTGGCTTTTTGGGAACCTGTTCCTCATACTGGGTACCTTGCCCAGCTTTAATACAAGGTGAGGTGCTTAGTCTTACTACAACTTAAAATGCCTTGTTTTGGCAACATCTGTGGGAGGCATGACCTTTTCTGAAAAGAAGTGGAAAAAGAGTATATTTGGGAAGGAGATGGAAGGGATTTGAAGGGGAAAGACTAGAAAGAGACCTGGGGGAAACTGAGGTCAGGATGTACATGAAAACAAAACAATAACAACAAACCTGTAAGCAGTATAACCTACAAATTTTATGCATATGGGTCCTGTGTGCGTGCGTGCGTGCGTGCGTGTGTGTGTGTGTGTGTGTGTGTGTGTGTGTGTGTGTGTGTGTGTGTGTGTGTGTGTGTGTGTGTGTGTGTGTCTGTGTACCATCTGAATGTCTGGAACCAGTGGCAGCCAGAATGGAGTATCAGGTGCCCTGTATCTGGAGCTACAAAGGATGTGAGCTTCCATAGAGTGCCTAGATAGGACCTTACTCCTCTGGGAGAGCAACCAGTGTTCTTACCTCCTGCGTCGTCTCTCCAGCACCAACATAACTGTTTTAATAAATCTGAGTGGATGATGAATCCAGAAGGATTTAGGTGGAAGATTGGGAATTGAATATGTTTAAACTACACTATATGTATATGTGGAATTGCAAGAAAAATTAAACTTTTATTTTAAAAAAGACCATAAGTATAAGGATGTCTGTCTTTAACTCAGCAAAGTCACTTCTAAATTCATAATAGTTCCATAATTGAACAAATTGACAAATTATATGCTCAAATATTGTAAAATTTAGCAAATTACAAAATCACATAGTCAGAAAAATGCCTATTAATAAAGAAAATGCCTATTAATAAATTCCATATTTTGCAAAAATACTAGTTCATATTAAAAATAATGACATGGAGTTAATTTTGTCCAGAAATATATGTGATATGTTGCTTTCAAATTAGATACTTTTCCATAAGCATGTATATTACTTTTAGAGCCACAATATTGGAAGTTAGCTATGTATTTTATAATAAGTAATTTTGGAGATAGCAGATATTCTCATTAGAGTATAAATTTATTAAATCATCCTGAGAGCAAGATGGTATATATTTGTTTAAAAGCACTAAAATGTTCATATTTAAAGAGATAATTACATGTATAAAATATTGTCATAAGGAAATAATACGAGACTTGGAAATAGCTAAGGGGGTAGATGGTAATGTAAGAGAGCTCACTGCAACAAGATGACGATAGGTAAGAGACATATTTGTTAGCTTAATTTAATCATTCTACGTTGCACATATATGCCAAAATATCATGCAGTACATACTCAAATATTTACAAATTTTGTCTGTTTAAATATTGGTAAATAGGGCCTAGAAAGGTTGCTTAGTGGTTAAGAGCATTTATTGTTTTTTCAGAGGATCTATGTTCGGTTTCCAGCACACCCAAGCCGTCTCATAATAACCCGTAACTCCAGTTGGAGGGAATCCAGTACCCTCTTTCTGGCTTCCATGGGCACTGTGTAGCCATGATATACTTATATACATGTAGGAAAATGCTCATATACATAAAATAAAAATAAAATATTAAAAAGGGATTAATAAGTAAACAAAGACACTAAGTAAGTAAAAAGCAACTACCACTATGTTTGTTATTTATTAAGTAAAACCCTTGTACCACTGAAAGAAGTTCAAATGTATTGAGCTTATGGCCTTTGAAACATATTTGTGTGTAGTCAGGGTTGGTGCTGCTCTGTAGAGAGCTGAGCTGTTCCTTTGTTCTTTGCCTATTTTGTTCATACAAACTGTCCGTTATGTCATCACCCACCCCTAGTGGATCAGGGCATAGGGGTCCTATGTATGTCTCCTAGCTTTTTCTTACTATGTTGGTAAATTCCGAGTACTCTAGTCACAGGGTATGTCCAACTCTGCTCCATTCCATCTACTGCTCACCTTTCTGGTGCACAAGTGCAAAGGGTGCATGATTTCTTAATAAGTATACAGAAGTTTCAGGCACTGGAGGGGGAATGGAGGCTTAAAGTGGCCCTTCCTTTGCTTTTCCATTTCACCTTAGGTTTTTTTTTTTCTCAATTAAGGAAGAGGAGCAATTGCTTTATAACTGTAAATACACAGACTTTATTCAGGAAAATGAGTATTTAATTTTCAAGTCTTTGCAGCCATTTCTTCCTGGCTGTGGAGAGTGAGGTGTCAATCACTCAGAAACAACAGGTGCTGTTGTAGAATGATAGCCAAGATATGACAGAAGGTAGGCTGGAAGGGAAGTTCTGATGTCTAACTTGAAATATTATCTTGTTGAATAGTTAGTTATTCAGTCTTTCTGAGAACCCTTATTGTGCCGGGCAGCTTTCCATAACTCTAACAAATCTCCCTCAAGGGCACAGTTCTGGTGATGTGAAGGCCTTCCATCTTAGATGGTCTGCCACATCTCAGTAGTGTAAGGCCAGCACCACAGCTTAAATACAGGGTCCTATAGGGAAATACTATAGCATTTATGTAGACAACATGTAGTCTTGAATCCATGTAAGCTTTTATAGGCAGTATATGTTGTGTTTATATTTTATATCCTAGGAAAAACAAAACAAAGCATATCCAGTGTCACATGGTCTGTAGATGATAGATCAAGGGTTTCTCACACAAGTGTGTAAGGTCTTAAAGTTCATGAAATTAACTCCTACTTATTCTGAAAGACCATTAGGGTTCAAAACATTTTATAAGGTGTTGGGATGCAGCTTAATGGTAGAATTTTTGCCTACCAAATACTTGAGGTTTATCCCAATGCCATATTACAATATTATAATAGTAGTAATTATCATCATTTTCATCGTAATACATTATATAAAAAGAATTAAATATCAAATCACATTTGACAACTAAAGATAATTACTTACAAGATAATTAAATTTCTCATGGAAAATGGCATTGTGTAAAGGGAAAGTGAGGTCATAACTACTCAAAATAAATTATGATATATAGATACTGAAAATATACTGAGAAACACCTTTCTTTCTTTTTTTTCCAAGACAGGGTTTCTCTGTGTAGCTTTGGAGCCTATCCTGGCACTCGCTCTGGAGACCAGGCTGGCCTCGAACTCACAGAGACCCGCCTGCCTCTGCCTCCAGAGTGCTGGGAGTAAAGGCGTGCACCACCAACGCTGGGAGTAAAGGCGTGCACCACCAACGCCCGGTGAGAAACACCTTTCAGTGTTACTTACTAATGGAGGGCTTCTAGATGTTTTTCTCTTATTTGGAGTTTTAAAGTTGTATACTCCCATTAATAGCTATAAAACTGAAAGACAATAGTAAAAGCCCTACCCATGAGAAGTTCTGTGCTAACCACCATAGAAATATCAGTCTGCAGCAAGTAAACAGGAAGACTTTGAGTTTGTCTCTAGAATCAGCCTTGGAGATGTATGAACTGAGGGAAGAGTATTCGGGTATTCAAACTACTAGCAGCGAGATCTTCAAGAAACATTAGATATCACTTCATTCAGCCTCTTCATTTTGCAGATGAGGAAACAGAGATGAGGAACAGGGGAAGCAAGTCAGCCTCCCTGAGCCAATAAATCATTGCCTTCTTAACCGAATCGAGAATGGACATTAATTCCTTAAAAGATTTTTCTATCCCTTGCCCTCAAAAAAAATCAATGCCTTATAAAAATATGATCTCTAGCCTCTGCCCTGACTAGAAAATTTAACTAACATGGAAAGAAATGAATACATTTGAAACATTAACTTTCCCTTTATATGAGACATAAATTTTAAAATGATTCTCTCACACCCATTCCATCAATTCTATGTTCTTGTTTCCCTCAGCTGGGAAGAAAAGATTCCTCTCTCCCTTTCACCTTCTTCCCCTCCCTCTCTCTTTTATTCATTCATTTAGTCCAACACACACACACACACACACACACACACACACACACACACACACAGACACACACACAAACACACACACAACACACACACACACACACACACACACACACACACACACACACACAGACACACACACAACACACACACACACACACACACACAAACACACATATATATATATATATATATATATATATATATATTATATAATTTCTATTTATGAAAACACATGTCCATTATATAAATGTGGGGAGAGCTAAAATGGAGAGTCATAACCACATACTAATATTAGCACTCCAGGATGATGGCAATTAGCACTGAACATGTAGCTCTAGACTACTCACACTCCTTTTTCCTTTTCTGTTTTCATTCAACACTGTGTGTGATTCCAATGAAAACTAATTCATACTAAAACATAACTGCCCATCTCTTATACCTCTGATTATCCCACACAATTCCCAGACAAAATCTTATGGGAACAAACACAGTTTTGACTATTAGCAGTATTCACTGCTCAGTTACAACCATGACATCTATGCTATTTTGATAGTCAGTGTCAAGCTCAGTACCTAAATTACTTTAGCCAATGAGATGTTACTCAATGTGACAGGAGTGGAAGCTAAAGGTGAACTCATGGATGAGTTAGATCACTCTTACCTGCATCATCCCAGTGTTAAACAGTTCTGGTCAGACTCACCCAACTGACCCACAGAAGAGAAAGAGCAAATCACCATTGCTCTATATTACAGAGCACTGAAAACAGGATCCAGTCCTGGAAAATTGCTGAAGACCTAGTGAGTGACACTGATGCTTGGCAATGCTTCTACTGGCAAGTACCTCCATATCATGAAAGAAATATTACTCCCTTTGGTTTTTAGAATATGTGGTTTTTGTCTCATTATATATTTAATTGCCCACAATGAGAGTGGATCAGTACTCTCTATTTTCCTTAAATGTACTTTAATGTTGAAATAAAACTCTAATTCTAGAAGGACATTGCATTTCATGTTGACTATCCAGAAGATATAACATATCCAGAAGATATAACTAAGAATAACATTCCGACATGAAGATGGAGAGTTCAAGGTCAACAATGGCTACATTATTCCTAGTGCTTGCTCCTTTTAAGCAATCTTTCTTCTGCTTATTTATCTCATTTGTTGAGGCATATTATAACATACCTTCATCTTTGTGTTACAGGTTTCCTGTCAACAAGATATGCTAGTGCAATAGTAGCACAAAGTTTGTTGTAATAACCAACTAGTATGTAATTTGACTGAAGTCCCACTCTAGGAGATGGATCTCAAACTCAACACTTAGTGCAAAAGCAAAAACTACATTTTTAAATTGTAGCAATGGCCTTCATTGGTCTGTACCATTTGAGGTCCTAGATCTGAAAGGAGAAGTGGGCACACACCCACCATTCCTAAAGCAGAAGCAATCTGCAACTGATATCCATTTGCAAAAGTAAATTTAGTTTCCTCTAAGAAATTCTAACTGAGAAAATAAATTACTGTTAAGGGTAGGCTACATGGCCAGCAGTAGGTGACCAACAGCAAATGAAATCAACAGCATCTTTGGAGGTTCCTGTCTCATAATGTCATGTCATGGCTTTTCTTTTCTTTTTACTTTTATTTTACATATATATATATATATATATATATATATATATATATATATATGTTTATAGGATATATGAGTGTGCAAACAAGTGTATCTCAAAGTCTCTCTCTTTGTGTGTGCCTTTTCTTGTGATCTTTGCCTTCTGTTTTTTGTTTTGTTTCATCATAATATTTTTGTTTTATTTAATTATTTTTTAGTTTTAACCTACTATTATGCTTTAAAAGCCTATTTTCTAATGACAGACATAAAGGATATCTAAAGAGGCATTCATTTCCTGTTTCCTTGTCTTTGGTTATCTGACCACTGAAGAAATGGAAGTGAACCCAAGAAATTAAAATTTCCCAGGTAGTCTCATGACAGCAGAAAAGGTAAAAGAAAAGACTAAACACCTTGGAGTAGGCAGAGGAGGAACTTGTCATCTGGAGAAATATTTACAGCTCAACAAAGGAACCTGGAGGGTGACTGGAGCTGAGAACAGTAGGTGCTGATCCCACTTTGGTTGGCAGGTTTAGTTTCGAAAATTTCTGTCGCTGTTCTAATTTCTGTCTTTCATCTTCTATTTAAATCTTGCCCTCATGATAGGACACTGAAGATGAATTTGGGCAGGGGCAAAAGGAGGGTCACTCATTGTCTTTGTACCTCTTCCCAATTTGGCCATATTGAATAAATCTCTTGCATTCTGCTTTTTACAATAAAAAAGCTCTTGCTCACAGTGATTCCCCATGAGGAGTATCTGAGAAGATTCATTGAGAAGTACTGATATTAGCTTCATTTCCCAAGCCGTTCGGGCTTCCAAATATGGTTGTAAAATGCCTTCTTTAATTTTGAATATTCAACTAACTCTCTGGAATTTATTTCCTTTACTAATGTTTGTTGCTTTACATTAAAGAAACTTCAATAGAGGTAAGATTTGCAAAAAGATAGACTGATACTTTAGCTGTGCTTGCTCTTATAGTATTTTGCATTTACTTTTAAACTTTCTGCTATAAATTTTGTTCTGTATTATGATCTTATGTTTTCACAGTAAATATTTTGAGTGATTCATAAAAGTAAAAATAAAAATGAAATCTGAAATCACCACTACCATAATGTTACTTTCACTACTTGTGTCTTTTCATAAAGCCCTCTAGTTCAGGGGGAGAGGAATTGAATCATGTGTGCTGTTTCTGTGGTGAAGAGCATCCTACTGTATTGTTGTCTATAGACTTCTGGTCTCATGTTTGTCGCTCACATTTTCTTCTCATCAACCACTCACAAACTTTAGCTGAATATTTGCATCCTCCATATATAAGTCTAAATGTACAGAGCTGCTATAAATAAATTCTGTTGTTTCAGGAAAATGGTCATATAGCTGCATTTTATGGTTCTCACTTTCCCTTCATAGTGGTACTCTATCTAAATTAACTTAATTACACAGGCAGTTCTAAATGAATTTTGGGGACAAGTTGACCTTTATTCACCCATTCCCACATTGGTAGGGATTTTTTCCTTTCAATAGTTGTTATTTGACCATTAAATCAATGCTAAAATGAATATTCTATGAATACTAGGAGCAAATAACTAAGAAAACAAGTAAGTATATTTGATAAGGTACCTGGTGTCTTACCAAATAAATACATGAAATATAGCTATATAGAATCCATAGCATCTATAACAGACATACATGGAAAAATACAATTATGTTTTCATCAGTGGTGAGCTTCATATATTATGGTGGTTCCATAAAATTATAGTGATGCTTAAAATTCCTATCACCCAGTGAAAATGTTACTATCATAATAGAGCAGGGAAACACATATTCATATGTTTATTATAATGCTGGCATAAGCACACCTACTCCACTGAAGGTTTTATTTTTATAACAGCAGAGCACATATAATTATGTAAAGTATATGGTACTTGATAATGATAATAAACAACTTTGTTACAGTTTACATATTCACTGTGCTGTAGTTTCTGTCATATTTTATAGTAGAGTCCCTCCTCTTACAATGATTAGCATCAATCTTCCAGCAGCCTCTCACATTCATGTTTGTGTAAGTAGAAGCCATGATGTCTATGCAATGATGAAATCACCTAATGGCACTTTCCTCCGGATGCTCTCACATCACCCTCATCATTAAATGATGCATGGCTACAATTGGTACTTGATAATAGTCAATAGAATCAATTTATTAGGAATAATTTTAATAATAAAAATATTCAATTTAACATGAGAAAAGTATTAGATCTTAAAAGACATAAATAGGAATAAGTATAACATCATGTATTTTAGAATGTGTCTTACTAATATAAAACCATGTCCTTTCCATAATTCATATTGAAAATATTAATATATTTAATTCAATTTCAATTAAAAGTCTAATTTAGTGGGTTTTTTTCCTTTTGAAGCCTGATAAAATAATCCTTCAGAAATTGCAGAACAATCTGGTTGTATTTCAAAAAGACATAAAGACTAATGAGAGAAAACCAGATGAGCAAAAGTTAAAATGAATTATAAAATTATTATGAAGAAATCAGACTGATATGGTCAACTTTTCCCTAATCCCTCTGCTAAATACAAGTAAGTGTGTTAGATAATATGTATTTTTGTTTAAAAAAAGACATGAAAAGACTCTGAAAGCTAAAGAGCAGAAAGAAGAAAGGTAAGGGACCTCAGACTAGAAGGTTTTATACTTTACCTACCTTCACTTGGTACTGATGAGGATGATATCCAGGAACAGCGTGTATTAGCTGCTTTTTGGTTGTGATGATAAAAAAACATGACCAACAGCTACTTATGGAAGAACAGGTATATTTTGAGTTGTACTTTCAAAGAGAAAGTCCATAATGATGGAGAAGGCATGGCAGTAGGGAGCAAGAAGTTCTGGATCTTGACTTTACTGATGCTACCAGATGCTACCAATGTAAGATACAGGATTATTTTTAGCATACTAACACCTCAAAATTAAGCTTTTAGTAAAATTAAACCAATGTGGTTCTCCCTTTGAATGTCTTACTTTCTATGGTTGACAAGGCTCTGTGAAAATATTCCTGACCCAGAGGCTTGATTGAAGAGCAGTTTCTCAAACCTGTTGAGGTGCTGAGAAAACAACAGGATGTAGGCAAATGCATCTTTCTTCTGGTGTCCTTTGCCACACTCTCTCCATCACTGGTATGGCCAAACTACAATGGTTCTGTTTTAACTTATCTTTGTGAGAGAGAATCCATGGTACCATGATGTTGTATGAGCTCAAGCTTTCTTTGCCATTGCTAAAGTTTCCTTATATTTCTGGAAGTATACTTTAGTCATTTATTTTTTTTTGCTTGACTGTATGTATCTTATATCATTTATTCTTATTCATGCCCTGCTTAGATTGATTATAAGAACCAATTGCACAAATTGGGATGTTAACTCTATGTTTAGTATTTGGATTGCAAATGATTGTATATTTGTGCATTTTCTTTAAAACATTTAACTATATTCTAAAACTTTGGCAGCTCAGGTGGTTCAAATTATATATTCCAAGGCAGCAGGTGTTTTTTCCTTATAACTTTTAAGTTTTCTATTTAGATTAAAATACCTTGCCTGACACCAAACTGTTAAAGCATCCCAATAGCTGTTTATTATTCCTTATGGTTTTTCTTTAGACTTTTTTCCATTACATATAATTAAATAGTCTGTAAAGTTGTGCTCTAACTTTGTTATGGTTTTCCAAATTCAGTATTTTAGAATAATCAATCATATAACCAATGATTTTTAAATGTCCTCTCTTTTTAAACTAATATTTTATCTATCTAGGTGTCTCTAAACTCTATTCCATTCCATTGATTTATCTTCCTGTTTCCAGCCAGGACAGACTGTTCATTTCTAGCAATTTTAGAATCATTAGGATTCCTAGCAGACAGCAGCAGAACAAGCCCCGCCTGTCCCATTGCCAGGATGTCTGATTCTTATTCTTCCCCTTTCCAGGAATCTAAACACATATATCTGGATATGCTCTACTCTGTAGCATACAGTTGAGATGCAGCCTTGTTGAGGAAACAGCCCCAGAGACCAGGACTAAGATTTCATACATTAGGGTTTGTAGCGTGGTTTAGATTTGCCTTTCCTTTTTGCATTGGTCAACTCATGTTACCACTTAGTATTTTATTTCCCCTAATGGAATGGCAAATATAAATGCCATTAAATCATACACAGTCGTTGTAATAAGTTAGTAAGAGAATGGATTTGGAGTGCTTAGCACAGTGCATGATGCATGATGGGAAGTTGGCAAATACTGTTTATACTCACAATGTCCCCAAAGCCTTCTAGGGATGTAAGAGAATTGGTCCCCAAATGGTGACTTGATCATGAGGCCATCAACTTTCCTCATCAAAACATTGATCCACTAATGAGCTCATAGTTGAGTAGGATATTAGAATATGGAGGCTTACTTGAGAAAGCATGTCTGTGAAAGGTGTGTGTTGACTCTTTTGCTCCCACCTCTCTTCTTCCTAAACTCCATGAAGTAAGCAGCCTTCTACACCATTCTCTTTCACCATGATGTTTCCTCCTTGCCTTTGTACATCATTCTATTTCAACTTGATGTTTATTCTTTGCCTTTGTACACTATTCTCTTTCACCATAATGCTTCTACCTTGCCTTTCTACTCCAGTACCTTTCACCATGAAGTCTCTGCCTTGCCTTTGTACACCATTCTCTTTCACTATGATGTTTATACCTTGTCTAAATACTATGGAGCCAAACAATTATAATCTGAAACTGTCAGCCAAAATAAACCTTTCCTGCTCAAAGTAGTCTTTTGCAGTTTTTTCACAACAGTGGAAAGCCAACAAATCTGCTACCATTGCTTGTGATATTTTACCTTAGCTATTATCAATCTCTTTGGCCTCTGTCCCTATAGTACTTAATGCTTCTGTTAATGGACAAACATACTGCTTTTGAACCTTTATTCTTCTCACACTTGACTTTACAGTATGTGTAGTATGTTCTTCATTAGCAAATGCCGGTCTTACTCAAAAGTGTTCAATAAATGATAATGTAAAATAAATAATGACATGACTACTAATTTTCTTACATGGTCAAGACAAATTCAACACACAGTTCTCAACTCAGAATAATTTACCTCTGGTCACCAGACAGTGTGTGGGTTTTTCCAGGCACACCCAACAGCACTCCAGTTGGACAGCAGATGAGAGTATGGAAATGCAATTCGTATTCAACACTACCTGCAAGTATAGTCACTTCCTACTTTTCAAGGTCTTGATCCTATAAGTCTGGCCCCAATTCAGATGTCAATCACAAGTTTGGGAGTCCAGAGCTTCTTGCCATCTGGCTATATACTGGGAGTTTCCAAGACCCCTTACTTAAGTGTGACTAACTGACTAGAGCATCTTACAGGACATGTGCTATAATCTTTCCATTTATTACAGAAGGTATTGTACAGGGCACAGATGGGCTAGCAGATGGAAGAGCCATGTAGGGCAAGGTAAGTAAGATGAAATTCAGAATTCCCATGCTCTCTGCATATGGGCACACCATAGCAGGCAGCTTCACTTACTTGTTCAGCAGTCTGGAAGCTATGCAGTCTGTTCCACCCAGTTCTGTGGAACCTCTATTATGGAGACACATTTGACTGCATTGCTAGCCATTGATCATCAACTCAGCCTTCATCCCATTTCCTTCCCTCGAGGTCATGGAGTGGGGCTTAAAGTTCCAATCGCTTAATCACATTATTGTTTACCCAGCAATGATCCTTACCCTAAATCTCTTCAGAAGCACACTAGGAATCATAGCACTAGAAGATGCTTCTGTCATTCAAGAAATTTCAAGGTAAATAGGAAACCCATGTCACATTAGTTGAGAAATTTCAGTATTTAAGGCCAGTAACATGGCTTACTGAGAAATGGGCTTTCAGGAAAAGTGCAAAAACATGAATTCTATTCTTCAATCCCCAGTTCCCACATTAGAAGGAGAGAGACAACTCCAAAAATTGTCCTCCCACACCTGTGTATATCTCACCATGTGCTTGTTCTTACACAAGGTTACAATAGTAATAAGTATTATTGATTACATAAAAGGAAATTAGAAAAGTCTTAAAAGTCTCCCTGAGAGAAACTGGAATAAAATCCAAATATTATAACAAAAGGTTTTTCAATAAAGCTTTAGGAACTCTGTTAGGAACTGAGGACAGTGACCAAAGTGTATTTTTCTCAATTATTTCACACCAGGTAATGACTAACTTTATGTACCTTAATGAAATACATGTGGTGATTACAATGGATACAATTTATTTCACCTGCTCATTTTTCTAAACACAACTGGCCTTCCTGATGCCTGAGGCCAAGGTCATTTTATATGTGCACATCTATGTTTCTTTGGAAGAAGTACTCTAAGAGTTTGGAGAGGTGATATTAGAATAATGTTTGCAGGGAGAAGCTCTGACTCTTCACAAAGGAAGAAAAAGGAGATGTGATGGTCTTTCAGCCATTTCATTAGCTCATTCTTTCCAGTCTTCCCATCAGAAATCTGCAGTGATACCTTCAAAAGAAGGAGCCAGCAGTCCTACAGGACAAACAGGAGTTGAACTTTACTCTGAGCAGTCCTAAGATAACTCCTGATTCTAGTGTCCATGAGATTAAGACTCAAGGGAGGGAATAGAAAAAAAAAGGGGTGAGGAAGAGGAGGAGAGAGGAAGAGAAGTATAAAAAGAACCAGAGAGGAAAGAAGAGGATAAAGAATGACAAGAAATGAGAAATGAGAGGAAGCAACATAAAAAGAATAAGCTAAGAGGAAGTGCCCATGAGCAAAGAGGTCATACATCAGGATCCTCTCAACCAATGTCTTTCTCATTAGTCCAGAGCAGTTACCCACTGCCTTGCCAGCACAGGTTACAGTATCATAATGCTACCTACTGTCAGTAGCACTCTTTGGAATTCTCCCTTAGGTTCCAGCTGCCACCATTGCCAAGAAAACTAACAACCAATGATAGCATTGCCCTCACTATGTTGATCATTGAATGAGTCACACCTCAATCTTTTTCTCCATTTTATTTTTTTATTTTCTCTGGTTTCTGAATAGCTTCTTGGACCTAAGGTAGAATTAGACCAATGATTTCAATTTGATTTTTAAAAAAGCCCCTTAAGTGCTTTTCAGCAATTTTCGATTCCTCTATTTAGAATTCTTTGTTTAGTTCTGTACACCACTTTTTCATTGGATTATTTGGTGTTTTGGTGACTAGATTCTTGAGTTCTTTGCATATTTTGGAAATGAGCCCTCTGTCAGATGTGGGGTTGGTGAAGATCTTTTCCCATTCTGTGGGCTGCCATTTTGTCTTGTCGACTGTGTCCTTTCCCTTATAAAAGCTTCTCAGTTTCAGGAGGTCCCATTTATTAGTTGTCAATCTCAGTATCTGTGCTATTGGTGCTATGTTCAGTAAGTGGTCTTCTGTACCAATTCATTCACGGTACTTCCAACTTTCTCTTCTAAGAGGTTAAGTGTGGCTGAATTTATGTTGAGGTCTTTGATCCATTTGAACTTAAGTTTTGTGAATGGGAATAGATATGGATCTCTCTGCAATCTTCTACATGTCAGGATCCAGTTATGCCAGCACCATGAAATTGCTCAGCATCCTTAGCTATCAGGGAAATGCAAATCAAAACAACTCTGAGATCCCATCTTACATCTGTCAGAATGACTAAAATAAAAAACACCTATGATAGTTTATGCTGGAGAGGATGTGGAGAAAGGACACTCCTCCAGTGCTGGTGGGAGTTCAAACATATACAGCCACTTTGGAAATCAGTATGGTTGTACTCAGAAAAATGAGAGTCTACCTTAAGATCTGACAATTCCTCTCTTACGCACATACCCAAAGGATACACATTCATACCACAAGGACATCTGTTCAACTATATTCATAGCAGCATTATTTGTACTAGCCAGAACATGGAAACAACCTAATGTGCCTCAAACAAAGAATGGATAAAGAATGGATAAAGAATGTACATTTATACATTTATACATTTATGCAATGGAATACTACTCAGCCGGAGGGGGGTGAAATCTTGAAATTGGCAGGCAAAGAAACCATACTGAGCAGGTAACCCAGACACAGAAAGAAAAACATGGTATGTACTCACTCATAAGTGAATATTGAACATAGAACAAAGGATAACCAGCCTACAATTCACGACCCCACAGAAGCTAGGATGCAAGGAGGACCCTAAGAGAGACATACATTAACACCTGGAGATGGGGAAAGAGATAAGATCTCCTGAGCATATTGGGAGCACAGCAGGAGGAAGACAGAGGTAGGAGGATGGGAAGGAGTAGAAGAATACATGATGGGTCAGGAAGATTGAGGTGAGGGAAGAACAGAGAAAAAGAGCAAGAAAAGAGATACGTGTGATGGGAAATGTACTTCTTTGTATGTTTATCTTATTGATTGTTGAATAAAATACTGTTTGGCCAATGGCAAGCAAGGACTAGGAGTCAAAGAGGATTCTGGGAAATGTAGTAGAGAAGTGATGATCCAGGCAGGAAGTGACATGGCAAGGAGACTCATATCTAAGGGAGGAAACAGGAAGTATGCCCTCTTTTCCCCTCTGCTCCTGCTCCAGCGGCATGATGTGATCCACCAGCCAGGAGGGATGCCAATAAGGCGTCTGATAAGATAAGTCTTATAAAAAATATTGATTTATGATAATTAAGACTGAGCTAACAGATGAGAATCCTAGTCATTGGCCAAGCAACATTGTACCTAATACAAGTTTCTGTGTATTTATTTGGGTCTAATTCGGGCGGGTGGCTGGCATAAAGCATACACGTGATGGTGGGGCTCAGGCAGCTTTTGGTGGAAAGATTTATCATAACATACGTGAATCGAGGGAGCCATTATAGGTTTAAAGATAAATTTGGCACTAGGGAAATGTCCAGGGATCCACAAGGATGACCAAGTAAGAATCTAAGAAGTAGTGAAGAGGCTACCTTAAATGCCTTCGCCTATAATGAGATTGATGACTAACTTAAATGCAATCCTAGAGTCCTAGAGCCTTCACACAGTAGCTGATAGAAGCAGAAGCAGATACCCACAGTTAAACATTGAGACAAACTCCTAGAATCCAGTTGTAGAGAGGGAGGAGTGGTGAGCAAAGGGGTCCAGACAATACTGGGAAAACCCACAGAAACAGCTGACCTGAGCAAGTGGGAGCACACAGACACTAGTCAGACAGCTACGGAACCAGCATAGAACCAAAGGAACCAGCATAGAACCAAACCAGGCTGCCTGAATATAGATGCCAGCTGGGAGACCAGGGCAGTCTATGGGACCAATGACAATGGAACCAGTATTTATCCCTAGTGTACACATGGACTTTGGGATCCCATTCCTTATGGAGGGATACTCTCTACCTGGATACATAGGGAAGCTCCTAGACCCTGTCCTAAATGATGTGGTAGACCTTGATGATCCCCTATGGGAGGCCTCACCCTCCCTGGGGAGTGGATGGAGGGTGGGATAGGGGGATATATGGGACTATGAGAGGATGGGAGGGAGAGGGAGCTGGGATCAGTATGTAAAAATAAGATTGTTTTAAATTTAAATTTATTTTTTTAAAAAAAGCCTCCTTGGAGTTTCTAAACTGACCAATGGCAAAGCAACTAAGAGAAATTAAGGATATCTTTGAAAATTTCAGATTAAAAAATCAGATTATTGGTTGAATCAGGGGAAGAATAGAAGAAAGCATATGTACTAGGTAGAGTTTTAGTTGAGGGTGGTAGGGGAGTACAGGAGGGAGAAGGGACCTGGGATTGTCATGTAAAACTATCTTGTTTCTAATTCAAATAAAAAAATCTGAAAAGGAAAAAAAGAATGCAACACATATTTGCATCATTAAACAAATAATTCACAGTAAAAAATCAGATTATCAAATTTTAATGGAGAATTATATAATTAATCAATAGATAAAGAAATAATGGATAGATTTTGAGAATACATTTATAGTAGATATATGGTAAAGAGGTGATATCTATAATATATGAAAATATTTACAAATTTAGAATGGAAAAACAACCACCCAACAGAAAATGAGTGATTGAGAAATTAATAAAAGAGAAAAGCAAAATAATCAATAAATATGTTAAGATAGTTGACCTAACTAGGAACAAAGGAAATTTCACTTAAAGTAAGAGCATCTCCCTGGTTATCTGGGATTTGGGGAAACCAGGCCAAGCATCTGTAGACTTGAGTTTCTCTGTTAGGAAAGCACTTTTTCTAATACTTCATGGAATTTTGGTCTGTTTGCTCTCAGCTGGTCAGCATCACCACAGCCCCTGATAAGTGATGTCTTTCAGCCCCAAATGAAGCAGGAAAATAGGCCTCTCTCCATCAGGTTTTGGTGTTCAACTCACCCCTCTGATAGCACCCTTCTACTCAAATTCCATCTCAGTACATGAAGCTTCAGAACATAAGGTGGTCCAGAGTTCCAGATTGTCGGAAAGTGGGGCTGCAGGTCATGCTCGTGTGGCCATACGAGGACAACTGGGAAAGACCCAACTGGACTTCATATTTGACTGTGACACAGAAAAGTGGTCTGAATCTATAGTGGGAAATTACCAATACGGAGTCAGGTAGAAATATAAGGGTATTTAATAGGGAAAAGCCTTACTTACAGAGCGAACCAGCCAGCCGGTGGTAGCAGTCTGTACAGCAAGCAGCAAAGAGAAACCGAAACCGAAAACGCAGTCCCACTACGTCACTCTGACCACGCCCTCACAAGCCTGGTCAGGCACACCTGTAGCCAGCCCCTAAGAAGGCATGGCTACAGTTTCCCCTACAATTCCCCTTTTAGTCTAAAAGAGGATTAAAACTTAACAGTATAAAGTATCCAAAATTAACAATCATAAAGGTAAAATATAAGAAGATATATACATATCCCAACCTCCCTGTCATTTAGGGATCAGCTTTTTTGGCCATTTCAGACTACTGGCTATTTTGGTCCATACAGTTGGTCTGTGTTGCCTGCTTCCTGCTGAGCATCTCTGTTAGATCTTCCTGCCTGAGACCTCTGTTTCATCTTGAGCCAGACCTGAAGAAAATATCTTTTTCTTTAGACCCTTGGGAAGCTGTAGTCTAAAAGGTTCTCTCAGTAAACCAGACAAGCCTTGCAGTATTCTTGATACTGTGTCATCTTTTCTACTAGGAACTGGCCTGTCCATCTGACTCTTAACTTACAGGACACAGTGAATATGGTCTTTTGTAGCTTTCAAAGTTGAGTTATAGGCAGTTTCCTGGCCTGGACTTTTGGGAATACTTGAGATATTCTATCTTCAAATACAGCTACCATGTTTAGGAAAGACTATATGAAGTCTCTCACATCTCACATTAGCAGCCTAACTCATCTCCCAGCAATCAACCAGCTAGTGTGCAGACTAGCAAGGGCTCTTTCCCACCCAGCCAAGTGTTTTTGTATAACTCATCCATCCCAGACAGCAACGTGATATTCACCTGTGAGAACCACCAGTGAATCCAGGCAGCTTACATAACTATGAAAGATCAGAATAAATATCTGTTTTGAGCCTCTTACTTTTACTGTTTTGTTACATGTCATTAGAACAGGCCTTATAAAAGGCTTTGAGAAAGGGACCAATACAATATACCACCAATTTCCAAGTCAGCTGTGGATGTATCAGAGTGGAAGGAATGTGTTAATCACTCAGACTTACGTGCTGTTTCCTCTCGTTCTTCTCTGTTCGTCAGTTCAGGCAAGTCCACATCAGTGCAGACACTCTCAGTGCCCATTTCCTGATTCAAACTTGTCATTCCTTCCAATCAGAAGGGATAGAAAACCAGTCTCAAAATGGCTTTAGTAATAGAGTCAGATAATTGCAGGCAGGCATTTCCAGCTGCAGAAAAAACTTTGATTATGGACTCACAGCACTTATACTTTTTCTAGATCTCTTTCTTCCTTGGCTCCTCTTTGTAGCTTTCTATACATCTTTAGACTCCCTGCAGATTTCAACAGCGGCAAGTTTCACATAGTAAGATGGTCAGGTGTGAATTCTGGCCCTGCTCCTTGATATCTGGGTCATGGGGCGTGAGTCCTCAGCTACTCTGGCTTTAATATAAACTTCTGTAAAATGGGAACAATAAACATAGACCCCATGTAGTTGCTATATTAAATTAGCACACACACACACACACACACACACACACACACACACACACACACACAAAGAAATTCAAGCAGTGCCCATGATATACAGCAGTAGAGTCATAGTAGTTGTTTATAGTAATAATAACATCAAGCATAGGAAAGAGAATCTGCAAGTATCATTTCCCAGAGGGTACTCAGATTCTCACCAGATTTCCTGAACACATTATGGGGTCTCAAAGGAAGACTGACAATTTAGCTCAAAATAACTCAGAGTTCTAACCTGAGAGAGGGAAGGGAGTCAAGGGTGAGGAATGTGTAACTCTGCTAAGAAGGGTGGAGAGACTATTCTTGGAAAACAGTTCAGATCACCCAGTAAGAGAAACTCAGTGTCAGATCTTATTACCAGACCACTGTACCCAGCTTGAGAGCACCTTCCATCTTCTCTCAAAGGCAACTGAAAAGAGCTTCTGTTGTGAAACAAGAGATGTCTTCTTGGTCTTCTCAGCATCTCCCTGTGTAGCCATGTGTCCTTGCCTACAAGGGGCATCCAAATGACTCCATGCTGTCATTATGACTGTGGATACAACTGGATTTGTGTTTTCCAGAACAAATCTGGTTCATGCAATCTGTAGCCCATAAATCCTTTCCCTGTGGAGTAAGAGGAAAATGCCACACTACAAATGATACATGTTGTTTCTTAGTCTCAATGAAACATTTCTCTCTCTTGTACATAATTAATTGTTAATTGAAAGCATAATGAATTATAGCTGCCTATAATTAATTTAGCAAGAGATTTTGTTGAAATATGACTATGAGTCTTTCTCCAGACTTATCTTGTTTTAGAAATCAGAGGGAAAGTTGTGCACAAATTCTTTCACAGCCCAGTGCGTGTTAAGCATCACAGATTGGTAGGGTGTGGGAAAGGTGTGAAAGGCAGCACAATGAAAGGATGGCCTCCACAGGGACAGCATCTGTCACTGGAGCTATCTGTCTCTCTGGCAAAGTTACTTGGCTCAGGTCTGAGGGAGACAGCCATTGTTGCCAGTAGTCACTAAAAGCCTCAAAAAGGAGCTGAGGAATTGCTTCATGGCTTAAGCTCTTCAACTGGGTTATTTTCAAGTTAGAGGGAGAAGTGTCCTGTCAGAGCAAATAAATCTGTTCTCTTCTGGATGTCAGATTGGGACAGGAGGGGAAATGATCTCCAGATCACAAATTATCTGAGTGTCTCTGCATTGGGTCAGTTGACCTCAGATCCTAGCATAAATGTTCCTAATAATAAACTCCACAGTGAGTAGGACCTATGCTGAAGGTTTTATGAGTTTACTATATAACATGTCTCAAAGGTCGGAGAGGGATAATTGACAGTTCTCTTAGGACATTTGAGCTCAGATAGCTGATATTCTCTTCCAGAGAAGCCTCTAGAACCACGGACTCACTCCATTCTCTAGCAGCTTCATTCACTCTCAGAACTTCAAAACAGGGCGCTGGGCCAAGAAGTATAGAGAAAATTCTTTTTCACCATATTTTATCAATAGTATGCAATTAAAATGTCTTTGAATTTAAGCTATCAGTATCATTTTTCTCCCTTTGTTGATTCCATGCTGATTATGTTCTTAACTTACAAAACTCCTTTTGTGGTCAATTGTATTCACAGCCATTTTCTCCCTGCTCAGTCTCATTCTCACACACTCCTCCTGTCCAACTGGAGGCTCTGCCTGGTACTCACCCCCTTCTCTCATCAATGCAAGCTGCTCTCCACCACAGTCTGCACTCATCATCACTGCAACATGTCTTCACTCCCAATTGCATCTTTTTCACATCTCCACATCATTATTTTTATTATTCATAATAGATTCTTCTCTCATACAATACATCCAGACCTAAGTTTTACCTACCTCCACTCCTCACAAGCTATCCTCCACTTTTCCTCTCCCCGAAAACCACTTCACCTCCATCTCCCTTAAGAAAATAGCAGGCCTCCAAGAGACAAAAAACAAATATGATCAAAAAAGATACAATGAGACAAGGAGAAAGCCCTCATGTCTGAGCTGTATAAGGCAACCCAATAGGAAGAAAAGAGTCCCAAGAGCAGGAAAATTAATCAGAGTACCCTTTCCTCCTGTTAGGAGTCCCACAAAAACACCAAGCTGTCAGCCATAACATATATAGAAGACCTGGTGCAGACCCATGAAAGCCTTGTGCTTGCTGCTTCAGTCTCTGAGAACCCATATGCCCTGCTTAGGTGATTCATTGGGACATGTTCTCTTGGTATCTTTCAGGACATCTGATTCCTACAGTTTTTCCTCCTTCTCTTCCATGGGGTTTCTGAGCTATGAAGGGAAGGACCAGGTAGAGACCTTCAATTTATACTCTGTCTGCACAATGTCCTGCTGTGGGTCTCTGCATCTGCTCCCATCTGCTGCTGGAGAAAGCCTCTCTGATGATGACTGGAAAGGCACCAATCTGTGAGTATACCAGAATATCATTAAGAATCATTTTGTTGATTTATTTTTGTTTTAGCTAGTAATATTTGATTCTATCCTAGGTCTCTGGGGTATCCAGTTCCTAGTTCCTGACCACCCAGGCAGTGTAGGGCATGGGCTCCCTCTCATGGCATGGGAATAAAATTAAACCAGACATTGATTGGCCACTCCCACAAGTTCTGTACCACCAAATACATCTTGTAGGCAGAACAGATTATAGGTCTAATTTTTTGGTGCATGGGTTGGTATCCAAGTTTCTCTTTCCTTATCCTGATATCTACTTCCTCTGACCCCTGGTTTCTACAGACAATTCACCCTACACTCTGAGATTCTATCACATCACCTCATCTGGAAAGATTTTACTTATCTTTCATGGCATGGCATGGCATAGCATAGCATGTCAGTCTGTCTGTCTGTCTCTGTTTGTGTCTCTTTCTGTGTGTGCACATGTGCATATACAGGCCAGAGATCAAAATTTTGTATATTCTTCAATTTCTTTTCACCCACCCACCCCTTTTTTTCTTAAGATAGGACCTCTTGCTAAGCTTTAAACTTGACAGTTTGGCTGCAATCCCTGCACATCACAGGGATTCTCTTGCCTCTGCTTCCCCAGCCCTGAAATTACAAACATGTGCCACCATTTCTGCTTTTAGATGAGTGCTGGAGAATCAAATTCAGATTCACTTTACTGTCTTAGCCATCTATCCAGCCCCTAATTCTTCTTGTCTTAAGAGATAGAAACTCCCTACTCTTATCAACACAGAGTTTAATCTATCTCTCTATATAAAGGTTGGGTATGGGTTTACATCCCTTCTTCCAGGGAGACTGTACAATACCAATATATCTGCCTTAATGGCAGTGTCCTGTGATATACACACTTTGATGAAAAAGAGATGTCTGCTCAGATCCTATCTCTCCAGGGAACTCCTGGGACACAACACCCTTCAGTACCAAGACAATCCTTAAGACAGCTTTGGTAATGATAATTATTAGTTAAGAATGAATGAAGATGCTTAATTTTGTCTTACTTTTTTAGAGAAACACATTCTGCCTTTATTCTCTCCCTAAGCACAGCATTTGAATCATCAATAATCATATCCAAATAGTCATAGGAATAATTATATTTCCATCAGGCAGAAGCCAATGCAGGGAGAAGAATATAAGCAAGAGACTTCTGAACCTTTGAAACAAGGAAAGATGAATAGCCTGGAGGACGCTTTGTTTAAATGATGGCTGGCAACAGCTCCCAGAGCAGTCTCTCTCAACCTTTCACTAAAATACAGATGTGAACACAGGGGAAACATGAGTGTATAGCATGGTAAATGAAGTCATACAGACTTGTGCTAGAAACTGAGAATGATAGACTCTCATTCTGAAGTATATAAAGCTGACGAGAAAATTCTACTAAGGCTTCCATGAAAGAGAGACTATACTTTAATATGAGAGAAAGAAATCTTCTAAAATATGGGGGGAGGAATGTCTTCTCCACCATTTGAGATTTGATTCATAAACCCAAATATAATCAGAAAGCTGGGAAACAAACCAGCTTTTTCCACAGCAAAAGGTCCTCTGTAAAATAGGCTGAACACTGACCCAGTGTTCCTTCATCTAGACAGGCATTCTTAACATATATGAACTCTGAACAAATATTGAAGCAAACCATAGGAAGTAAGAATGGAAATGAAGTATCTATGAGGAAAGAGTTGTTGATAAGAGCTAGGACTTAACGGAGTCAAGGTAGAATCCAACTCCAGTTTCTACAACACAGTAGAAGTATCTATTACTTCACTGTGCAAGGCTCTAGGCAAAATTAATCCATTAGTAGAAATACGAGGTAAAATGTTCACAGGAATAATCTCAATTCCATGCTAGCAGAGACTAAGAAAGAGATCTGATGATCAGAGATTGCTCAGCAGTTAAGAGTGCTGGTTACTCCTCTTGAGGTCACAGGTTCCAGTTCTCAGCACCTATATAGTGACTAACAACTGTCTGCTACTAGAGTTCCGGGGGTTCTGAAGCCCACTTTTGGCCTCCATGAGAATTGCATGCATGTAGTACACAGATATACATGCAGGCTAAACACCCACATCACACAGAAGTATTATAACCCCAGTATTCATACCACTCATCTCCGACTCTGCCCCTGAGTATATATTACATCATCCTAGCATGCAACAAGCCTCTGCAGACTGTCTCCTCTTTCCATATAGAGTAGAATTTGTAAAATTTGACTCTTATTACAATGCTGAGATGGAGTTGCTGGGCAAATTGAGGAGAATGACACTGTTGTTGCATCAAAGTTTTTCTTTCTTACTCTGTAAAATGTAGAATGGAAAAAGTATATGAATAAGAATGTGTTCACTTAGACTAGCTGTGGTGACTGAGAAGAGTACCATTAGGATGGGTTCACACACTGCCTTCTCCACTCTCATCCACAATTGGATTTCTGTAAAGTTCTATATGCAGTGTAAAAGCAAGGCTGGAATCAGAAAATCATATGGAGTTATTGTTAAAAGGGCCTTTTCTGTGGTGATATGTTATTTATGATTTATTAAAACTTACCTGAGGATTCAGAAAGCAAAGTCAGCCTCAAGCAGTGATGGTACACACCTTTAATCCCAGCAACCAGAAGCTAGAAGGTGGTGGTAGTACACACATTTAATCCCTGGACTCAGGATTAAGAGATAGATAGATCTTTGTCAATTCAAGGCTGCCATGGCCTACACAACAGTGAAGAGTAATACAGCTCATGCCTTTGATCACAGCACCTGGGATCACACATCTTTAATCCTAGCATTAGGGAGGTATGTAAGATAGGAACAGGGTCTCAGAGCTGACATTCATTTCCAGCAACATTAACGATAGAAAGACAATGAAGTCTCAGAATTTTCCAGACACATTGAGGAGATCATAACAGTCTGGGATTGCAGTCTGAGGAGCTAGGGTGGCCTTTCAGTAGAGGTTAGAGCTAGTGGCTGTCTGCTTTGCTTTTCTGATTTTCAGCTTGAAGCTTGAAGCTTGAACCCAAATATCTGTCTCTTAGTCTTTAATTTACCATGTTACACTTGTCATTGTGTTCCTCCTTAAAATCTGCAGCCCCTTATGGCAAGGTGATTTTCCCTGGGTGTGACTGAAACATAGGCAATGTCATATTAGCAAGTCTTGATACAGAATGAAGATGTACCACTACAACCACACAGAATCTTGGCACCAGTGGAAGAATCATGGCCATAGCAGCATGGACCTTTGGGCATTGGAAATGGTGCTGTGTGGGATGACTTCTGCTACCAGATAAGCTGAATAGGATTTCTAAGATGGAAAAAAAGGAAAATGAATGACTGCCTTTACTATCCATTGAAACTTATCCTAGCCCATAAAGACTGAACACCAGGGAGAAGCAGAAACTAACTTCTAGAATTTTGATTTTCAGTCTCAATCATGAAAGTAAGTTTTCTTATTACTGGACATTTAACAACAGGAATGTCCAGACTGCCCCAGGTTTTAGCCTAAAATCCAATGCATCTAGGAATGCTAGCTTCAGTCATTATCTGTCCTCGAAAATCTTCCATATTAATATCTGATCACAAAGATGTTCACAACAGCCACTATACCACAGAGGCTAATATTAGAGTTATCTGGTAGGTAGAAAATGATCCACCACCAACAACAAAACAGACTGATGAAACTTCACAATACTAAAAAGATATGGACCTAGGTACCAGTCTTCTTAAAAAGGTGATTCACCATTTTGAGTTGGTTTAATACTACTTCCATTTAGCAGAATATAATAGACTCTTCTAGAGTCTGCGATCTGTCCAGCCATAGGTTTTTGGCCCAATGATAGTGCCAAGCACAGGTTTCATCATGTAAACCAGGCCTTAAATCCAGTCAGAAGCTAGTTGGTTAGTCCTACTACATTTGTGCCACTATTGCATCAATAACATTTTTAATTGTAGTTCATAGGGTTCCCACCTCAGTAAGACTGGTGAGTAGTTTTTCTTCTAGTAGCATACATAACATCTTCCAACACTATGAAAAGTAGCCAATAGGAACAAAATTGTTAAATAATAATTTTTAACTTAAAAAATGGTTCTTATTGGCTCTAGGTTGCCAACATTGAAAAACATTTTCTAGGCTTGCCTTTTATCTGGCTGCTTTGCTGAGCATCTAGTAGCCCCTGTTACTCCAGTTATCTCCAGGCCAGCTTTAAGGGAGAGAAATACCTTGAAGAGTAAGGTTTTGGAGCTTGTGCCCTCAGAACTACTTAACCTGTAATTTTATATTATTATATTATTTTCTCTGCCTATTATTTCGAATCTCCCATCTCCCACTCTGTGCTGTTATTCTAAGTGATCACAATCTATTCAATCTTCCTTTGCCTGGATTAATTCAGCTGAAAAGCACAGCCTGCATGGAAATGAAAAAGAAAAAAATTACTTTTATGGTTTCTCTTTAATTGTCTAGGGAAAGCAACTAAGCTTAGAACCAGTAGAAACCTGTAAAAGGAAAGAAACCTGGGCAACCCAAGTGACTTAGAGATGTGACAAAATTAATTAAGGCTATGTGGGTTGCAACTTACCAATCTGTCAAAATTTTCTTAAAGAATAATTTAAACTGTAGTTAGCAGAACCTGTAACTAGGTACTAGAAAGTACATTTTTTGTTTTTTGCCTTCTGCCTTTTAGGTATTTTAATTTGTTACATGCTACAATTTACTTGATTTTCTTTTCCCAGGACATTTCAGCTATTTGTAGTGAAATAAGTAAATTCCAGAGATATCTGAGTTTATACTGTTTGTCCTGGTCTGTCTATGGATTATATATGGTCAGCAGAATCATTGTTCCTACTTCAAAAATATCCACACCGGAATCCTGAATTTGTTGAATCTATTAGCCTAGTGACAAAGTGACTGTGTAGATGTAATTATGATAAAGACACTGAGATTGAAATATTATCTAAGATTTTCTATGAGGACCATATCTAATATCAAAAATTCTGAAAATGGAATACAGGAGAAGAAAGAAAAGAATTCATGTGAGAAGGTTATGGTGGAGAATGACAGGCTGTGTTTAAATCAGGAGCAAATACAACCATCTCGGCAATGGGAACCTGTGTCTTAAAACAGCCAAGAACCAAATCCTGCCAACAGCTGAGTAGAAAAGGAAGTGCACGCTTCTGTAGAGTATTCAGAAATAGATGCAATCTGTGAACACCTTTGTTTTGACCCAAGAAATGCTACCTTAGACTTCCAACCTGTGCAACTGCACACTAAGCTGACACTGTGCACACAGCTAATTCCGTGTGCAATTTGTCACAGAAGTAGTAGAAAACTAATAAAGGAGGGCAAACTAAGGTGGTTTGCAAGTGCACAGAAACTCTGACGGGACTGCCAACAAATGAAACATCAGCGTTAATGTTGAATTCTGTGTTTCTCTTTTTGTTGTCCTACACACTGAGTCTGAAGGATGTAGAGATTTTCATGATTAAAAAAATAAAGTTAAATACAAATTCTGAGATCCCTATAAAAGCCAAGACAAGTCATGACAATTGGTTGATTAACACCACCTCCTCCTCCCCCCAGGCCCCGCCTTTGCTGCATTTCTGTTTCCTTTCCCTCAAACTAGGCTGGGGGCCTCAGCTTCAGCTATGTAACTTTCAGAATAATACTGGCAAACTCATGATCTTAGGTACATTCTGCTGTCAAGGAATGGAAGCTTTTGAAAATTTTGGACCTGTGCAGGGCCAACAAGGACAATAAAATCTACCTGAAGTCAAAGTGACCAAGAGTAAAAGTGGAAGAGACAATGTCTGCAACTGACCAAATAAAATGGCTCCTCAGAGACATCTCAGGGGCTGGAGAACTGGCTCAGCCATCAAAGGCTAGTCTCACAACCGAAAATATAAGAGATGTCCCAGAATTGTTTAAATTATCTTTATTTATTTATTTGTGTATATGCATGTTCCAAGCCATGTATTTGAAGGTCAGAAAATAACTTGTGGGAACTGGTCCTCTTACTCCACCATGTTGGTTTTGGGAATCAAACTCAGGTTGTCAGGCTTAGCAGCAGGTGCTTCTGCAAGCTGAAATATCATACAGTAGCCCCTAATAGAACCTCGTTTACAACTAGACTAAATGTTTCTTTTATTTGTCTGTTCTTGCAACATGTTTTCTTCTTTTGATTTTTATTTGTTTATTTATTTACTTTTTTTTTTTTTACAAAATCCAAATTGCCCATGGAGACAATATGTTTTCCAGAAGACATCTTGTCAAGGATAAGAAACAAACTGCTTATGGATAAAATATTCTATAACCTTGAGTTTCTAGCAATTTGTCTAGATTCTGCATCAGTGGACATCAAGCAGGGCTTTTCAGCTTCTGAACATTCTAGACAAAGGCCAATTATTTCATGTTAATTTCATGATGTTTGCCTGTAACTATTAAAAAAAAAAAACAGAGGATTAGGGTTATAACCCAGTGGTAGGCAATTTTCTAAACTCAAAGAAAATCTCTTTGTTGCCCTGATTAGATGGAATTTATTAGAATGAAACACCTTTTGGAGCTGGAAATCTACCTACCAAGCAGACTGGTGTCCCACTGGGTTCCTCTTATTGTAAATGGGTACTACAGTTTCACATATTAGTCTTCATCCTTACAACCATTACTTTAGGTATGCAATCTCTCCATTTTCAAAATGAGGAAAATAAATTTCAGAAAGGACACTTCCCTTTATCAAAGTCAATAAACTAACCAGTGGACAAGTCAAAGCTTTGCACCCTCCCAGTCAGATCCAGACACACTGTGTCCACAAGGACAGGCCCATAGGAATCCAGCTGGAAAAAACTTCCTCCAGAGATACCTCAAGACTATAGACTGACAGTTTCAACACTGTCACTTAAATCTATGATGCCCACACCAAGGGTCAGCCATCATGTGGTATCTTACTTGAAAAAGTCAGGCAGTAAAAGCCAATTCTCATCGTGCCTTCCTTGTGTGTATGTGTGGCAGGGATAGTAGTTAAGGTATGTGAAGACTTACAATGCTGATATTTCAATGCACAACTGTAGAAAAGAAAGCAAGCAGAATGACCTAATAGGATTGTATAGATAAAAGCATCCAACTAAATTGATGCAAATTTTACAATCTTACCTGGACTTCCCCCATACATACAGCAAGTGCTATAGACTTCTTTGCATACAAGAGAAATGATCTATAAAACCATGTAGCATTCCATTTCCAGAACCAAGAATTCTCCTTTCCAACTACTAAGATCTGCTAATTGATACACTGTGGGTTTTTTGGCCAACCAGTATCTTATTTCCATAATGTCAGTTGGTGGTTTAGTACATTTTATTTTTATGGTTAGTTTGCACCATTCAGTCTGGGTATAAAGCCAATTCATCTACCAAAGTATTCAGCATGCATCAGTGGACACCCAGCAGTGGCTTTTCAGCCTCCGTACATTTTAGATAATTATTTCATGTTAATTTCACTACGTTTGCCTGTTACTATTTTAAAAATAAAAACAAAGGATTAGGATGTCCCAGTGGGAGAGAAATTGGCTTAGGATATTCAAAGCCCTGAGCTCTAGCCCAGGCCTTTTAAAATAAATATTAAGTAAAAGTAAACAAGTAATAACCATCTATATGGATGTAGCTGTCTATGAAATGAGAGTAAACTTTCTAAGCAACATTCATTTAACAGAGGAAAGGGAGAGGAAGATGCAATGTAAGCAAAACCTTGGAGTACTTTGCAAAGAGAAGTAACACACTTTGCCACCAAGGTAACAGGATTGCCACCACCAAGGGTAACAAGTCACCTATGATTCTAGAATTAAGAAACTTCCCACTCCACTGTACATTGATTTGCTCATCCAAAAGTTTAATAACATTAACTCTAATCCCAGAAGTCCATTGTGTCTCATCAGGTATTAACTTGTCTTTATGCTGTAAGAGCTGACTAAATAAGGTATCCAGATATCAATTTCTGAAGAATACAGGGCAACTAAATGACCAGAACCATTATTCTCTATGTGTTAGGATTTTTTTAATGATACTCCAAATAGATTAAGATCCATTGCACTTATTTAAGTGCTGGTCTTCTCAAAATGAGTGTTTATCATAAGGCAGTTGACTTAAGCTTGGGATGTATGGAATACACATACTGTCCACATGGTTTGGAAGGAAGGTCACATCCAAGGATAGCAACACCATAGGTTGAATGAGGCACACTTTGAAGTAAAACCATATTTGTTTGTTTTTCTGTATGATACCCTTGGCTTGTCCTAGCCATTTAGAAAATAAATCTTCATTATATCTCCTGAAGATCAGACACCCATCTGTCAGTTTATTATACTGATTGTAGCAAAAACATTTGGAAGGGATGGTTTAATGAAAACTAATTCTTGGCTAAAAATCTGTAGAGAAACAGACTCGATCTCATCTTGGAAACCACAGAAGTTGGAAAGAACTCAGAACCCTCCTAGAGAGGAAACCAACCTCGAAGTCTCCATATAGTCAGATAACAAGCAGGAGAAGAGTGGGCAGCTGCCATGTACTGAGGAAAAACAGAGATGCAGACCCAACATTCAGAGGTATGTTGACTACGGGCATCTGTGAGAAAAGGGCAAGTGGGAAGGGATTGGTCATGGCAAGCATTGGGAAGCACTGGCCAGAACTGGAGAGTGTTTTGAAATCCTACCATTACTAAGAATCTAACTTGTTGAGGATAGTTGTGTGGATTTAAAGTCTCCTGTTCTCAAAATGAAAGAAAACCACTAGCAGATATTTGCCTCCCTGAAACCTAGTCATCTCTGATAATAGCACCCAGTATTTTCTTTGATGAAATGACTGCCTGTCTGTATGATCCAAGGATATTAAAATCCACTTGACAAAAATTTGTACAGAAGTGGAAAATCCTGAAAACAACCCCGTCCATGGAAAGGCTCAAAGCAGATAAAAATGAAATGTTCAGATTCTGCCATCAGTGCAGGAAACAGGAAACTAGCTAAAGCACACTGGTACTATGGGTTTTTCAGTAGGATCAAAACCCACCATGGAATTTGGAAATCTCTTATATCCTACAGAAGTCACTGGTGAGTCCTTGAAAACAAATGCACAGAGGGTCCCTGACACAAGTGACTGTATCAATCAAGGATATCAATTGATCCCACTGTACAGGATATCCATTTGATCCCATTGTACAGGATATCCATCTTCTCCCACTGTACAGGTTATCTATCTTATCCTATTGTACAGGATATCCATCTGATCCCACTGTACAAGATATCTATCTGATTCCATTGTACAGGATATCAATTGATCCCATTGTGCCCTTTTGTCACACTCTATAGCCACACACTGGGGTTTTCAATGCATGTTAAATCTACACAAACCCCACAGGTTAAAAGGAGATGAGCAAGGATTAGAGTACTAATTAGGGATTTTGTATCACAAATAAAAACTGATCAGCATGTTCTAAAACAAAAGAGTCTCTGAATTATCATAAAGTGTCATTACCAATAGATAACAGGAAGGAGGCTATTCAAGTGCTGTCCACAGGGGACAAAGGCCAAAATAGTTTGGAATATCTGCTCTCCTCAAGCCTGTTTCTATTAACATGAACTCATAATGTGATTACTGATCTCATTTCTAATTTAGTCTCCTCTGTAAGACTTTCTGACATGGAAGCTAGGAAATTTGAAGTCATTACCTACTGATGCTATCTTCACCTCTGAAATCTCATTCAAGTCACAGTCATGAATGTTGCCTGGATATCGTGATAAAAATGCAACTTCCTCTTGGTTTTGTGGTATATATGAGTTACAACTTGGACCCCAAATCATGGTTTTCAGGATAGCACATGGGTCTTATATAAGATCCTGTTTATTTCTCTCTTGATATATTGCAGCAGTTGCTGCCTAGGCCACTCTGCTTTCACACATCTCTCTCTGTTTTGATTTTATTCATTTTTATTTTAGAAACTATCATATTTTACATATCAATCCCACGTTCCCTTGCCCTCCCAACATCCCATGCTCCCCCACCGATTCCCCCACCTACTCCCAAGGAAAGTGAGGCCTTCCACAGGGGATCAACAAAGTCTGTCACATCATTTGAGGGAGGGTCTAGGCCCTCTTTTGGGTATCTTGGCTGCAATGGTATACCTCCATAGGGAATGGACTCCCAAAGTCTATTTGTGCTCTAGGGATAAACACTTGCTCCACTGTTAGAGGTCCCATAGACTGCCCAGGCCTCTTAGCTGGCACTCATATTCAGAGGGCTTGGTTCAGTCCAATGCTGGTTCCCCAGCTGTATGACTAGGGTCTCTGTGCTTTCACTAGGTCAGGTCACATGTTTCTGTGAATTTCTCCAGCACATTCTTGGCTCCTTTGCTCATCGCTCCTCCCTCTCTACAACTGGATTCCAGGAGTGTGGTTCAGTACTTAGCTGTAAGTGCCTGCTTCTGCTTTGATCAGCTACTGGATGAGGCTCTAGGATGGAATTTAATGTAGTCATCAATCTCATTATAGGGGAAGGACATTAAAGGCAGCCTCTCCACTACTGCCTAGATTCTTAGTTGGGGTCATCTTTGTGGATCTCTGAACATTTGCCTAGTGACAGATTTCTCTTTAAACCTATACTGGCTCCCTCTATTAAGGTATCTCTTTTCTTACTCTCCTCTATTCCTCCCCGTCTCAGTCTTCCTGATCACTCTTGTTCTCCTCCTCCCTCTTCTTCTCCTCTTCTCTTTCTCCTACCTCCCTTCTCTCTCCCCCCACTGTGCTCCCAATTTACCCAAGGGTTCGTGTCCTTTTCCCCTTCTCCAGGGGACCATGTATGCCTCTCTTAGGGTCCTCCTTGTTTCTTAGCTTCTCTGGCAGTGTGGATTGTAGGATGGTAATCCTTTGTTCTATGCCTAATATCCATATATGAATGAGTACATACCATATTTGTCTTTCTGCACAAATCTCTTTCTTTTTCCTTAGACACCCTCTGAACTGTACCTGGAGGAGAATGGACATCAGCAGCCTGAGATGTAGAAGAGCCACACATTCAACTGACTTCAACTGGAGACAAGCAGTTGAAGTGATTGGAGGTGTATTTACAGGCCAGACATAATAGAGAAGGAAAAAAAACAGAACATAACAATAAAACTCTACCTAACATTTTGTTTATCATGCTTTCCCTCTGAGGAGTACAGACACCTTCCCCAAAAGAACAAGTTGCTGCCTCTGATAAACAGTCAGAAATATCCCCTGCAATACTCAGAAAGCCCTGTCAGGTCTCTTTTGTTTCTACGGAAACCTCAGATTTGAATGTACCACCTCATACTACAGCAATCTGCAGACACTAACAACACCTGACCCAAAAAATGGAAGAGAGAGAGAGAAAGAAAGAGTCATGTTAGAAATAGAAAGAGAAATTAGGATATAATTTTGATGAAAGCCGTGCTGAGGACAGTGAGGAGAGAGATCCTGTTAGTGGAATTAATGTCTTCTCTTCCCTTCTGCATGTTTGCATACATTTCTAAGCTAGGATCCTGGCACCCTCATCCTTCATTGCACAGGCATCCAACTCTAGGCCCTGCTCATGCCATTCCTGGCCCATTAGAATTAACGCAAAGTCAAAGACTTTTTGAAATGCTATCTATACAGCAATACAAGGAATACCTAACTACAGATCCTATAGCTAGCACAGCAGATACTCTATCACTCATTTCTCCAACCACTACCTCAGTCTTCCTGGAGTAGCTATCCTGTCCAACGTCCTTGCTGCTATGCTTAAGATCCAATTGTCAGAAACTGCCTGTCAAGTGCTGCTTTATAGGGTCTCTCTTCTCCAGGTATCCAGACCCCAGAGCTAGCAGCATTATTTCTCACTACCCTAAGCAGGAGTGTAGCTCCTTGGTTCAGTACCAGCTTCACATTGACCCTAAGTCTACATTCACTTCACTGTGCTAGTCAAGGAAACTAACCCTTTCTGATACATTCCTCTTCTCCCCTCCATAAAACTATTTGTACTCTTGTTATCGTGTAGAATAATTCTGGGCATCCTGCATAAAAGGCTAGTTCCTTATCATGTACTTTGGCTTGGAGCTTTCAAACAATGAAGAGGAATCATAGTTCACCTCCAACAAGGAACATATGTTTCGCAGAGAAACAGAAAGCTGACAGAGCACCTGAACATCAAGGCTCACATCACTCTTGAGAATGAAAGAAAGTGTCAATGCTGGATGTGATTCTACTGGGTGGTTACAACTGCTAAACAGAGAATAGGAGGCAGAAACTAAATGCCAGCCTCCCCATTTGTTTTCAGTCCTCACTACAGCAAGTGGAGCTTCTCCTGAGCCTAAGATATCAAACCTTGCAATGCAAGTAAATTTCCTGAAAGGCACATATTGGCCTCCACCTCCAGGGCTTCTAGTTCAATGATCTTGGGTTAGGGCTGATAATTTGCATTTATGGCAAGTTTCCATTAAGTACTGATACAGAGAGTCTAAGCACTATGCATGGAGAATAGCTCTATAGATACTTGATATTTCAACAAGGGAATTTTACTCTATTAAGTAAGGCGAACCTGTAAGTTTAGAGAAAAATGACAGAGTGCTCCAGGAAAGAGATAAAGGTATCCTCAAACACCTCTGAGCAAGAAAGAAAAGCCAGGGAGAGACATGTGCGTGTATTTTAGTCACCATAGCAATGGTCTCTGATGTTCTAGAAAATATTATAGTGAAAACATGGTTGTTGGTTTTCCAAGAACAGATAGCAAGTTCATTTGATTTATATGGCTGGTGTTTTGAAATCCATAAAGGACGATATGTAGAAAAATGTTGGAAGTCTGCTTAAGTAGAACAGATAAAAACGGAGGTACCTTTTTCAACCAGCTACCTGTATAAAACTTTCCAGCACCATGAAGGCTGGTCTGTAAGGAGGAAGCTCCCAGCTCAGTTCCAGTATGTCTTTCTTGTACTATGACTAAAGGATACAGTATCTTTATAACCCTTACCTGGATGTGAATCCTGCAAGCTACATTCATGACCTGAAAAGCAAGATGTACCCTCTAGTTCAATAATGACATGACTGTTATAGGCATAACTAACCACTTCCTGATTGTATTTGGGGCCTACTCCACAGGAATGAACTCATGCCTAGTACTGTAAATCTGGTTAACAGCCCGTAGATGGGGAAAACCTATTACTCTTGTTTAGTTAAATGGCAAGGTTACTAAAATACCTCCTAAACACTGTTTTCACATAGGTTAGTGCTGTTTAGTACAGCAGGAAGCAGTGAATGCAGACATCCATAACTGCCCAAAGAGCTAAGAATAAGTTGTGGTGGAATGAAAGGCTATAAAGGAGTAAACTCTATCACACCCCTTTGAAGGTTTGGACAGCAAAGTGTAAGAAGGAATAGAAAGTGTGAGAATAGGTGAAGATACACCAAGAAGATATCTTCTGGACATGACTCATAGACATGAATGTCACACTCATGAACTTAGTGCTGCTGTGGTTAATTCCAGGAGACCTGCACATGACTGAGGACATCACCATTTCACTGTTGATAGGATAAAGGCCCAGGAGCCATTCTCTTCCTAAGGGACTACTGTCAAGTAAATGTTTTTAGGAAAAACGGTGTTATTTATACAATGGACACCTCTGCTCCAATAAAGAACCTTTCACACCCACTTGGACAAGAAACTTTATCTAAACTGAGTGGGTTACAAACAAAAAGAAGATGTTGAAGACTTATTAGGAAGAGGAGATTCAGTGGGAGTAGGATGCTGGGGAATGAGAGAGAACAGGGTTGAAATGACTAATACTCATTATGTAAATTTATGAATCTGTCAAACAATTTTTAAGAGAAAATGATGTACAAACTTTCATTGCCATTTTCAAATGATCAGCTCAAATCATTCTCACACATGTTTGATTATTTGAAAGATGAGATTAGCCCAATTTAGTGCAATACATTTTCATGGAGCACCTGCAAGGTCTTGTTCCAGATGCTGTTGACACAGATGAAAGCAATCCATTCCTACCCTCAAGCTGTGGACTGTCTGGTTATTCAGAAAAGGATGGCTCTTCAGCCCCAGGACTCGGGGTTCAGTGTTTAGTGCTGTAGTTATCAGCATGAGTTGCAGTGTCAGAATGAGCAGGTGTAAACCCTGACTCTGCAGCTCTCTGATTGTGTGTCTGATAGATTTGATTCTAATTTCTCCTTTAAAATAGGGATAATAACCCTCCTCCTTAACAGGCTGTTAAGGAATCAATGAGGAAATGCTTCTTCAGTGCTGAGCACAAAGACTGACACACAGCAAGCAAAGGAGAGACTGTCTTTCTTGGCTTCTGGACTCCAAGCTACCTGTCCCAGATTGACAACTAAGGCAGGAAGCAGAGAAGCTGCCAAGTTCCAAGTCCCTACATCCCTGTGTCCAAAAATCTTAACTGAGTAAGACTATGTTGCTTCCTTTCCACTGTTAAGTCTGCCTGGCTAACTGTACTATCATTCTGTCTGGCTGTTGCTTTGAAAGTTATGCACTTTTCCTTGCTTATGCAGCTTGGGTGCCTGTCTTATCTTTCTCTCCACCCTAAAATTCCATACACTTTCCTACTTGATCATGCCCTGTGGAGTTAACTCCTATGCCTTGCTCCTTTTATTCTTCCTACACCTTTAGATGAGCCCAGCTTCTGTGGCCCAAAACTGAACTGGGATTCACTCACTCCACAGGTGACATTCTGTCTGCCTCTTAAATTAACTGATCTTATGTCCAGACATTGGGAGCCACTTCTTCTAATGAAGCCTCAGAATAAAATAGATCTTGTCTCTGGGGCAATAGAAAAAGGAAATTCATATAATGAGCTCAAGGAAGGCCAGAGAACTCATGTTTATTTGGTTGCTTATCTTTATTCCCTACTTTGGCACACCTAATGCCTTTAGCATTACCTTCCTTACCAAGTGTGATTAGTGTACCTTCCAAAGGTGTCCAAATTGAACACAGAGTGCATATTTTAAATTTTGTTGATGGATATTTACTGTAGTAGTTATATAGGCAGATCTAGAATTTATACCAACCCTAGAAGGTGACCTTATTGATTGAACATAAAGTCTGTATTTTAAACTTTGGTGATGGATATTGACCTTAACAGTTATTTAGGCAGATCCAAGATGTTTATCATCTCTAGAATGTGGGCTTAATAAGAAACACTTGATATGGTTGATATCAGTTCCATGGAAAAGTGACAAAATCCAACTGCTCTGGGTATGAAGATGTACTGTAAATGTCCACACACAGCCTGGATATAGAGGTCCTTTGAAGAAATGTAGAGGTCTTTCATGAAGAGCAGGCTTTTGTAGACTCACAAGTGACTGAAAATAGGTTCCTTTCTCAGATGATTCTATAGAGAAACTAATCAGCTGCATAGATATCTAAACATCCAAGAGAAAGATTTAAAATCATAACATCTAGGATCAGATCTTTGCCAAAGATAAAGATGATAAACTCCCAAGTGACATCAGCATGAGCAAGGACATTCACTAGACATATGATTCTGATGATAGCACTGAAGAACTGAGCATATTAACAAACAAGCTAAGGACTTTGGCTTGAGGACACTAGAAAATTCAATGACTGTTTATAGTGGTCAGGAGTTTTGATAGAGAAATACCTATGGAAAATGTTTTGAATTCAGCTTTAAAGATTTTAATTTTCAACAACATGGTAAATGTGACAGATTTGCATCAAGGCAGCCAGAACCCATGTTCAAATCGGCAGTCCCCAAAAGGAATCAGAATTGGAGCTAAGATGTCTTTGTTTTTCAGGCTGTAAACAGTGACTAAAGACATGGCTGAGATGACTAATACATGAGTTCTGACAATGTCACAAAGGAATGCAGTGCTAGTTCTGGCACACTCCAACATTCAGATACTTAATTGAGTTGTGTTGTTCAGTGCAAATGCCTGAGGTGAAGAATGAAGCTGCTTGTCAGGTCCAGAAATAGTGAGTTCAGAAATGATGGTGCAGCTCTTTTGGAGGGTCAGGAGGAAGGCCACTGTTAACTGTTGATGCAGAGAACCAGATGACAGCTAACAGTGTTCACAACTGTCCGAGGTGACAAAAATCATGCCAGGTCATTAAGACTAAATGAGTATGCAAAGACATGAAGTCCAAGTGCCAGTTTAATGTCTCAGATCTCTGGTGCACTCTTAAAGTGTATTGAGATTTTCATTAAAAGAATTATGTAGATCAATATTTAACATATTAGATATTTAAAAAGAAAAAATGAAAGATGACAATAAATACACCTTGCATTGTCTTAGCCATCAGATAAAACATCCTATTGCTCAGTATGTAGCCTCTGGAAGACTTCAGTGTACACCTATAAAAGACTAAAAACAAAAAATTAAGACAGCCTCCTAGGTAATCATGGAGGCACATTTCTGTGACCACAGCATTCATGGGGCTGAGATAGGAGGGTATTGAATTTGAAAACAACTAAGCAAGACCCTGTCATTAAAGAATAAAGGAAACAAGAGAGAAGACTATACCACCTATATTGTGAAGAGCATCAACATCTTTGATCTGACTCAAAAATGGTCTAGAAGAGAACCAAGGATGCATAGGCCTCATTTTGCTCAACCAACAATGCTGATAATACAGGGTAAATGGAGAGTACCTAAGAAGTACAATAGGAATAATGTGACTTTTAGGGTGATGGTTGAGAAATCTGTTTATCATGATGGATAAGTGTGGCCTAGATATTGGCTGTGGAATGGGATTGTTTGGCAAGCTCCAGCAATGATTTTTAAAGTAAAATTTGTAATTTCTTACAGTGTAGATAATGCAGTATATTGTGTGGCAGCCCTTATTTTTAGAGGTAAAATAGACTAAACTATAAATATCCCAAATTATTTTATATATGTGTGTAAATGTGCTTTATATATGTGTGTATGATATATAGAGAGATATATATCACAAATACAACAAATACTGAACCAAACAAACATGTGAGCCATTTTTGGAAATTCCTGGGATAAAATTTAATGAAAGAAACCATCTCCTGACTGGTATCCTTGTTGTTAGTCCTGTCCTCTGTTTCAGAAGGGGTTTTCGAAAATGTTGCTCTAAATATGACAATACTTTATTGAAAATGTTTCAATATCCTTCTCACCTCCACCCTAGGACAGAAATCTAAACACCTTAGCATGGCAATAGGACTGTAGTTGATCTGAACTCTACCTGCTTTGCATGTCTCAACTCTTGACAACCTTCCCTACTTTCAAGTCATAGAGAACACTTATACATCTATAAATATGTCTTGTTTTCTATTGTGTCTCTTCTGGACCAGATCATGCTATATCATTGTCTTTGTCTAAATTTTCTATGCTTAAACCAACTTAAGTGCCATGAGTCATCTCCCCACAGGATCTCACCCAATCCTTCCTCTTAAGTACAAGTGTATACAGGGCACTAGCTTTGGCAATAAGTCTTCATTGTCAAATTTGACTGGATTGATAGACACTTGAGAATATTATTGAAGCTCACCTCTGAGAGTGTTTACATGGGCATTTTCAGAGATGATTATATCATGAAGGTTTGATGGATTCAAATTATCAATAGCTTCCTGGGAGGTGATAGAATTTCCTTCCTAGTTAGAGAAAGTAAATAGGTGTTTAGGGTCTGCATCTTGCCCTAGCCTCTTCTGGTGTGAACTGCTCCACCCTTATTTCCTATACACCATGACATAAGCTGACCCTCATGTTATACCTGTCACAGTGACTAAACCTTCAAAACCATGGGCAAAATAAATGGCTCTTCTTTGAAGATGTTCCTGTTGGACATTTTGGTCACAATAAGGCAGTCTTATCAACACTATAAACTTGTATCTAGGCAAGGCTTATAACCATGGAATTTAATAGAAGATAATGTATGCTGTTTCCAAGCCAGTTTCCAAAATATTCCTTATCATTTTTTATTTCTCCCTTAGTCTTCAAACCACTTAACAGAACTCCCTGGACCCCAGTAGATATTAGGACTAGTATAATAAGCACACCATCTGCACCTGTACTTTCACGAACCACAAAAATATTGCTATAAAATATTAAGATTTGAGCTGTGTCTTTACTCTGGCTGACGGGGTAGTTTTGAGCCCTTCTCATTAGTATTCTTTCCTTGTTTTCCAAGAAGTGTGTGAGATAAGAATGCCTCTCAGTTTTAAATCTGAATTTCAGGTTCCATTATAACAATGGCCAGAGACACTAGAAGGCTGAGAGGTGGCAGAGGAAACAGCAGGGGCTTTTGTTCCTCTGGAATTAAGGGGCATATGCTCATTGTCAGGCCATAAAGGGCAAACACTCTGTACACACACACACACACACCACACACACACACACACACACACACACACACTTCAACAATGAACTGGCAGCCATTGTGGACTTCTGCACTAAAGTAACATTCTATGCCTCAGAGCTTAAAAGACATACCTGGATGCCAGTTTGAGAATATACAGTGTGTGGTGATGTGGGAGGGCAGACAAGGGAATAATGAGGGATTTAAGAAGGGACAATTCCCGAGGCATTGAGTGAGCCAGAAAGCTGTTGATAGAAACTTGGTCCAAGAGCATGTGAACTCAAAGGATATTGGAAGATAGAGTTTGCTGGGTTACTTTGCTATCATGTTCACCTGGTTGCCATAACTCATTGTTCAACTTCATTTAGCCCTCCTCCCTCTAAGAATTCACCCAACATCCATATAAAGCAATTCCCCTACTCCTTCTTACTTTGCTTTTTATCTTGCCTTATTGTACTCCATAGTCTTAAACACATGAAATCACATTGTACGTGTACTGTTTGACCTATTCATTGTCCATATATTTAGACAGACCTCCCTCCCCATGAGAAAACAAACTCATCTTTGTCCTCATTCTGTCAGTAGAACCTGCAATAGCACTTGACCTACAGTTGAAGTCAAGACATTTGTTACATGAGTAAACTAACAGATCCAATAAATCTTGTTGGAGTGACAAATCTTGTTCCTAACACATCAAGCTATAAACTCAAGGCCTTCTACCACCACACACTTGCTGCAATTCAGGTTTCTATCTATAATGGAACAATGAAGGAGCTTGGCCTGAAACCTGGCCCCAATTTGGCCATTATGCCTAGGGCCTAAGTCTCACTGGAGAGCTCTGCCGTCAGACACTTTCATATTTTCTTTTCCAAATCCATCTTACATAACAGGCACCAGTAGATTTCCAGCTTCAGTCTAAAGACTGGAGTTTGACATAGAGACACCACAACTGGAAAACACATGGTAATCTGTGTAGACAGGAGGTTTCTGTCCTGCCTGATTCTGCAGCAGTTGGGTCCCAAATAATTACACAGATGCTTATATTAATTAGAAACTGTTTGGCTGAGGGTTCAGTCCTCTTATTTGGCTATCTCTCTCTTAATTGTTACCCCATTTCTATTAATCTATGTATCACTACTTTGTCTTTGCTTACTGGTGATGACCAGCCCTCTGGATCCCTTGGCAGCCCTCTGGATCCCTTGGCAGCTACATGGAGTTTCTCTGACTTCCTCTTCCCAGTCTTCTCCTAGTGTGGTAGACCAGCCTATATTTTCTGCCTGGCTAGATTCTTCCTGTCCATTGGCCAAAATAAATTCATTCACCAACCAATATGAGAAACATATTCAGATCATACAGAAGGACATCCCCCATCAAATCCGTGTATGGTGCTCTTTTTTTTATGGTCAACTAAGTACCGTCTGAGTGTGCATTTTCAGGTTCTATTTCTGTAATGGGAAAGACTTTCTGATTATAAAGGACATATTAGCATTAGCTCCACCCTCCTATGGTGTGGGGAATACATGGAGCTGTTCATGATAGGCAAACCAACTGTGGCATCATGCTTACTCATCAGCCGTACTCACGATGCATCATTCCTTCAGCCACATCGTTTCTGACAAATTTGTGACACTGAGTGGACGGATGAGCCAAGATCCATGAATACATTTAAAAATGGAGAACTGAGGAAGAAAAGGCTGCTATTGTTGGTGGATTTAGCTGCAGCTGGCAGGAAGAGAGTTTGATCTGTCAACATCTTTGAAATTAACAATCTAGGTCATTGTGCACCTTGCCCTCAGTAGCTCCCCATCCCTCAGGAACACCCTGATAATGACAACTAAAGCAGATCTAATCTAGCCATAAGCAACTCATATTAGGAGCAAGAAATGCATTAACATGTGCTATGTTCTAGGTACTGATATTACTGGTAGAGTTTTGGATCTTACGAAACCTACAAAGTAAGGTACCTTCATAATCTCAGTTCCACAGATAAAGGAAATAATTGCCCCAGGAGCAGAGGCCCAGGAGCAGGGCCAAGTAACTCACCAGTACCTGACCATTGCTATCTAAAGGAACAGCATTCTGACAACTATGCCAGATGAGTTTTGCTTCATTAGTTTAATAAATTATTCCTCCATGCTGAGTTAAGTTGTAGAATACTTGTCTGGCATATGAAAACTTCTGAGTTCAATCCCAGCACAAGCAAATATAAAAATCAAATAAAAATTACTCAAAACAGGAAGAAAATTCATACATTAAAAAGGCATGCACACTGGGCTTTGCCTCTCAGCATTTTGATTGGATGTGGTTTTCTGTAATGGTCTTCTGATAGGGGAAATATTTCTGTGTATGTATTTGTCTTATTGGATGATAAATAAAGTACTGTTTGGCCAATGAGACAGCAGGTTAGGTGAGACCAGGAGTCAAGGAGGATTCTGGGAAATGTAGTAAAGAAGTGGTGATCCAGGAAGGAAGTGACATAGCAGGGAGACTCATATATAAGCAAGGGCAAGAAGGAAGTCATTCTCTTCTCTCTTCCTCCTGGTCTCTGTTCTGGAGTCACCATGTGATCCGCCGACAAGAGAGGGCACTATTGAAAGGCATCCTCAATAAGTCTTATAAAATATATAGATTTATGATAATTAAGACTGATCTAGCAAATGAGAAATCCTAATCATTGGCCAAGCAGCATTTGTACCTAATATAAGTCTCTGTATGTTACTTGGGAACTTAATGTGGCAGCAGGCAGAATTGGGCGGCCTGGCAGAAAGAGCCCACATGGAAGAAGGGCTCTGGTGCCTGCAGGGGAAAGACTTATTGTTACAGTCTTCATCTGGTGTGATGGGAAGTTTCCTTGATGAGAGATGAGGACTACACTTACTTGTGGATTTAAGGAAAAATTCTTAGAATTTATTTAGGGATTGTGCTCCTTTAGTAAAGTGGCCATTATAGATTCTTGGCCAAGATCTATGGGTTTACTACCCCTGGGTGGTTGGCCAGGTTTCCAGTACCAGGCATGATTTCCTGATTGATGAGTAGTTCTTAAATCTAGTTAGAGAGCTGTTGGTTACCACCAAGGTACAAGGCACATTTGCCCATTTAAAAAATTCTAGTCTTCGAACGGAAACACATAGCAATTGGTTATATAATAACAAATGGTCAGCCCTGAAAACATATATAAACAAATAACATTATTCAGAACGAGCAGGTTATATTTATATATTTAATAACACACACGTATGTAACAACAACTAATGGGAAAATTGGTATGAATTTGAAAAAGAACAAGTAGAGATTGCAGGAGGGTTTAGAGGAAGGAAATGATGAAATTCTATTATAATCAAACAACAAATTATTTTTTAGTCTTTCTTTCTAAAGAAGTATTTAAAGATGCCCCGTGTTCACCATCAGGTTTCTAGGGTTTATGCATCAAAAGAAAAGGAACATGTGTGCCAGTTAAATAACAGCTTCCTTTTCCTCTGTCTGATTCTGTCCAAATTAAAGAAAACATTCAAATAAGAGAAAACCAATGGGGCAGGATAAAATTTTGAGAATGATCAATATTTTTGTTATAGTATTTCATGGATCTATGCTTATATATAAAATCATCATATTCTCTATATTAAATATAAGCAGTTTGCATATTGAGCTGTACTGTAGTGAACTTGTATTTAGAAAAAAAGGCATCACAACAATTAATAAAAGGGCAAAGTAAAGGAAGAAGGAAAAAAGAAAGAAGAAAAAGAAAAGAAACTATCTTGGATGAGACAATTTCTGCAGAAGGGAACCATAATGTCCCCTCTATCCAGGTATAGGACCAGGACAAGGATGCTAGATCTCGTGAAAGCAGGCAAGCTTCCAGAGCAGGTGAGCATGCAGCAGACCACACCCCTTGTTTCCAGCCTTCACAGGGCATAACTCATCACCTGCACCTCCATCCCAGTTCTGTTGATTTTGAACAGCCCAGCAATTCAAAGTGAAAGGAAGCATTGTAAGGAGAATTAGCAAGTTATGGTTTTAAATTATGTTTTTTAATTAGAAAGGTAACAATATATTAAAGACTTACTTTGCAAACCATCCCCATGCAGCCACTGCAACAGAGGGTTCTCTGGATATCTGCTTGGTTTTTGTGGCTGTGAGCTAATGACCTCAGTTTTTGTCCTTTGGTTTTATTGAGTATTCTCCAATAAACCTGGTGTCCTCTCAGAATGCTCAAAATATTCTCCTAGGTTTTTTTTTTTTTTTTTTTTTTTTTTTTTTTTTTTTTTTTTTTTTTTTCGGAGGAGACAGCATGTCACAGCCATATTATCCCCTGATGCCAGCTGGTAAAGTCACCCTCCTTAAAGACCTACTGGCTGCAATTATACCTTACACACTAGTCATCTTTGAGTACAAATTAATATGTTTTCACTTGTTTGACCCACAATTTGGATTCCATCATTAATACACACACATGAAGAAAAGAAGATATGAAGAAGTTGTGTCATATGCCCAAGTCACCAGGTAACACAGGGAGAAACTTGTTCTCTGAGTTTCATAGCAACGAGCTACCACTCCCCTCTCTCTTTTGAGGCAGGCCTTCCAATACAGGCTTGTTGTTGTTGTTGTTTTGTTTTGTTTTATTAAGGAAAATACTGCCTTAGAGACAAGTCAGAGGGTTGGAAATTGTTGTGTCAAAAACCTGATTTTCTTAATGATTCATATTAAGTGCTCCCATAGTGCTGTGCAAAGAATTTCCTTGTACATCTGATGTCACCAGTAATGAATAATCATGTTGCTAGCACTATGAACTGGCCAACTTTCAGCTATATTATCATAAATTTTCATTTCACTCCTTTAATGGCTACAAGATGATATCTATGTGTATCTTTCATATGCAATTATTTTCATACTAGAAAAAATAGGCACTTTTCAGTGAATTCTGTACTAACTGAATATGAACTTGCATTTGTTGCTACTCTTTTTAAGGGAAGATTTATTTATTTTATGTTTGTGTATATAATCCTGTGTGAATTTATGAGATATGAAACCTCAGAGACTACAAATGTCATCAGATCCCCCAGAACTGAAGTTACAGGTGATTGTGAGCTGCCATATGGGTGTTGGGGACTGAACCTGGGTTCTCTAGCACAGCAGTAAGTGCTCTTACCTGCTGAGTAACCTCCATAGCCCTGCTTCTTCCAGACACAATGAACTATTGTGTCCTTGTGAACATTTATACACTTCAATAAGCTTTTGGTATAATTTATATTTTCCTTAACATGTGAGATTTCATATGATCATTTTCTAAACAGCTATTCCTTTTTATCTGTATATTATTATGTTCCATTATAAAAATGTTTTAGAATTTGCATATCTGTTATATCTCATCACTCTGTTGATTCCAACATGAAGTATCATGGCAACTTAAAAAAGAAAGAAAGAAAGAAAGAAAGAAAGAAAGAAAGAAAGAAAGAGAGAAAGAAAAAAAGAAAGAAAGAAAGAAAGAGCAAAAGAAGTTGCTTTTTATACCAAAAATCTTTTAAAGCCAGGAATATTATAAACTAAAATTACAGCACTCAGAAAGCTGAGGCAGGAAGAACAAGAGTTTGAGGCCAGCCTGGACTACTTAGTGAGAACTTAGCTAAACAAATATAGCAAATTTTTCTTTACAAAATTAGGGATAACGTTGTATGTGTGAGTTGGTAGATGACAGGGAGAAATAAAGAAAACCACAAGGGTAGACTTGTTATCTATAACTATGAAGAAAGTTAGTAGTGCTTGTGGAGGGTTTTATTCTGCTTTCTTTGTTTGTGGGTGTGTTTGTGTTTGTTAGTTTTATATTTGGCATTCATTGTTAAAGATTAAACAAAATGATGTCCATTGAGATTGGAAAAAGAAACTTCCAACTAACAATATTTTACTTTGAAGAGTCTATATTGATGAAAATAAATTTATAATAGAATATTTAGCAAGATAAAAGATGAAAATTTCTTAAGTCACTATGGTCATAGCCTTGCAAAATATTTTTATAAGCACATGTAGTTCACTTTTATTAAGCTGGATTTTGTTAACTTGAAAAACATCATCTGAGTTTTAGTCAAGTAGGCTTCATCCCTGGGATGCAGGGTTGGTTCAACATTTGAAAATATATCAATGTAATCCACCATATAAACTAACTGAAGAAGAAAAACCACATGATCATCTCACTAGATGCTGAAAAAGCCTTTGACAAAATCCAACACCCATTCATGATAAAAGTCCTGGAAAGATCAGGAATAACAGGAACATACATGAACATAATAAAAACAGCATACATTAAGCCAACAGCCAAGATCAAACTGAATGGAGAGAAACTCAAAGCTATTCCTCTAAAATCAGGAACAAGACAAGGATGTCCACTCTCTCCATATATCTTCAATATCATCCTTGAAGTTCTAGCTAGAGCAAGAAGACAACAAAAGGATATCAAAGGGATACAAATTAGAAATGATTAAGTCAAGCTTTCACTGTTTGCAGTTGATATGATAGTCTACATGTGTGACCCAAAAAACTCTACCAGGGAACTCCTACATCTGAAAAACAACTTCAGCAAAGTGGCAAGATACAAGATTAACTCAAAAAAATCAGTAGCCCTGTTATATACAGATGATATATTTGTGGAGAAAGAAATCAGAGAAACATCTCCTTTTAAAATTGTCACAAACAACATAAAATACCTTGGGGTAACTCTAAGCAAAAAAGTGAAAGATCTGCATCATAAGAATTTTGAGTCTTTAATGAAAGAAATTAAAGAACATACCAGAAAATGAAAGGATCTCCCATGTTCTTGGATCGGTAGGATGAACATAGTAAAAATGGCAATCTTGCCAAAAAGCAATCCACAGATTCAATGCAATCCCAATCAAAATCACAACACAATTTTTCACAGACCTTGAAAAAACAATTATCAACTTTGTATGGTAAAACTGAAGAACCAGGATAGCCAAAACAACCCTGTACAATAAGAGAATTTCCCGGGGCATCACCATCCCTGATTTCAATCTCTACTATAGAGGTATAGTCCTGAAAACAGCTTGATATAGGCACAAAAAATAGATAGGTAGACCAATGGAATCAAGTTGAAAACCCTGATATTAACCCACACACTTACAAACACTTGATTTTCATCAAAAAGAACTAAAGCTATACAATGGAATAAAGAAAGCATTTTCAATAAATGGTGCTGGCATAACTGGATGCTGGCATGTAGAAGACTGCAGATAGGTCCATGTCTATTGCCATGCACAAAACTTAAATCCAAATGGATCAAAGACCTCAACATAAACCCAGCCACACTGAACTTACTAGAAGAGAAAGTAGGAAATACCCTTGAACGAATTGGTACAGGAGACCGCTTCCTGAACATAACATCAGTAGCACAGACACTGAGAACAACAATGAATAAATGATACCTCCTGAAACTGAGAAGCTTCTATAAGGCAAAGAACACAGTCAACAAGACAAAACGGCAGCCCATGGATTGGGAAAAGATATTCACCAAATCCACATCTGACAGGGGGCTGGTCTTCAAAATATACAAAGAACTCAAGAAGCTAGTCTCCAAAACACCAAACAATCCAATTAAAAATGGGGTACAGAACTAAATAGACAATTCTCAATAGAGGAATCTAAAATGGCTGAAAGACACATAAGACAGTGTTCAACATCCTTAGCCATCAGGGAAATACAAATCAAAGCAACTCTGAGATACCATCTTACTCCTGTCAGAATGGCCAAAATCAAAAACACCAATGACAGTTTATGCTGGAGAGGATGTGGAGAGAGTGGAACACCTCTCCACTGCTGGTGGCAGTGCCAACTTGTACAGCCACTTTGGAAATCTGTATGGAGACTCCTCAAGAAAATGGGAATCATTCTACTACAAGATCCAAGAATTCCACTCTTAGGAATATACCCAAAAGAAGCACATTCATACAACAAGGACATATGTTCAATGATGTTCATCACAGCATTATTGTAATAGCCAGGACCCCAAAACAACCTAGCTGCCCCTCAACTGAAGAATGGATAGAGAAAATGTGGTACATTTACACAATGGAGTACTACTCAGAGGAAAAAAAACAATGGAATCTTGAAATTTTCAGGAAAATGGATGGAACTGGAAGAAACCATTCTGAACTAGGAAACCCATCACAAAAAGACAAACATAGTATGTACTCACTCATATGTGGATTTTAGACATAAAGTAAAAGATTACCAGCCTACAATCTACACTGCCAGAGAAGCTAGTAAACAATGAGGACCCTAAGAGAGACATACACAGTCCCCTGGAGAAGGGGAAAGGGACAAGATCTCCTGAGCAAATTGGAAGCACGGGGTGGGGTGGTTGGGAGTAGAGAGGGAACTAGGAGAATGAGAAGGGGAAAAGGGGAGGGGTGAGGAAGACATGATGGGGCAGGGAGGTTGAGTTAAGGGAAGAGCAGAAGAGAGCAAGATAAGAGATAATATAATAGTGTGAGACATTATAGGTTTAAAGAAATGTCTGGAGAGCTACAAAGATGACCCCAACTATCAATCTAAGCAACAGAGGAGAGGACCTTAAATGCCCTCTCCTGATAATGAGATTGATGACTGACTTATATGGCATCCTATAGCCTTCATCCAGCAGCTAGTGGAAGTAGAAGCAGACACCCACAGCTAAACACTGAACTGAACTGGAATCCAGTTGCATAGAAGTAGGACTGATGAGCAAAAGGGTTCAGACCAGGCTGGTGAAACCCACAGAAACAGCTGACCTGAACAACGGAGAGCTTTTGGTCCCCAGACTGATAGCTGGGAATCCAGCATAGGACTGATCCAGAGCCCCTGAAAGTGGGTGTCAGTGAGGAGACCTCAGAAATCTATAGGACCTCTTGTAGTGGATCAGTACTTATCCTTATCATAGTAATGGACTTTGGGAGCCCATCCCATGTGGAGGGATACTCCCTAAGCCTAGACACAAGGGTGTTGGCCCAGGCTGTATCCCAAAGAATAAGAGAGACTTTAAGACCCCCTCTGGAAGGCCTCACTCTCCCTTGGGAGTAGAAAGGGTATGGGTTAGGTAGGGTGTCAGTTGGGGGGGGGCAGGGGAGGAGTGGAGGGAAAGGGGCTTGGGATTGACATGTAAATAATTTTCTTTCTAATTAAAAGAAAAAAATTATAAGCACATTTAGTTCGCTTTTATTAAGCTGGATTTTGTTAACCTGAAAAACCTCATCTGTTTTATTCCTAGGTCTGACAACTTTGCATTTTGTAGGGACTGGTGTCTTCAGGAAACCATGAGTACAGGTTATTTTATTGCAATGTTCACTTTTCACATTTGATTATGCAAATTTCTAAAAACGCTATCAATAACTACCAGATTTTGTGGACATCTAAGCACCCAAAAGCTCATTCTCTGGCCAGTAATGTTTATGGGATAGATTTTGAGCTTGCTACCCATACCCTTAATCCTTCCACTTCCTATTCCCTTTTCAGCAGCAGCATAGTTTCATTGAGAACTAGTTGCACCATAAAGGCATTCATGAGGACTCCTCATAACAAAAGGGTTAGTTCTAAAGGTCCCATGCTCTAACACACACATCATAGAAACAAACAAACAAACAAACAAGCAGAAAAACAGAGCACTATGGGAAGACCCTCCTCTAGGACAAGGTTGGCAGGGATGATGGTGAGAACCAAAAACAAATTGACCACATCAAATTGTCTTTGGACCAGAGATGAGAAATCCACAGAAGTTGTACATTTCTCAGCTCCAGATCAACCATTCCTCTTCCTGGACTCTGCACAACAAGGCTCGTATGTGAGTTGACATATATGCAGCCTCAGGTACTTCCCCTCTATATTGGGAACTTGGTGGGGCCAAATTTAGGAGAGAGAAAAATAATTAGCACAAGTGTGATAGAAGTTATTGGTCCATGTGTTTCTGGGGAAATGGGTTCCCTCTTTTGTATTCTTGGTCATTAATAAATTCAGACACAAACTTGGAAGGAAGCTCAAGGACACTTGTTTTTGTTTTGTTTTGTTTTTTGTTTTTGCAGATTTTTTTATTTGAATTAGAAACAAGATTGTTTTAAATGACAATCCCAGTTCCCTCTTCCTCCAGTCCTCCCCTTTTTTTGTTGGTAGTGGTAGTTTTGCTTTGTGGAAGCCCCTATCCCTAAACTGACTGCCCCATTTCTATCTCCTGTTCTCATCAATGGGTGAGAAAAACAGTTCATTTCCAGCTTTGTGTTCCTTCCTCAGGATCTGTCACTTGCCCTCAACATCTGAAATAATCTACTGTCCCCAAGAACATCTACAAAGAGAAGGTGTTGAGCATTTAAGGCCCAAGTTCTTCTTGGTTTTGTTGTTTGGTTGGTTGGGTGGTGTGTGTTTGTGAGACAAACAATTAGGAAGGCAAGCTGAAAATGTCAGCAACTTCCAGGAGAAGGAAAATGGAGAAGAAGAAAAGTGAAATCCATGCCTTTGAGTTAAAGCCCAACAAAGCAGGTAGCTTCAGGAAGCAGCTTCTTGGAAGAAAAAAAAAAAGTACAAACGGGAGGGGGAAACTTCGGAAAACTAGTGAAAACAAAAAATCTCAGAATGTCAGGTAAATCTCACCCAGGCTTTGTCCAGTATTCAAGAGAAAATGACATAGATTTTTCTGAGTAACTCAGAAAAGTGGGCAGGCTCTGCAAGGTTACAGGATATAATGAAGGTCTCTACTTGACTGGGAGAAAGGGTTTCTTGACTGGGAGAAATAATATAATTAAGTAGGTAAATAAGAGCATTACTCATTAAGAAGATAATTAGTGCTCTCAGTTCTTTAGTACGTTCTACAGTGAATCAACTTTCCTGGGGGTCAACTCTTGGCCAAGTGACTAAAAATTCCAAATAGACTAACTCTTTACCCCCCCCTTTTTTTCTAGACAGGGTTTCTCTGTGGCTTTGGAGGCTGTCCTGGAACTAGCTCTTGTAGACCAGGCTGGTCTCAAACACACAGAGATCCTCCTGCCTCTGCCTCCAGAGTGCTGGGATTAAAGTATGTGCCACCGAGCCCAGTTTAAATAGTCTAGCTCTTAAGGGGGAAAAGAATGGTATGCAATGTTTTAATCTGGGGATCAAATAAGAATGTCAAGTCTCCCTCAGGGACGTTCTTATCCATTCCTTTGATCAGAAGTCTAAGGAGGTATATTCAGGATGCTTTCTTTTACAGTATTACGAGGGAAATGGGAAACAGGATCTTCAATGGCCTCCAAGACTGTTAATCTTTGTAATACTAAAACTGTCAAGAGTTTATACACTGGAATTACCTAGAAAGGAGTCCAGTGACCAGTACAACCAAATACTTGCATTTCTAGCCTCCCAGCACAAAACAGATGACTTTTCTGGCTTATGATCAAGGACAGGAGTGGAAACCCCTATCCCTAAACTGACTGCCCCATTTCTATCTCCTGTTCTCATCAATGGGTGAGAAAAACAGTTCGTTTCCAGCTTTATGTTTCATCCTCAGGATCCTTCACTTGCCATCAGCATCTGAAATAATCTACTGTCCCCAAGAACAACTACAAAGAGAAGGTATTGAGCATTTAAGGCCCAAGTTCTTCTCCAGTGATTTCATAAAATATTGCTCACTAGAATCAGGAAGTCCTAGGTGTGAGCTGCACTCTGTGGAGATAGAAGGCATCCTTATCACCTGGTTAGGTAGGATTGAGCCCTGGGATAGAATCAAAAATAGCCTTCCTTAGTTAGTGTTTGTCATACCCACACAGCATCTGGCTGTGACCTGCTCTAGCAAAAGTCAAACCATTAGGTCCACACAATCTACCCTCTTGTATACACAGAGGCCAGGATGGTGTGGGGCCAGGGAGACCTCACTGTGAGCTTCATCAGGATTTTTCCCACACCAGCCCCAAACAGGCTGCCTTTTATTTCCTGAGACTTTCAAGGGATGCAGGAGGTGAAGGATTAATAGTGAATAACTTTATTTGTTATTCTTAGCCTGTGGTCCTCAGCAAAGCTGGAGTGACTCCCCGGCTGTCCAGGTCCAGAGATGACTGTGGGTCTAGGCTGTGGGTAGGTCTACGGTTTGGGGTTTGTTCGACTTTCATTGTGAGGAGGTTACTGTTGATTAATGCTGGCTGCAAAACAACAGATCGAGGCAGTGAATGCAAAGGCAAAGACGTACTAATGTTAGGCCTAGGGTATTTCTGTCATAGGGAACGGAGCTCAGAATGCAGACTTGGCTAACTTCCAATTAAGTATTTGAAGATTATTAGCTGACTCACTTGTAAGAATTGGGAGGTATGGGAGCTTGCCGCCTTGCTAGAAGTGCTTTGTCTTGGGAAGTACCGATTATAGAGTTCCTTAAGATGCCACAAAGGGCAGCTCCTCCCCTGACACACCCTCTCTTCTGAGTTCCAGGGTCCTTCTTACATTTGCCACTGCCTGAATTGTACATTTTCTTCACAGCCTGCCTAATTTTCCCTAACAAATGAACCCAAATTAGAGAGAGAGAGAGAGGTTTGTGTTACTTTATATTTCTGAACATTTTGTTTATTCTTTATTCAGATTCCCCCACCCCTGACACACACATGTGCACACACTCCTGTGGCTTTCATGATCCAGAACAGGGGTGATTCACCTGCTTCATTATTATATTAGTCACTCTGCCAATATCTGCCAAAATTTAAAGTCCGATATTATTTATTTGTTTTGCTTTTAAAATAAAGTACCTTTTACTTTACTTATTCTTTGAGAATCCCATGCATGTGTACAAGGTATTTTTATCATATTCACTCCCCACTCTTCCCTTCCAACTAGAGATCATTTTAGCTTACGGTTTCAGAGAGTATCATTCATGGTCACATGGCCTAATGCATCTAGGTAGAGCATCAAGGCAGTGAGAATGTGTAGTAGAAGTTCTTGTCTACTTTTTGATGGACAATAAGAGACTTATTAAAGAACTTCAGTGATTCTGGAATGGCTGCAATGCCACAGTTTCAAAGCCAAATTTTCTTGCTCTATTTTTAGTTCCCTAAACAACCATTTATTGCCCACCTTTGTGTGTGACATAAGACTCTGAGACTAGTGGGTAAATCTTTTGGAATGCATGAATAGAGACTTAAATGCTACCAATTCAAAAGCTAATAATATAATTAAATAGCCTCTGAGGCTTGTAACAAAACTTTCTCTACTTTGCTATGAACTGCTTACCTGGTATACCCACCAATGTAATTTGAAAAGCACGGTGACTCATTACTTTCTTTGTTCTGTTACTATAATAAACTCTTATACATTGGAAAATGAATTTGAGGTAACAGCAATCTTCTCCTTGGCCATGGCCACTCATATCTAACTCCAGAATATACTATCACTTATTCCCTTGAGCCAAAGCTGTCTTTTACATCATTTGTAATTAGAAACAGAAAGACACACAACAAAGAAAAAGAAACAGAAAGACAGAGGGACAATGTATCCCTAAGAATCTTTCACCAGTGACTTGCTTCCTCTAGCTGGATACCAACTTCTAAAGTTTTCACAACCTCCCAAAATAGTGCCACTTGCTGGAACCAAACACAAGATGCAAGAACCTATGATACATTTGTATATTCAAACCAAAACAGGAAGCCATTCCTTGAACTGTGCTTACCCTATGAGTACCAGCAAACCTTCCTTTATAACCATTATAGCAAACATGTAGCATGATTGTAGAATTAAACATTCTTTCCCACTGGAAGCCACCAGCATAAATTAAGTTGTCTTTCACACACTGTAAACAGAAGTATTTGTCTAACCAAAACATTTAAAATGCAAAAACATCAATTTCAGAATCACAAACCTGCTAGCATAGGGGCTGAACTGAAATATCAATATCATCTCATGACAGGGAACAACTGGAAACCCTTCGTAACCTAGGCTTCTCCTAATGAACAGACCATGTATGGGGTAGTGAGATGGAAGAGTCAGAGATGAAAAGGGTGGCTGAATGTGTTTGGAGCTCCTTCCCCATGTATTGGCTCATCCTCTTATGGGAGTGCTTCTCTTCCCTTAATAAGATGTCTCCATTTTCATTTCAAACCATGTGTCCCATCCATTGACTGAGGACATGGCAGACAAGGTCGAGTGTCCACTGAACTCAAAGCCATTGTTCAGCACTCATAAGTACCCACTAACTGACTCTGTGGACTTCTTCCCTGTTCCATGACCATTTATCCAGGAACCTAACTTCTACTGTCAAAAGGTCCCCCAAGATCTTTCAATTCTGAAATGACTGTATTTTGCAATGTTTATCCTAATTTTACTATGTGTAAAATATTGTCAAGTATTAAGAAGGGAGATCCTATGGCTAACTGACACGAGGAATTACTGAGGCAGGAGGCAAGGATGTCACTTCCTTCTTGCCAAGGGGAATGTTGTTTTTTAAACAACAAAATGCCTCTGTTTGAAACTTTTCAAAACAGCAATAATACAGCAATAGAGGACCACACTCTAAGTTTACTCAGATAATATAAAAAATGCTGCAGATAATTAAAGACCCCAGCACAATTTTCAACATAATAGGAAGCTGGTTAGACATCCACAGGCTTAGATATCATTGAGGATGAGCTGAGCCACTCTTTTATAATCAGTTTTGGACCCCACTCACTGGGTTTTTGGTGTCACACTAATTTTTTAAATGCCTATTATTATTCTTTGGCAACTTTTATAAAGAAACAATTAATTAGGGTGGCTTGCTTACAATTTCATAGATCCAGTCCATTATAATCATGATGGGGAACATGGCGGCGTACTGGACCTGAAAGTGCTATATCTTTCAGGCAACAGGAAGTCAACAGACTGTCATGCTGAGGGAAGCTTGAGCAAAAGAGACCTCCAAGCCTGCCCCCACAGTGACACACTTCCTCCAACAAGGCCACTAATAGAGCCACTCCCTTTGGGGGGGGGATTTTCTTCAAGCCACTACAGATCCTGTATTAATTTTAAGAAAGGGGAAATGGCAAAATTATCCTCTACAGAGTTTGAAATAGCATGTGAAAGGAGGAAGAAGGCTTCACAACTGCCCTTCTGTAAGAGGAAACAATAACAGTAAACAAAAGAGATATTTATGGAGATGAAGACAGCAGAGCCCATTAAAGGATTGCCATTATCTCTTGATTTACTTCTTTTAAATTTTCTTTCCTCGGTGCCTCTAAGTCCACTGAGTTATGACATTCTGGTCAAAGAATGAGGTCTGAGTTGTTACTCCCGCCCTGGGCAATGACATGCTGTTGAAAATTGTTCAGAAACATACTACTATCTCCTTCCTTAAGATTTAGTCTAAGTGAGCCTGTCAGTCTTCTGGATAGGACAATATCTCCTCAGGAAGTGTCTTGTAACATCAAGAAACACGATACTCCTGAAAACATATTAGGAATATATAGTAGTAGCTACTCCTTAGTGAGATGTGTACACCCCAGAAGCCCTCCCTCAGTACAGTTACTTAGAGGTCCTCTCTGCAAACCTGCTGCTTTTCTGGGTTTTGTGCCAGAAAAAAGATTTCTTCTTTGTAATCACCTGTTTCTGACATGGGCAAACCCCTCAGTCTCCTTGTTCTGCCGCATTGTGCCCTCACACTCTCTGAAGACCATTCTAGATTTGCTCCAACATGCTCATTGATGACCTGTCTGTTTTCTGTTTGGTTGGCTGGTTGGGTTTTTTTCTTTTTGTTTTTGCTCTATTTAAACCCCATCTAATTCAGAAAATATAACTTTCTTTCTTCTTTTTCACACTCTCTCCACGTAACTGCCTAGCTCTCTGACTTGCCAGCTTATTGTTTTGTCTCTCAAACTCCAATAAAATTGTCCTTGAGTTTCTTTCTGAGTGAGTTTTAAAATTCTTTTATCTGTGAAACTATGAGCCTTCAAAAGGGACCCTGTATTCCTTGATAACAAAACCATTTTGATCACAGCCATGAAATTTTATGCCACAACTCATAAAACAAAACTTTCATAAAGTATAATAACCACACTATTCACCATGTTCTCTGGTATCTTCTTTATAGTCCATTCTATTTCATTTTCCTTCTATTTTTCAAAGGAATGTCAGCTGTAAATCTTACAATGATTTATATTTGTGTCTACTGGGGCTGGACTCCCAGCAAACCATTGATCTCTGCATTTTGTCTATCTGTGGTTTTCTGTGATGGTCTCCATTCTCTGCAAACAGACATGTCTTTTCTGAGGGGTGGTAGTTACACTTATCTATGGGTATAAGGAAACTATTTAGAAGGTAGTAATGGATTTTGATGGTCTAGCAAAGTGGTGGTAATAGGGTCTTTCCTAATGTCCATGATCTCACTGACTAGTTTCCTAGCACCAGCATAATTTCCCTGCTGCTGGGTGAACCATAATTACAATAAAATCATTGTTGGTTACCACTGATGTCTGAGTGCTGCACCTTTATGTATATCTTGTTATTGTCTTGCTTCAAAGGTGTTGAAGCTTGGTAAGACTACACAATAGCTTCCTTCCCTTGGTAGTTCAAACAGTATTTTCTAGTATAATGGGAGCTATACCACAGGAAAGGAGCTTTCAGATCAGATTCAGCTAGAGTCATCAGAGTATTGTGTCCTAAGTATACGGTGTCTTCATCAATAGGGCCTACCTTAATTCCTTGGAAGGCTAGCAAGGGGTACAATAATAGGCTTATTATTTGGGGAGTAACTTGGACTACCTTGACAAGTCATTCAAAAGTTTTCTCCTACTACTAGGATTTTGTAAATCCATGGTTGTTGGGGGTAGAATTGTCAGTCCAAGTAGCTTAACTACCCTTCCCTCTGTGTGTGTGTGTGTGTGTGTGTGTGTGTGTGTGTGTGTGTGTGTGTGAGAGAGAGAGAGAGAGAGAGAGAGAGAGAGGGGGGGGGTGTTATTGGGTGTAATGTATATATGTATGCACACAAATACACTTATATGAATTGTGCATAATTTCAGATAAATATAAAATAATGTGAGTCCTTGAGTCTTTACATCACATTCCTGCATCTACAGCTCAGGAAAAATAGCAGAAAAGGAAGCAGAAAAACTGTAAAAGCTAGAATACCAGCAAGACTAGAACAGAGGGTGTCTGCCAGAAATGACTGTTTAAAGCAGACAAGACAATGGCAGTATCCTGGGCATATTAACATGGGAGGGGGAATTTTTGCAAAGTCCCACCTTAGGTAAAGAACTACAAAAAACTCATTATTGCTGGGAAAAGAATTAGTCTCTGCCAGGTACAAGCCCCTTTGTTGGTTATCCACTCTAGAGTAGTCAGTCCTGAAATTATATATGCACAAATAACACAAAACAGATTCATCAGAAGGATATATATTTACATTAAAATCCTCATCTATGGCTCAGGAAACATCAGAAAAGGAAGCAGAAAGATTGTAAGAGCTAGAATACCAAAAAAATCTACTGTGAAAAGCCTCTGTTAGAAGTGTGTGTGTGTGTGTGTGTGTGTGTGTGTGTGTGTGTGTGTGTGTGTGTATTTGTGTATCTGTAATAGTCATAATCAAAGGAAAAAGGCTATACACTTGAAAGCTTCATAACATGAGGGTTAGAGGGTACCTGGGAAGGGCTGAAAGTGATATAGTTCTATTTCAATTAAAACATGGTCAATATTTGGGTTAAGCAAGTATCAGGTACCTTGTCTTACTCATGTATTATGACGTTGTAGGATTTCTTTCTTTTTAAAATCATTTTCCCCTTCTTAAACACAGATTGTTTTCATATACAATATAATATGAATACAGTTTCCCCTCTACTCTTCCCAATTCCCTCCCATCTCCTTTCCCTTCATGATCCACTCCCTTTCTATCTCTCATTAGAAAAACAACAACAACAACAAAAGCAGGCTTCTAAGAGATAACAACAAAACATAACAAAATAAAATATAATAAAATAAAACAAAAAGTATCATATTGAAGTTGGACAAGCAAGACACCAGAAGAATAAAGGAGCCCCAACAGAAGACACAAGAATCAGTGACCCACTCATTTAGATATTCAGGATTCCCATAAAAGCACTAAACTGAAAGCTATAAAATATATGCAGAAAACCTGTCCTGACCAGTATAGGCCCTTTGTTTGCTGCATCAGTCCATGTGATTTCACATGAGCTTTGCTCTCACATGAGCTTTGCTCAGTTTATTAAGATGGTCTCATTCTCCTAGTGTCCTCTCTACTGTCCATCTTCTTCCCTCCTTTTAACTCCTCTTCAGAGGGGCCTCCTGAGTTTTGATGGGAGAGACATAACTGAGAAATCTAATTTAGAGCTGTGTATTTTGAGCTCTCTCTCCCTTCCTCCTCCTCCTCTCTCTCTCTCTCTCTCTCAGTTCTGATCTGGATCTCTGTATTTGTTTTCACCTGTTGCAGGAGGAGGTCTCTCTGATAATGGCTGTGATAATTTGCATGTAATTGGTCCCCATATTCTCATAGGGAGTGGTACTATTAGCAGGTGTGACTTTGTTGGAATGGGTATGGCCTTGTTGGAGGAAATGTGTCATTGCAGAGTGGGCTTTCAGGATATCTCTGAATATGTCAATTGATTTCCTGTTGCCTGCAACATATAGGACTCTTCACTATTTCAGCACGAAGTCTGCCTGCACACTGTCATGTGTCCGCCATGATGATAAGGACTAAAACTCTGAAACTATAAGGGAACCACCTCCATTAAACTTAGGTTATTTTTTTAATTATGAGAGTTACTGCCCAGCTGTGGTACCATATACCTTTAGTCCCAGAACTTTGAAGGCAAAAGACAGGTGGATTTCTATAAATTCGAGGCCAGGCTGCTCTACAGAGTGAGTTCCAGGACAGCCAAGGGTACCCAGAGTTGAATAATCTCTGTTTCTCTGGGAAGAAGCCTAGTTGATCATTGAAACAAAACAAAACAACAACAACAAAAAAGAGTTGCCATGGTCATGGTGTCTCTTCACAGCAATAAAAACCCTAAAACAATGGCTGAATGGGGTGCTGATCTATAAGTATAGCAGAAAATCATTATGAGTCATTTTATTGTTACTTTTTACAAAGATAATTTAGATGAGTAATAATTGGTTTTACTCTAGGTCTCTGATGTACCTCATTTCTGGTTCCTGGTCATTCATGCATGTCAGATACGGAGTGGGCCTTAAGTTAAATCAGACATAGGTTGGTTTCTCAGAGAAATTTTGTGCCACCATTGTCTTAGCATATTTTGCAGACAGGACAGATTGCAGGTCAAATGTTTTGTGGCTAGGTTGGTTTTAAAATTTCTCTTTTGGTAGCCTGAACAATACCTTCCTATACCCAAACCACTAGAACAAAGGCTGTATGTAGGCACTAGCTTTACCTCTCTATATTCAATGAGTTCTGATGTTGTCCAGCAATGAGATCTTGTTGTCTGCTTATGAAAAGCAACTTATCGTCTTGGTAACAGTCTACATTGTGTGGATTTCCATGGACGCTTTCAGCCAAACTCAAGTGGATAAAACCCTGCCCCAGTACTGTAAGCCTCAATTTGTTTCCAGAGATGGTCAGTTCCAACTCCCTCAATATTTTGAGACTTCATTAAAATTGCCTGTATAAATTTTAGGATGTTTCTACTACATTAGGTGTCCCCACTGCCCCAAAGATGCCTCTCAATTTCACTAAGAATGATTTTCTTCTAGTTCCATCCATTTTCCTGCAAATTTCATAATATCATGTTTTTAAGAGCTGTGTAATACTCTGATTTTTTTCTTAGTTTGTTTCTATAGTGCATTGCATTGACTGATTTTTGAATGTTGAATAATCTCTGTATCTCTGGGAAGAAGCTTAGTTGATCATGGTTTATGATCTTTTAATATTTTTATTAGGTTTAGAAATATTTTATTGGATACCCTTGCATCTATATTCATTTTATTTTCATTTAACATACCAACCACAGTTCTGCCTCTCTCCCCATTTGTCCCTCACCTTTCCCCACCTCCAACCACTCCCATGGGGAGTCAACTAAGCCTGGCTCATCAAGTCTCTGAGGCAGGACCAACCCCTCCACCCAATGCATCAAGGCTGAGTAAGGCATTCGACCATAGGGAATGGGCTCCAAAAAGCCAGCTCATACACCATGGATAGATCCTGGTCTTAGTGTCAGGAGTCCCACAAACAGACCAAACCATACAACTGCCATCCACATGTGATGGAGGAAGTCCTTCTATGTATATGTCTCTCTTATTGGTTAATGAATAAAACACTATTGGCCAATAGGGAAGCAAGATATGTGGGACTAGGAGTCAAGGAGGATTCCAGGAAATGTGATCCTGGGAAGAGAGAATGCATGAGACCTCCATCCTCAATAAGATAAGTCCTTATAAAATATATAGATTAATAGTTATGGTTTACACTTAAGACAGAGCTAGCAAATAAGAAATCCTAGTCATTGGGCAGCAGTATTGTAACTAATATAAATCTCTATGTGTTATTTGGGGGCCCTGAAGCAGTGGCAGAATTCAGGTGGCTGGGGTAAAGAGTTATTGTTACACACATGCAGAGGGCCTAGCTTGACCCCATGCAGGTTTCCCAGCAGTCAGTCCAGAGTCCTAGAAGTCCCACAGGGTTTCCCCATCATTGATCTGTAATTTTCTTTGTTGGGTTTCTGTGTGGTTTGGGTATTAGCATAACTGTGACCTCATGGAATGAATTGAGCAATGTTCCTTCTGTTTCTATTTTGTGGAATAATTTGAGGATTGTTTGTGTTAACTCCTCATGGAAAGTCTGGTAGAATACTGTGGTAAAATTATCTGGCTCTGGAATTTTTTGGGGGAGGGGCGCTGGGAGATTTTAATGACTACATTTATTTCACTAGGGATTATAGGTCTGTTTATATTACTTACCTGATCTTGTTTTAACTTAGGTAAGTGGTATCTTTTTATAAAATTATCATTTCTTTTGGTTTCTCCAATTAGATTGAGTGCAGGAATCATTATGATTCTCAGGATTTCCTAGGTGTCTCTTGTTATGTCCCTTTTTTCATTTCTTGTGATGTTCATTTGGATATTCTTTCTCTCCCTTTTGATTAATTTAGATATGGGTTGTCAATTATATTGATTTTATTAAAGAACTAACTATGTTTCATTGATTTTTTTGTATTATTCTCTTTTACCCTTAGTTTTCCTTATTTCTTCTTATTTATTTCAGCGATAAGTTTGAATCTTTATTGCCATCTATCCTTGTAGGTGTGTTTTGTTCTTTTTGTTCTAGAACTTTTAGATGTGCCGTCAAGTTACTAATATGAGATCTCTCCAGTTTTTCCATGTAGGCACTTCATGCTATGAACTTGCCTCTTAGAACTGCTTTCATTGTGTCCCATAAGCTTGAGCATAATGTGTATTCATTTTCATTCATTTCTGTTTTTGTGTCTGCTTTGAACCATTTTTTATTCAGTAAAGAGTTTTTCAGCTTTTTAGGAGTTTGTAGGCTTCCTGTTGATTCTGTTGCTATGGAAATCCAGCCTTAATCCATGGTAATCTGATAGAATGCAGGGAGTTATTTCAATTTTCTTGTATATGTTGAGACTTACTTTATAACCAAGTATGTTGTCTATGTTCCATGAGGTGCAGAGAAGAAAGCTTATTTATTTGTGTTTGGGTAAAATGTTCTATAAATACCTGTTAGGCCCATTTTCTTTTATCACGTCTAGCATTTCTGTTTAGTTTTTGTCTAGATGACCTGTTTATTGTTTAGGGTGGGGTACTGAAGTCCCACATAATCAGTGTGTGAGGGTCAATATGTGATTTAAGCTGTAGTAAGTAGTTGGTTTTGTTTTCACCTTTGGTGTTCTTATGTTTGGGGCATAGATGTTAAGAGTTAAAATGCCATTTTAGTGGAGTTTTCCATTGATGAGTATGTAGTGTCCTTTCCTATCTCTTTTGATTACTTTTGGTTTGAAGTTTATTTTCTTAGATATTAAAATGGCTATAGCAGTTTATTTCTAAGGTACATTTGCTTGGAATTTCATTTTTCAACCATTTACCCTAAGGAAATGTCTATTTTTTACCTTGTGATGTGTTTCTTGGAAAGCAACAAAAAGGATGTGTTCTTTTTTGACAACCGTTCTGTTACTCTGTGTCTTTTTATTGGGAAATTGAGACCATAGATCTGAGAGGTATCAAGGGCCAATGAATGTTCATTCATGCTATTTTGTTGTTGTTGTTGTTGTTATTGGTGGTGGTGGTAGCAATGATGGTGGTTGTGTGTGTGGGGGGGGTGCCCCTGACTTTGATATTGGTGGTCTGAGATTATTTATTCCCTGTGTTTTCATGGCTGTAGTTTTTCCTTTTTTTCACTATCTGTAGGGCTTGATTTTTAGATAAATATTGCTTACATTTTGTTTTTATCATAGAATACCTTATTTTATACACCTGGGGTAACTGAAAATTTTGCTTGATATAGTAGTCTGAGCTGGCATCTGTGGTCTTCTAGAGTCTACAACACATCTGTGCATGCCCTTCTGGCTTTTAGAGTCTCCTTTGAGAAGTCAGATATAATTCTCATATGTTACTTGGACTTTTTTTGTTGCAGCTTTTAATATTATTTCTTTGTTCTAAGTATTTAATATTTTGATTATTATGTGCTGAGGGAACTTTCTTTTCTGGTTTAATCTATTTGGTATTCTGTATGCTTCTTGTACCTTTATAAGTATCTCATTGTTCAGGTCAGGAAAATTTTCTTCTATTTTTTTTTTTTGATGAAAATATTTTCTGGACATTTGAGCTGGGTTTCTTGTCCTTCCTTTATTCCTACTATACTCAGACTGTTTTTTTCCGTAGTATCCCAGATTTCCTGGATGTTTTATGTCAGGAATTCTTTAGGTTTAACATTTCTTTCTTCAGCACATCCATTTCTTCTATCAGATCTTCAATGTATGAGATTCTGTCTTTCATCTCTTATATTATGTTGGGGAAGCTTGCCTCTGTAGCTCCTATTCAAATTCCTAAATTTTTCATTCCTAGAATTCCTTCAGTTTGGGTTCTCTTCATCAATTATACTTCCATCTTCAGGTCTTGAACAGTTTTATTCATTTCCTTGCACTATTAATTTGTGTTTTCTTGGGTTTCTTTAAAGGATTTTTCACTTCCTTACACTATTTGTGTTTCCCTGGATTTCTTTAAGAGATGTATTCATTTCCTTTTTAAAGGCCTCAATCCTCTTTGTGAGGCTGTTTTAAGGTCTTTTTCTTATGCTCTAGTTATAGTGCCTACTGTGGTAGGGTTTCTGGGTTACAGTGGAGACATTTTGTCATGTTTGTTATTATTTGTGTTTTGTGCTGATGGCTAGACAACTGGGATTGGGATGACTATAGGTCTGGGTGGTAACATCTGGTTTGTCTCTATTGAGTCAGTGTTTTTTTTTTTTTTTTTCTTGATTCTGCTTTATCCCTGGACTTTAGGAGAGTGTATTGGCTGTGTGCTGCCTAGAAGGAAATATTCTACGGAGCTGTTTCCCTCAACTGCTCAACTGTTGTGTTCCCAGTATATCCCTGGTGGTATTAGAGGGTGGGAAAATGAGATGTGTTGTGAGGTGGAAAGTTGGAGGAGAAGATATTTGTGATCAGTTGGGGATAGGGTCAGAGAGGAAAGCAAGGTTATTTGCTACAGAGCTAGGGATGAGATTGAGGGTTTTAGATCTCAAGGAGCAAAAGGGGAAGTGTGGATCCACTGTCAGTCTACATGTTTCTCTGACTTTGTAGAAGTTCATCATTAGGGAAGGCTGGAAGAAATCTATATAAGAACTCTTCAGTAATAATTCATTGTTAGTCTTAAATTTACTTAAAAAAGAAATTAGAGAATATGAGTTATAAATTCATTAATTAGTTTACTAGTGTTGGTAGGAGAATTGCTCAATCCCCAAGATATCTATGTAAAAGATAAACATCTTTTTTATCCTTGGTATCCAAGGATAAACAGTTTCTAAAACACTGCAAGAATAATAAAATTAAGGGCCTTATATTGTAAATACCTTAAAAAGAGAAATCATATAAAGGCAACTGTAAAATTAAACAAATGGAAAATTCTAAAGTTTTAAGAATTTAATATAGTACATATAATTTTCATTATTTGATCAATGCAAAAACTGAATTTCATTATTATCATAAAATATGTTGCTTTTAGGAGAACTTGATGGAATAATGCCAAGGTTCACCAGAGCCAATTAAGCAAAGATGATGTCTAATGAATACTCTATGCAAAGCAACGAGGCAGAAGTGATGACTGTACTGGAGCCACGGCATGCAGCTTATAGCAATAATTGCTAGATTTTCAGGAATATTGTGAGCTGCTTGAGGTTTCACTGATATCCTGGCCTTAAGGGGAGACTTAGTTATTTTTAGGTGGTCATATGGAAAAATACGTTTGGAAAAATACCTCACACCAATTATGAGAGTACTCAGAATGAGTAAGTTAAATACTTTGCTACTTCAGGTAAGTATAACCTGACCATTTCCACCATGGAGAAGAGACTGCTGGGACAATCTGTAAGCTAATTATTTCATGACAATGAAATAAGGAAAACTATACAGTGATAAATAGATCTATGATAAGGGAGCTGTTAGCATTTCTTCTTAGAAGAAGGAAGGCTCTCACCTGAGACTCTACCCACCACTTCATCTGGTCTCACAGCTACAGGTGGTTTTAGGAGATGCTTTAGAGGTAGAAGGTCATATGAGACAAGATTCCAATGATACACTTTTAATGAATCACATCTATGTTTCGGTGGAGCATTTAGGCTATGCAGCTGGTTTTTAGTCATCCATACTCCTATAAGCAACACTTCACACAAAACATTCTGAGCTAACAAACCAGTAAACTCATGTATTCACTGTGGTGGTTAATACCAGTTATACACTTGATTAAGATCTACAAGCTCTGTTAGAAAGAAATCTCTGAGTATATCTATGAATGAGTTTTTAGATTAGGTTAATTGAGGCAGGAAGATGGCCTAAACATGGACCATACCATTCCACTAGTGGAGGGCTTGAACTTAATAAAAAGGCAAAAAGAGAGCATAGCACCAGCATTGATCTTTCTCCCTGTTTCACGAATGTGGATACAATGTGACCAGCTGCCTCAAACTCTTGTTCCCATGACTTGCACATCAAAACAAACTGTACCTTCAAACTGTGAGCCAAAATACACCCTATCTTAAGTCATTGTTGTCAGGTATTTTGTCCCCAAAATTCATGGACTTGGATGTAAGCATTCAAGTGAATAGACATTTGTCCACATCTGGATAGAGTTTATTCACATGTCCTCTGGAAAGCTCACATAGCATGATGGATGTCAGAACCTCTTAACACAAATTAAGATTCATATAATATATTTTGAGCTTATGTTTGACTGTAGAAGGACATCTTTATTTCAAGTTAATAAAAGAAGTAAAAGAAATGTAAGCATACTACTTAGAACACTTACATTCTATATTGTCTCTAATTTCTATGTTAATAACTCCTCTCAGAATTACAAATCATGTGAATTAAAAATAATTGTATTAATAAATTTACAACTAAAATGTAAACTTAGAAAAGCATATACAAGATACAGAAAACAAAACCCTTCTGTAAGGAACCATACCACTTGTAAATATACGAATTGATATCAGGCCAGAATCTTTAGGCTATCCCTTCCTCTTCTCTTATAATGTTCCTCCTCTCCTGACATTATTTTATACTCCATTGTTCTCCAACAGCATTAGTTTTCCTGCTTCCTCCCTGGTTAAATTCCTATCAACCTCATTCACAGATGTATAAGGATGACCAATTTATGGAATACTGCTACTCATTACTTGCCATTCTCCTTATTTATTCAGAGCATTCTCCAATCAATCCAATTCATCCAGAAATCCCCCAAATACCAAATCATTTTCTCATGACAACATTTTCTCCAAATACTCTAATGGAAAGTTTACACCATTCTTTCTTCTTATTTCAGAGCCCTCTCAACACATGTGCTTTGTCTCCATCAGAGCATCCCATTCATTGACAGCTTCATCACTATTTAACCCTGTCTACAAACGAACCTGTTTTCTCCTCCTGCCCATGTAATACCAGGAGGAAGTGCCTATTCAGTTATAGCCATCATCTATCAATGCCTGGCCCACATCATTCTACCTTTCTGATAGTTTACTTTGTTAGTGTCTACTCCCCGCTTTCTGCCTTCAACTTCTCATTTCCTGGGTCCTTTCTATTGTTATCTTGTCTTCACTTCCTTTTAAAGAATTACATTGTTTTCCAAAGCATCATGCCATTCCCTTTCCCCATAGGAAATATTCTCCTCTTAATCCATTTAGCCCAGAATAAAGGTACCTTCCTTTCCTACCTCCAATGTCCACTTCAATGACTGTCTCAGTTCCACCAGCAAACCACTTGTCCTCTCCGTTTATTCTCATGCCTTTCTACCTGAAATCCCATTTCTTGCTCCTTCCTTTTGCCTGAGTAGCCCCACCCATCCTTCACAAAGCAAACAAAGTACCACTGTCTTAAGAACGTTCTTGTGATCCCTCGAGATAACTTGCCTTGTTTATCTCCATTTGCATCATATTTCCTTTATTCATGTAGCGTGCTCATGAATAAGTGGTTGTTTGAGTTGTGCTAGTGTCCTCCTTATAGTTGAGCATTCCTAAAAGTTCCACATGTACTACTTCTTCCCCTTACCTCAACATTTAACAGAGTCAATTACACAGGAGGCTCCACTAAATGTGTTAAATGACTTAACACATCATCATCTACAAAACTCCAAATGAATCTTCAGAATTCCAAATATTGTCAAGAGTTCAGTGAAATATGTCCAATTATACACTGATTCTGGTAATATGATTTGTCACAACCCTTTTAGAAAATAATTTTACATGATGCATTCTAAGTATTACTTTTGCACTAGTCATTTCACTCTGAAGAAATAAATAAGCTTAGCACTGCATAGAAGCATATACACAGATGTTTCTTGTCTCATTATTTGTAATGCTGAAGAATTATGAACATAAATACTCAACAATAGTTAAGTCAATTAAGAATTTCCATCTAAGTAGAATAGTATTTCAATGCTTTTAATTGTGTGTACATAAGGCTTGGAGTAAGTTTACACAATATTCATTTTCTAATGCTTATGATTAAACAATATACAAATTCATGTAGACATTCTGGACTCAACTCTGAAAGAACATATATAGAACAAAATAGTGAAAAAATAGTAAAAGCATCATAGGATGACAGTAATAAGAGCTATATTAACAACTGGAATTTACTGTTCTTGGTCTTAGTTATGTTTTACATATATTTATAAACTAAATGCTCATAACAATCTCATCAGCTTATTATTGCTCATATTTTTAATATGACAAACTAAGCATATATATATATATATATATATATATATATATATATAAAGAGAGAGAATATATACTAGTTCATATGAAAAGTGATGTTTTCATGTGTGTGAGAGGTATATAATAAATAAAAAATAAAGATAAGTGTGCTCTATCCTAGAGCCTCCTGGATAATGTTTGCTTGAATAATGTGGTGCTGATTTGGCCTTGAGCCATGGAGAAGTGCAGGAAGGATACATGTTCAACAAAATGGATGTCTTTTGGATTCACAACAGAGATCTGGACAGAAGAGGTTTAATTTTAAAATGAAGAAATATCATTAATGTTTATTACTGAAATATCTTGACAATATTTGGAAAAATGTCAATGTGTTTCCACCTTGTTGATTATGCTCCTCCTAGCTCAAAGGTTGATTGATTTCTCTGACTTAATGCAAATGATGGTAAAGAATTAATTCCAATTTAAATTGATGCATCTCTGCATAGCATCAACCTAGGGCATCACAACATAAATGTCCTAGAATGAAGGGAGTTATAGGTTAAAAACAGAAATACAGAGGCCAATATAACCTAGAATCAGGAAAACTATAAACACAGGGGAGCCACATGCTAGATACTTACTATTCTGATGAGATAGATTTGGGAGAGAGGGTTTTAAAAGTGAAATTTATTTCTCAGATGAAGGCAGAGATCATAACTAAGAGTAACTGCACAATTGTGATCTTAGCATTTTCATAATCTTAGATGGATAGATTATGTGGATTTCATAAGGACAATGTCAACTACTACATGATGAGCTAGGATATCAGGATTCATATAAAGTGGTAAGAAGGAATAACTTATAACATGATGTCAGTTGCACTCATAAACAAGGGAAATATTATGGATAAAAGAATTTCGTATTTGGTTAATTTTTTATAATGAGACAACAAATTATTACAGATATGCCACTATGAGCACTACACTTCTTACCCTTTGATAATGAGTTTGGCTTTTCTGCAACTGCCATAGATACATTCAAGGGAAGAGCTCTTCTCTTTGCTCAAAAACATGACTAGAAACTCAAAGCCTAAAGAGATGTTCATCATACCTAACTGTGGGATTTGTATTAGATTGATATGAATGAATAGAAAAATCTCTTAGAAAACCTCAATGGTATTTCTTATCTTTTCTTCTTTTAGATTTGAGTTATCTCTGACATTTTCAGAATGGCTTCATACTGCATAAATCTTCAGCCCAAGACCCATGCATAAGAATCACACCCATCCTAAAGCCAGAGCCCTCTGTGGTTTTGACTCTCAAGTTGTTACACAAATGTAGTTCCTTAGAGTGAATACTTTCAAATTTTTTTATTTAACTTCTCAATATGCATTTTGTAGCCACCAAGATTTTGTCATGGTTTGATATCTCATTCCTTTTATTGTTAATATTATTCCCTCAGATGCACTCTTCACTCTATCTTCAGACTTGAACTGTTTCAACTCTATCTTTTGTCTCTGCCTTTGCAGCCACTATTAAAGGTATTTGTGCATTTTGTTTTATTCACTCCAGAGAATCCTGGTGCTATGGCAACCAGACTTGATCACCACTACGGGACACATATGTGACCATAGGAGAAGTAACCCTGAATACCTTAAGAGTAAATGAATAAATCTATATTTTTGGCACTCTAATTTGAGCCCTTTTGCAAATTTAGAGGGAAAATGTAGCTAAAAGTTAATCTAGTACTGATTTTTGCAATTTGAAATATTTTAACCTTCTCTTTTTGGTCTTGGTATAATTTAGCATTTCCCTGAAGTTTTGAGAAAAACCAGAACTCTACATCTAATTGACTTTTCACTCACTCCAATGGGGAAATCTCAGATGTCAACTCCAGGAAGTGGGTCTCAATCTCAGGCAAATTTTGGAAAGCCAAATGATTGTCTTCTAGTTTATTTGATCACCACCTCTGCAGCTCCATAATGTTACTTTCAGGTGCATTTTAACTAAATCACTATGGTTTGAATCTGTGCCCAGATGTGTTTGAACTTGGAACCATGGTCTCCATTGCTATCTGGATTTCTTAGCTGTATGTTTCCATTCCTAATATCTAGATGTATATAACAGAGTCTACCTGAATAGTCACACACACCCAGACACCAGAAGTATTGAATAAAATCCCATCTTTTTTTATTAGAATAAGGGGAGATTCAGTCTTGAGCACAACCAAACTTTTTTTTCTGTTGGGTATTTTGGTATATAAATTAAGAAAAAGGACCAGAAATTGGCAGTGTATTCTCTAGACAAGGAAACTTATAAATATTGTGGTATAACAACCCAATTAGGATACTGTGAATATATTAGTAGTAAGTGATAACTAGTACTTGGGGGAGAGAGGGATTAAATGAAACAATAGATATGATATAAAACTATACTATAGTACACCACACATATGAATATCTTTTTATGTCATAGAATTTTGTTTTCATTTGTGAATTTGTGTTTTATGAAACAGATATAAAAGATTGTGGCATGGCCAAAAAGGATAGAAAAAGCCTGTTCTTATTTGTTCATGAAGTTTGGCTACTCCTTTATCAAATCTTAATTATATATCAGTTATTTTATGGGGGGGAGTTCAAAAATTCAGTTAACAAAATTTGTATTGGTGCTCTTCTGAAGCAAATTAGGAGAAAGATGTTATTTGGATCCACTCCTTTGATCTGAACATCTCTAACTCTAATGAAATCGTATGGTATATAGTACCACCCATTTCTTTCCATGAGTCAGGCAAGTTCTCCTAGGAGCATAGGGTGGTAGACAGGAAACACTGAAGGTTCCATAGAAAAAGTTCAAATCAGAAGGAAGACTAATTTGATAATCTGAAAATAAACAAAGGGCAAGGAACAGAAGAACCAAGTTCCCCTGAAATGTATAGAGCTTTGGACATGCCTCCCAGGTTATTCCTGAGTTCTCACTCTAAAACCTCCTACTTGATAATAGAATTCCATCTGTATCCAGTGTAGGGGTCTAATACAAGTCTAGAATTGACACCACTTGGGATTTCTGCTTAGTCAAATTAGCTTCCATCTTAAAAACTGCCCATAAATACAAAGATGGGGTTCTTGTGTTCATTGCTATTCTGGATGAGCCTAACTCTTTGGTCATAATTAGGAAGGCCAGTGATGAGTCATTGATCATTAACAGTTCTTCCTAACATTTTCAAACTGGAGCTAACACATGCATTTCACACAAGGATTGCTGAGGGTAGGGGAGGCTTGACAATTATAACTACTTTATTTACAATCTGAAGGAAGTGAATTTGCAGTGGGAAATAATAAAGAAACAAGGATGTACAGGGTCTAGAGAGATGGCTCAGTGGTTCAAAGCACTTACTGCTCTTCCAGAAAGCCCAGGTTCAATTCCCAGCTCCCACATGGTAGCTCACAACTGTCTATAACTCCAGTTCCTGGGAATCTGGCTTCCTTACACCGACATACATGCCAAATACCAATGAGCCTAAAATAAAATTTTAAAAAAATGAAGAAGAAACAGAGGGTTACCTAGAGACCACGTGCACCTCTTTCTTACCACTCTCACATGAACAATAGTGGCCCCAAGGGCCAGTAGTTCTGAGCCTAAGTGGTCCTAACCTGGCACTTTTCACACATGACATTGCTGCATGGTTATGAGGCAGCCTCAAATTAATTTATGGTATTCAAGATTCTATTACTTGAAGGAACAACGTCTGACCAAAGAAAGAAATTTGATTACAAAATGATGTTTTCATGGGTCATTCCAGGCCCTCCAGAAACATTTTTTCTCGGATCACTTAATATAACAGGTAATATTCAAAATGGGTCTCTGCCACTGATGTGAAAAAATCATACCTCCTATTGAATTACTGGGATCCATCCAATATGTTTATGAAAATAAACTTGTCCAAAAGCTCAGAGAGTTGTGGCAGAGTAAGTTATCAAAAGAATTAAAAATAATTGGCAATACCAAGTGGCATGTAGTGTATTTGGCTGCAATAGAGCGACTTTACACATAAGAAGCCTGAGACCCTGAGAGAGTAAGTGTCGTCTTTGAGAGTTCTCAGATGCTGAAAGGTTGAGGTAGAAGAACAGACATGTCTATGAAACCAAGCACAGACTTCTCCCACAAAACCCACCCACACACATCTGTTCTTCCTAAGAACAGTTCCTGGATTCTATGTGTACAGCTCACAGTGTCACTTAAAACAAAAAAAAATAAGATAATGTTGGCTCATTCACAGTCTCCCTGGGGAAGACAACTTTTATCACTGTTGGTTGTTACTGGGCCCCAGGCAGCTGGCACTGTTCATAATGACTCCCAGTTAGAACCATTAGTGAAGGACGATGTGTTTAATTTATAGTGTGAGCTGGCTAGTGAACTGAATAAACCAAGACATACTCGAAAGGTCCTTCCAAGGCTGTGGCACATCCTTGCCCTTCCAGTGTTTCACTTCCATCCTTCTATGTTTCCATGGAAACGGATGCCTAATGCTCTGGTAAGGGAATTTCATTTCTTACTGGATCTGTACCATGTAAAGAGGCAGCAGGAGTAATGCAGAGCCCAGAAAGTAGCTGAGATGGCAATTGTGGTAGAGAGGAGTAGAATCAGGAATCCAAATTAAAGAGATGATTAATTTAATGCAACAGCGGATTTGCCTCCACCTCTAGAAGAGCTAAGGGTGTCCTTCCAGCTTCCTTACACAGAGTGTCCTTACTGGAGTGTCCTGGATCCTTAGATTTAATTTCTCTTGCCTGTCCATCCACTCATCTTCACAATCTCCATGATGACTCTGTGCTGCACTAACAAACTCATCTGGCACAGGGAACAATCCCACTAATGGGTCATGCACTTCATTCCCCATTTTATCAGAGGATGACACCTGGAAATGGAGCACAGGAATCAGAAAGTATGAAAACAGGAAGACATGGAATGGGACTAAACTTTGAAGCCACATTATCAACATACTTTGTTCAGCAAATCTCTACATCCTAGGTGTTCTCTATCTCCTAAAAGAGTAGCACCAGATGGTGAGCAAGTGTTTAAATGCAGGATCCCATGGAAAGTATTTCCCATTTAAGTCACATCAGTGAAGCTATGGTAGGTGGCTCTAAGTGCCAGAGTATAAAGACTTGAACATACACTTCTTTTGACATCTATGTTCTCCATCAACTAATGTGCTCCTCATTCATTTGTACTATCCAGGACCCTTGTATCCCTAGCTCTCCAACCAAAGTCCCTCTGATGTCACTGTCAGTTACCTTGGGCTTTTAATCTTCCCCTAAGTTTTAACAACAGCTCATCTAAACTGGAAAATACCCTTTACCTTGACCTGACTAGCATCTATTCTGATATGCCCAAATGCTACTGGTCTAACAGTCTGCAGGATTCATCCTAATGAGGACAGAGGCTTCTACTGGGACCACTTAGGAGTCTGACTGAGTCCTCAGTCTATGAGTCATGAGTCTGTGATTCATGGCTACTTCTAGCTTCTGGAACTGGATTTAGCATAAGAACAGTCTGAGGGAAGGAATGTGTTCCAGTCATCTTCCTTGCATCATGTTATAATGGGGGAGGGCATAGCTGTGGTTGTCGAAGGCAAAAAGAGGCCACCTGAAGCAGGTGCCCAGTCCTCTCTCTACTGTGAGATTTCTCTGGTTCTCGCTTGTCTTTCTTCTTTCTTGTTATAATTTTCTTTTTCTTGTTGTTTCTCCCCCACTGTCTCTTCCTGTCTCCTTATTGCCCATGTTTTTACTGGCCTCCTTGATTTCCCTTTCCTTGTTCTCATCTCTATCTGACAACTCCCATTTCTAACTTTTCATCTCCAAGAGCTATGAACTCTTCCCTTTAAAGGCTGTAAAGAAGTCTGCAGAGACCCCACCTGTTATCTACTCTACCACCATCATTCTTATTCCAGGGAAGACAAAAGGTCATCTCCTGGGAGAAATCTGTGTTCCAGGGAACCAAAGACACACTATGACAAGGAAGCTATGGGCCAGGTTCACAGCCTAGCCATTAGTGATATCTGCACTTCTGAGACTGCCCCAGCAAGAAGGCCCTGTGCATTGATATATGCCTACAGAAGGAGTCCGAGGATGGAAGTACACTCCTTGCTAGCTTCCTTCCCTCACTTCACCCTATCAGTTACCACTTAATATTATTCTTTACAGGCACCGTCATACTGTCTCCCTTATTCCTCTGTTTATCCTGTTGATTTCCCTATGGCAAGAATGACTGATAACCTTCCTAAACACAAGGCTAGAGTCACTTACAATCTCCTTCCCTAAAGGCTGCAAAGAGAGCTATGATCTTGAAAGTGATGTGTATAATTTTCCATGCAGAGCCACCTACATAGTAACCACTGGGTGTGGATTGTGGCCTTCCTCCTAAAATGCGATTTCAACACAGTCTTTTATGTCTATCTGTTGAACTGAAGTTAAAGTAAATGACATTTTTTATATTTTGCTTTTAAAATTTATTTACTTATTATGTATACAGTATTATGTATGCATCAGATTATAGATGGTTATGAGACACCATATGGTTTCCAGGAACTGAACTCAGGACCCCTTGAAGAGCAGCCAGTGCCCTTAAACTCTGAGTCATCTCTCCAGCCCAAAGTAAATGGCTTTTATCAAATGCTAACCAGGAGGAGCCCTCAAGGTAAAGACTAGCCACATCCTAGTTCAAGTAATTGAGGTAATTGACAAAGGCTTTCCTTTAGTTCCTGGGACAGTGACTGGATGCAACCAAAGCCAGGCTAGGGGTGAGCTCCAGCTTGCCAACTTCCAACCAGCCTTCCCTATTGAGAAAGAAAAATATCCTATGTGTAGATAGGAACACTCAACACATAAGAATTGGCCAAGTGCCCAGTGAGCAGAGCCCCCTGCAACCCCTAAGCCAGAAATCCACTCTAAGAATATAGCAACAGCCTTTGATGGCAACTCTTTAAACCCCTTAAGATAATTGTGGATGTGTGTACATGTATCTGTGTGCATGCATCTGTTTCTAGGGAGATATTATAGAGTTTCTAGCATTCAGTAAGATAAAAAGTACTACAGAGCGCTCTCCACTGGACTGAGAATAGATGTGGATCGCTTTGTCTCTACTCTCTTCATGCTTTTCCTTAGACATTAGGCAAGGGCCATTTTATAAAAATTACTTTCTATGTTATAATTATTGTCATTATGTAAATTACCATAATACTTTGAAATACAGATATCTTGCCTTTCTGTTTCCCAACATGGGAGACCAGTAGAATAAAAATAATTGGAGGGTAGAAAAATTATTTTTCATTCAATAAGGGAGTTGTACCCACTCAGGTCTCTTCATTTTTAAGTTTCTGAACCAAATGTTTTATGCATTTTATAAAGGGAGAAAATGATCAAATATTCTACAGAAATCATTTAAGTTTATTCTGTTTGTTCCAACAGGCAGCCAGTTTACTTTCAGATGGCATAGAGAATGAGTACCCAGAGCCTTTTCCTTTGTATGCTGTGAACAATTTTCAACTACAATTATTTAGAATATATATGAAAAGTTTAGAGAACCTTTTCCCATGAAAAAAATACCTAGGTAGATGTCAAAATTCTTGCTTTTAGAAGGCTAACACTAGACTCTTCAGGACAATTGAATGATAAATCACAGAAAGGCTTCGATAGAGGTTCATGTGTAGATTGTTACAAGATAAAAATGGAAAGATAAAAAAATCAGGGAGGAAAAAATGAGGATGAGGGACAGAGGGAAGAAGTGTAAGAACAAAGAACAATGGGGAAAGACACAGAGGCAGGACAGGTCACGCAAATAGAAACTGGCCTACAGTCATTGTGACAACCTAGTCAATCCCACTGGGTTAGGAGGTATCTAATAAAGTGCAATTCTGTGTGTACCTGTAAACACATTTACTGAGAGAATTAACATGTGTGATCATAAATGGTACAGAAAGGCCTGACTTGAATGTAGACAGTGCCATCCAAATAGTCAGTGGGTCTTCAGGGGGCAATATTGAAGAAGTGTGGAAAGAGAGAAAGCCAGCCAGTGTGTGCCAGTTCCATTGTTTCAAGAAACTGTTGCCCATGCCTGCTATTACTGTGTGTAGACATCAAAGTCCAAGTTCTTCTTCAGCTTTTCAAGATAGTCTTATAGTACTGAGTCTTCAGGTAGCTTCTAGGGCTGTAAATGATAAGCTGGGCTGCACCATGGGTTCCTGTTTTTCTGAGACTTCCATGTATAGGGTTCTCCATTAGCCTGTGGCCATTGTTGAGCTAAACTGTCTAATTGCATAAACCAATATAATAAATCACCTTATATTTACATGCGTGCTTTTTTATTGGTTCTTTCTCTCTGGAGGACCCTAACAGTGAGCCTGAGACTGGAATCATAGAGGGAAAGATAGTTATAGAGTCACTGGCCCTGATATGAGATCATCAGGGTCTTTCAGGTTCTTAATTATTATGGAGTGAGTGTTGATAATCTTTCACAAAAGACTGAGCTTACCATGAATTGGATACAACTTAGTTTACTAACTATTATATGACTTTTCCTCTGGATATGTAAATACATTTTCACCTCAGAACAAGAGAGTAATGACAGACAAAAAGCAGTATTCTGTCCAAGTCTAGCTTAGAAGACAAATGATCTGGGTGGGGGATTGATTTCAAGAGCATGAGATACTGAAGGCAAACTGCATCACTGGAATGTGTCCTAGGAAGCTTAATGCAGTTAGGCCATTGAGAAATCCTATCTGCACCATGATGAGACAAACAAAACAATCAAACAAACAAACACCATTGAAGAGTGTAGTATCCTCTCAGTAACTTGCAGACACTTTGTTATAGCCATATAGACAATATTAGCCTAGATACCTAGGACCCATAGTTGGCTATAACACAATGATGACTATTCACATTCCTCTTCCTGACTAGCTCTCCATTGCATAAAGATTCTAGGCTAGCCAGAGCCCAAGATTAGGAACATTCAAGGACATCATTTCTAATCTAGATGACCTAATTTCAAAGTATTACCACCATTTTCAGAGGGTTGATGGGATGGGAGGGAGGGAGGTACCTACTTTACTTAGAAATATGCTTGACCAAACTTAACCACATGGCCGGGACTGAGGAGCAGCAAGTGCACACACAGGTTTATAGGGTTAGGAAAATGATTTTCTCACTGTCTTTCAGAGAGCAGCAGCCTTCACATGCTCTGCCTCCAACACCTCACAAAACTACTCCAAATTCCATCTATAATACTCCATCAATCAACCCAGAGGCCATTGAGTTCTGCTGAAAAAGCAAAAGAACTCACATGGAGGTGGATGTGCCTTAGGCTGTCCTGGGGAGGGAAGGGAAGGTCATGTTTCTATATCGCATGGGACATAGCTCCCCATTTCCCATTACCCGAAAAGATTTCTATGACATTTTTTTCTATTCTGAGTCTTATCTCATCATGATACAAAAAGATGTACAACACCAACATCTTAAAACAGCTTGTTAAATTAGAAACAAGCTTGTTTTACATGTCAATCTCAGTTTCCTCTCCCTCCCCTCCTCCCCTGCCCCACACCAACCTCCTATCCCATCCCCTTTCTGCTTCCCAGGGAGGATGAGGCCTTCCATGGGGGAATCTTCAAAGTCTGTCATATCATTTGGAACAGGGCCTCTCCCGTGTTTCTAGGGTGAGAGAGCATCCCTCTATGTGGAGTGGGCTCCCTAACTCCATTTGTATACTAAGGATAAATACTGATCCACTACCAGAGGCCCCATAGATTAACTAGACCTCCAAACTGACATCCTTGTTCAGTGGGTCTGGAACAGTCCTATGCTGTTTTCCCAGCTATCAGTCTGGGTTCCATGAGCTCCCCGTTGTTTAGGTCAGCTGTTTCTGTGGATTTTTCCAGCCTGGTCTTGATCCCTTTACTCATCACACCTCCCAACTAAGCTGAACTCTGATCCAAGCTTTTTGAGGTAATCAAATTTCTAACAATTGCTAACGGCAATTACAATGGAATGTGAATAAAAGCAATGACTGAACATGGAGCCCCTATCATGCACAGAGTGCTCTGCTAACCCCATACCTTAGTTCATGTTTTGTAATATACACAATAGCTGCAAGATATCGTTATTATCACTCCCACTTTACTGCATAAGGAGTTGTCTTTACATCACAAATAACAGACAGAGCCTATCATTGTTCTAAGTACATCCTTTATGAAAGAATCAAGGCTCATTTCATTCCCCTCTGAGCTCTTCAGTGGCCCAAAAGTGTCCTTCTCACCCAGTCTGCAGTTCAGGCCCAGTACTCCCTGTCCTGTCACTCAAAAGGATCAACCCCTTCACAGGGGAAGGTGGCCTTTGCTACTTCAAAGCTTTGTGTTGTGTGCAGTGAAGCAAATTTCTTATCGTTATTTTTTTGGAGCCATTTTTTCCCATTTTTAATTATAGACTAGAGGTACTGTGTGTTCCATGAACAATCATCTTACTGACATGTTATTCTGAAGCTTGACTTCATTCACCCTGACACATGCTGGTTATGAAATACACCACCGAACAGAGTCGTAATGAAGTGAGGCCAGGGAAAGATTAAATTGGAATCTGAACTAATGCCAGCTAAGAGACCCTGCCTCCACTTTATTATTATTATTATGTTTAATAAACAATCATTCATGCTCCTGGGAGAGGGAGACAATCAAAGGCACCACAGGGGACCCATAAAGGAAATGCTTTAAACCTTGAATAAAAACATGTTTGTTCAAACCCAGAGCTGGTCTTTTTTGACTCAACATGAATGCAGTAAGTTCTTGAGAACACAGAGGCATTGATAGGCATAAATGTGGTGCTTGAGTTTTCAGGGAGGAGGCCCAGGCACACCTCTCATCTCCTCTTGCCAGAGTAGCTGGCTATGGGGGAGAATTGCCTGGCTCCAAGTAGAGAATCTGTGCTTCGGTGCAACATGATTATCACCTGATGGATGACAGGATAAGGACTGTCTGTTCTGTCTCCCAAGGACCTGAAAATACTCTGATCATCTATGAGCAAAATGAGCAAATCCAGTGAGCAATAAAGAGATTAGCTATAAATATGAGCACCTCATAGAATAGATGTCACCCCAACTACAGAAGGCAGAAATAGGCTTAGACATTAAAGCAAAGTATAGCTGAAGGTTAAGCTATTATTGCTAAATTATTGATATATCCAAGGGAAATAGTATATGTGGAAAGGCATTTATCTGTATGGAACATAGATAAAAAGACACCCTGAGTCACAATGTACTGCTATGTCACATTATACCCAGCACAAAGAGACTGGACCTGGCTCAGGAACACCTGGAAATTGTTCTGTTTGAGAGCCTTAGCCAGACTACCCCAGGCTAGAGTTATACTTTCTGTTTTCATTTTGATAGATCTGAGGTTTCAACCCAGGGCCTTAAATGTGTCAAAGAAACACGATGTCAGGGAGCTACATCTCCAGCTTCAATATCTGAACTTTTTCCATCCATATCCAGGGGACATAGATATCCAGCAAAGTCCTGAGCAAGCTGCAGTATACTCAAGCCAGCATGATCTGAAGAGATATTATGCTATGAATACAGACAAAGCTATGGGAAGTATGTAAAATCACAATCATCTAATAACATTGCCTTTCTTCCTAGTAGTGAAGGGTTAAGTTAGGTGAAAATGAGAACAGGGATAAAACAAGAAGTGTTGAGCCAACATGGTCTCTTAGCAGGTAAAGGCCCCTATAGCCAAGCCTGATGACCCAAGTTCAGTCTCTAGAGTCCACATGATTGAAGGTGAGAAATGCATTGTCCTTTGAGCTCTACGCACATGTTATGACACACAGATGACTATACATATACACATATGCACACGCACATGCATGTACACATACACATACAAAGTGAATAAATAAAAATGCAGTAAAAATAAAGAACTCTCTAAAATAAAACAAGAGAAGAAAGAGTGAAATGGAACATCCTGGAAATGCAAACACCAACACAGCCACAAAAGCTTTGATCTACAATGGTGTCCTGCCTGAAAAATATGCTAGGGTAATGGTGGCATAGAACTTATGGAAGTAACCAGCCAATGTCTGATTTGACTTTAGGCCCACTTCACAAGATGGAACCCATATTCTATACCTGTCATTGTTTAGGTGACCAAGGACCAGAGACCTAGGGCAACACCAAGGATTACTGGTCTACATTTTTATACTAACAATAAAATGACTGCTAGTGATATTCTATATACTCAAGGATGAGTGCCTTATTCTTCCATCAACAGAAAAGCTTTGTCCTGCAGCAGATGAGTACAAATATAGAGACCTAGTGTTGTATGAAAGGAGAGAAGGTTAGCACTCCCCTTGACAAGGATGGAAGAGGCCCTTGGGCCTAACAACACGCATACGGTTAAGGCATTGCCACCTACTTCATGGCATCTAACCACTGTTTTTGAAATTTGCAGGCAAATGGATGGAACTAGAAGAAACCATCCTGAGTGAGGTAACCCAATCACAAAAAGACAAACATGGTATGTACTCACTCATATATGATTTTTAGACATAGAGCAAAGGTTTACCAGCCTATAATCCTCTTCCCCAAAGAAACTAGAAATCATGAATGACTCTAAGGGATAAATGGACCCCAGGAATGGGAAGTGGCATAAACTCCCGAGCTAATTGAGAGCATGAGGGTAGGGGAGTGGGTGCTGCCATAATAAGAGCACAAGAAGAAGAGGAGAGGAGAAGAAATGGAGGAGCAGATATATTGAGTTGGGGGAAGAATAGAGGAGAGAGAGCAGGATGAGAGATACCATATCAGAGGGAGCCACTATAGGTCCGAGAAGAGATCTGGAACTAGAAAGATCTCCAGAGACCTACAAGGATGACACGATCTGACAGTCCGGGCAGTGGAGGAGAGGATGGCCTAGAAGCCCCTCCCCTAGAATGAGAGTGATGACTACTCTCTATGCTATCCTAGAGTCCTCATCCAGTGGCTGATGGAAGCAGAGACAGACATACACAGAAATACACTGAGCTGAATTCTGGAACCTAGTTGAAGAGAGGGAGGAATGAAGAACGAAGGGGTCTGTACCAGGTTGGAGAAACCCACATAAACAGTTGGCCTGAAAAAGGGAAAGCATATCGACCCCAGACACTCTTTGGGAGGCCAGTACGGGACTAATCCAGCCCCCTGATCATGGATGCCATCGGGGAGGCCCCTGCACTCCTGGGAGCCTCCGGAGGTGGACTGGCTTTTTGCCCTGGTGTATGTGGGGGACTTCGAGAGCCCATCCCACTTGAAGGGATGCACTCTGTCTCTGAACACATGGGGAGGGACCCAGGCCCAGCACAGGAAGATTTGGTGGACTTGGTGGAGCCCCGGTTGGGGGCCCTACCCTGCCTGGGGAGTGGTGGGTGGATGGGGTGGGGGGTAGGTTGGAGGTGGGGGAGAAGGAATGGGGGTAAGGGGAGGGAGAGGGAGAGGGGAAGTACATGTGAAACAAGCCTGTTCTCTAACTTGAATTAATAATAATAAAAAGAGAAAAAAATAAAATATTTAAAAAAAATATAGAGACCTATGGACAGACATTACACAGAGACCTGGAGCACACAGCTCTAAATAGCATGTCTCCATCAAATCCTTCCTCTCAGAGCACAGAGAAACCAATGGAAAAGGAGGCACAAAGAGAAGGACAGAGAACAACAGAGAGGCAGAGAAGGACAGAGAACAACAGGAGAACAAGGCCCACTAAATAAACTTAGCAAAGCTCCTCTGAACTCACAGAAGCTGAAGCACCAAGCACAAGGCACGGGTATGCACCAGCTCCTCTACATATACATTGTAGTTTTCAGTTTAGTATTTCTGTGTGACTTGCCCAGTATGTGAATGAGTGGATCTCTGATTCTTGTGACTTCTCTTGGACTGTTTTCCTTGTGTTGGTTTGCCTTGTCCAACTTTGATATGATGATTTTTCCCTTTCTTGTATTTTATTTTGTTATGTTTTGTTGTTATCTCTTAGAAGTCTCTTCTTTTCTAATGAGAGACAGAAAGGGAGTGGATCCAGATATGAGAGGAGGAACTGAGAGGAGTAGAGGGACGGGAAACTGTAATCAGGCTATGTAATATGATAAAATATATTTTTACTAAAAGGGGAAAAGATTAAATGGTCAAGGCAAATTGTACTTGGTGATTTTAAATGGGAAAAGATGACTCAAAGTTGGGTGAGTAGGAAATGGGGTGGGTATCAGAGTGGTTGGTTAAATATGATCAAATACATTATATGAAAATTATTAAAGAGCTAATAAAATAAAATAACAAAAGAATCACAGTGCAATTGTCTACCTGGGGAAACAACCCAGGTAGTCTTATTGGAACAGAGCCAAAGAAATGATTAACCAGGTCATGCCCTCTTCCTTTTCTCTAATCACAGGGTGAACTGAATATACATAAGCCATCTTCTTGAATCAAAGAAATGGAAGGTATGTAAACTACACCATATATATCAGGGAAACCTACCATATGCTTTAAAATTAATTCAACCCTCTTTTTAAATCCTGGTGGTGCCGTTTAGAAACCAAGGACTATTAATGATTTGCTTCACTCCTTTAGGCTTTAGTTTCTCCATCAACAAAGTAAAGCTAATATTATCTACCATGTAGAATTTTTGCAAGGATAAAACACTTTGTTGAGTATCACATGAGTCCTTGTTTCACATGATCCCCATTCACTGTTTTGGCCCAACCATTAGGAATGCAGAGAGGTGGCCTCAAGGCCACTTAGCCAAGGTTCATTGCATCACCCATGGAGGTCCTGTACCTTTCTCTGAAAGATCCTGGCACATATACAAACCTAGAAGATAGAAGGAATCAGTAACAGCTGGGACAATGTAGTACCAACCATAAATAGAAACCAGGTATTAAAGCACTCAGGAGGCAGAGGCAGGTGGATCTCTCTGAGTTCTAGGCCAACTGATGTACAATATGAGTTCCAGGACAGGCTCCAAAGGTACACAGAGAAAACCTGTTTCAAAAAACCATCCCCCCCAAAAAAAATCAGGGGGTGACTATATATATGAAGACCTGAATTTTCAATTCTAGCACCCACATTAAAAAGCTAGGTGCCTGTAATTCTAACACTGGTGAGGTGGCAAGAGGCTAATTCTCTGGGACTTGCTGGACTGTCAGCCTACCAAATCCATGAGTTCCCAGCCTCCATGTGAGACTGTCAAGAAAATGAATTGGAAAGTAACTAAGGAAGACACAAATGTTGACCTCTAGCCTCCATATGCATGCACACTCTCATACATATGCACACATACAACAAAAGATTGCTGTATTCAGTTTTCAGTGGATGTGCTATAAATGTTTATTCCAAGGAAACCTAATCCCTAATTTCTCTTAGGATTTCATGAGGTGGATTTAGGTAGACTGAACATGCACCACAACACAAGGTAATTTGACATTTAATTCTCATGCTATTCTTTGATGAATTTGCTTAGCATCACTCACTAGCTGTGTGTTGGAGATATGACATTTCCAGGGACTCAGCCTGAGCTTTGACAACTGTCCTGAGCTTGCAGTTTTTGTAGCAGTATTATAGTCTAGGATCCTGCTCATCCAATCCTAGGAGAAGACAACTGTCATTGCAGGAAATAAGCCCCTCTTCCCTGGGAGGCTCTACCCACTTCTACATGTTTCTCAGTTCTCTCTGTCAGGACAGCTTGAGAATGAGCTTTTCTGTGGGGATTGAGAGGAGCTTGGCATTAAAAGGGAGCAGTATAAAGCCTAAAACATTCTTAGAGTGACCCAAGGCTTTCCGGGGGCTTCTATTTGCTTTCTAGCTGTTCGTGAACAGTCCCAACTTTGAAAGGGCCTGTACCTAGCATCTGATGATGAGAAAGGCCAGAACATGTACTTATCCCAAGGGCCAATCATGCATCAGACACTAAAAATCATGATTTTCATGGTTCGTTTCATTTACATCCTACAGCAAACCTACATAGTAGGAAGCACTGTCACCATTAAAAAGAAAAGACACCAAGACCCCAACATAATTCAGTATGTAAAAACACAAACTAAACTCCAAAAATTGGGTAGAAAATGAAAGGAACGAACATGAATCTACCTGCCTCCAAAAGTAAAACTCATTCTCATGTTCAGAGTAAAAGCAACACTACAGACATCTAGGAACAGCTCACTGGAGTAATGAGGATTGCTGCAGAGATGGCAAAATAACAAGGTTTACATTTATTCTGATTTAGATCTATTTAGTCTTCATCTTAGATCTCACTTAAGGAGAGAAAGTAAACATAACTATATATAGACTGTGGAAAGAATGAGAGAAAAGGGCTACCCGACTTTTAGAGAACATGCAATAAACTCCCATAGAAGTCAGTCCCCAGGATCCTATTAGAGGGGAACGCAAACCGCATTCCACATAGATGCAATGCTACACATAGCCTACAGCAAGCAAAGACTGGTGAATTGCATTAAAGACAGATACTATTTAAAACTTATTTCTGTTCATTAGTGGGAGGCTCAGTGTGACACTGCTAAAAGATCACAATTGATCTTTTTTTCCATTTGTGACATGCACAATAGCCCATATTTTCCCTTTCACATTACACCCTGCAATTGTAGCAGATACTATGATTTGGGAGCTGCATCTAGAGTGAGCTATATGTTTATGTGTTGTCACTTTACTCATAAAACCTACACTAATCACTAATGAATATGAGACTTGGATGCTTTTCCCAACTCTGTGTGAGTGTGTGTGTGTGTGTGTGTGTGTGTGTGTGTGTGTGTGTGTGTGTGTGTATTTCTTATATGGTAAAAATGAAGTTGAATCCCATGTTTCCCATTTTAACAGAGGCACTAGACACCTTAGAAATGGATATTCAACTCATCAGTAATCAATATCTTGGATTTCCTAGTCTCTTTCTACATTCTAATACTCCCCACTCCACCTGCAATTCTTGATTTAAATTTTTCCTAGAGTAGAAATTTATTTTCTTACATAAAATCAATTTCATTTTTCTTAATCTTTGTAACATGAAACAAGTAAATGTTATATAATGGCTCCATATACTGTTTTTCCTTGTTACATTAGCTTATTGAATTAGTTTCCAACTAACCTTTATGTTCATTTCAACACTTCAAATAACATTGAGTACTCAGAGTCTTAGACTCTGCTTTATGTTGGAAAACAGCACACCTAACTAAGTTAAGGAATTTATTGAAGGCAATCGATAAAGCTGGAGATTATTCTGCTATTAAACTCCATTTAAATTCCCAATCTCGTTGCAGGAAGAGGAGAGGCAGAGAGCCTTGGGTGTTCTGACTCACATCACAAGAGTGTCTCTGCTGTGTTTCCTTTCCTTTGCCACTTGCAGTTTTTTAGAGGATTACATAAAATTTTGGAAACAGGTAACTGATGCCTGTCATTTTGAGACAAGTTTTTGCAAGCTCAGCCTTTCTGGTGTTTGTATTCTCAAATGTGACTGACAGCTCAAAATGGTGAATTATGTTTTGGATTCTACTTCTATAAAGCAATTCCTGCAACCAAGGCTGAGAGATGGCAAAAGAGCAGTTGGGAAAGTGGTAAGAGCTGGAAGAATAGGAAGTTTGCTAGGTCATTGATTTTCTCTCCTAAGAATGTCAGAAACTACAACCATGAAGTCTCTTCAACATGACCTAAACATAAACTGAACAAGGATAACACCAATAGACATGCTAATATAGACAGGGGAAACTCATGAGGTCTTAACACTACACAAGGAACTACAGACAACTGAGGAATGCTGAGAATGGCAGCAATAGTCTTCCCTAAGGAAGAGCACACCAACTGATTATCCAATCTCAACTGGTCAGCCCTGAAAACATAAGAAAGAATATATATAAATAATATTATACAGACTAAGCAGGCTGTATTAATATATTTACACACATACACACACACATACACACACACACACACACACACACACACACACACACACACACACACCAACCAGTAAAGAAAAAGAGACCATGAACTTGAGAAAGTACAGAAAAATACATGGGAGAAATTGAAGAGAGGAAATAGTAAAGGGTAAATAATGTAATTATAATCTCAAAATTAAAAATATGATATTTAAAAAGGAGATTAAGCATATAAAGACACGGTTAGTGCTATAGATTTGTTATTCATCCCCTACTCCAATAATCAAAAGTACTTATTTATAAACAATTGAGAAAGACATGTCACATTCTTATACTGAAAGAATCAGTGTCACAGATACCTTCCTCAAACAGGCTAGCAAAAAAATTACCAACAGGTTTTTTTTTTTTAGAAGCCACAAAAGTTAATTATAACCTGTTTGCATTTTTCAGAACAATCAAGTAAGAATAACCAGAATAAAGAAAAATAAGAGGAAAGTTGGTTGGAAAATAGTACCAGATATTAAAGATAATTATAAAATGTTTACAATTAAACAATACAGTAATGACTTGTGTCTTAGTTAGGGTTCCTGTTGCTGTGAAGAAACAGCATAGCCACAGCAATTCTTATAAAGAAAAAAACATTTAATTGGGTGGCTTACATTTTCACAGGTTTAGTTAATATTAACATGGTGCAACATGGTGGACCAACAGGCAGACATTTTGCTAGAGAAGGAGTCAAGTGTCCTACATCTTGACTTGCAGACAACTGGGAAATAGTGTGTCTCACTACACATAGCTAGAGTATATGTGAGACCTCAAAGCCCACCTCCATAGAGACACACTTCCTCCAACAGGAGTACACACACTCCAACAAGGCCACACATCATAACATTATGACTCCCTTTGGGGGCCATTTTCTTTCAAACCACCACATGCCATCCACTGGATCCTAAAGGCCTGTAGCCATATCATAATGCAAACATGTATCCAGTCCAACTTCAAAAGTCCCCATAGTCTATTATAGTCTCAAACTTATTTAAAAGTCTAAAGTTCTAAGTTTCTTCTGAGATTCATGAGATTAACTGTAATCCCATGTAAAATCAAAATAAAAAAAACAGATCCAACTTATAAATTATAAACTTCCAACATATAATCGTATAGGATATGCATTACCATTCGAAATGTAAGGAAGGGAAAATAGTGAGGAAGTGCTAGACCAAAGCAATACCAAAACCAATGGGGAAAACTCTAAACTCTGCATCTTTACGTCTAATGTCTAATCTCCAACTCCTTTCAGCTTTGTTAACTGCAACACACATTTCCCCCCTTGGGCTGGTTCCACTCCCTGTGAGCAGCTTGCTTTGGCAGGCATTCCTTGACTTCTGCATCTCCTACATCTTGAGATTATTCAGACTTCAACTTCACAGCGTCATGAAATGACCTCTCTAGGCCTCCATTCAGAGACACCCCAACACATGCCTGACCTCAGAGACTTTCCATAGTCACGGAGGCAAATTTTATAGCCCTTTTCTTCTATCCTTAATACCAGAACCACATGGCTGAACCTGCCAAGTTCTGCTGCTTACTGAGGTTGGAACGTTGCCCCCTTGTCCAATTATATCTTCACCAACTTTCTGGTTTTGATGGTTTCCTTCACTGCCTAAACTTGCATATTCTGAAATTTGCTCTGTATACCAGGCTACCCCCAAACTCAGAGAGCTGACAGCCTTTGTCTTCCTGGTGCTGGAATTAAAGGCCTGCACCTCTGCCACCCTTCCTAAGATTTTCTTTAATTTATTTTCACAGGTAGGAAACTTAACTGAGTTGGATGTTGCCCTGATGTTACCATTCCCTTTATTCCATTTCTTAATCTGTTTATCTCCTTGAACACAGGACATAGTTTCACTCCACTTCTTGGTCCTCCCTTTCTCCTCAAATTTTACATTTTGTAATTTACCTTGCTTGGCTTGTTCCTTTTCATTATAAATCTGTATAAGAGTAACCAATAATAAGCACCCAACAGAATCAATACTAAGCTGCCTCAAGATTTCCTCTACCAGTGAAATTCAAATCTCTTCATTTTACCTCAGACAGACTCTTCAGACAAGGACAAAAAGCAGGCACATTCTTCACCAAAATATCACAAGAATGATCTTGAGGCCACATTCTTCTCCTCTGCAACCTTTTTTAACCAGGCACACACAGTTCATCAACTCATACTCAGCACAACTGTCTTCCATGCTCCTACTAGAATGGTCTATTAAGCAGTAAATAAGGCATTAAATTGTTTTTCTAATCAACAGTCCCAAGTTCCATATTCCTTCAAACAAAAGCATTGTCAGGCCTATCACAACAATACCCCAATCCCTGGTGCTAACTTCTCTCTTAGTTAAGGCTTCTATTGCTATGAAGAGATACCATGACTATAGCAACTCTTATAAAGGAAAAATATTCAATTGGGGTGGCTTACATTTTCAGAGGTTTAGTCCACTATCATTATGGTGCAGCATGGTGGCATGAAGGCAGACATGGTGCTGGAGAAGTAGCTGAGTGTCCTACATCTTGACTTGCAGGCAAAAGAAAGTGGTCTGTCTTACTGAGCATGGCTTGAACATTGACCTTAAAGCCCATCTCCACAATCACATACTTCCTCCAACAAGGCCACACTTACTCCAACAAGGGCACAACTCCTATTAATGTCATCCCCTATAGTAGCCATTTTCATTAAAACCACCACAACATATAATTAACTATACATATAAATGTAAATATAAAACCTAGAAATAAACCTAATTTTATAGAAATCTTGTGTAGAAAAAAGACAGTTATTTAAATAAATAAGCAAGAAATAAATTAATGATTTACATCAAAATTAATTATCTATCATCTGAACAACAAAATAATTGAGATTATATATACTCTTCATATTTTAACACAAAAGAATACTCCAAATATTGTGAGTATTTAAATGTTAAAATAACAACTGAAGGACTAGGCTGCCGTTCAATGGGGCAGCTCTTGGTTCTCTTGCATAAAGTTCTAGGTTAAATTTCTATGCTGCCCAATATTTTAAGTGAAACATAGGTGGTCAACGGCTTTTGAAAGAGCTGGAATAAGTTTTCCCCAGAGACAAGTTCCCACATAGGTTGCCCAAACCCAAGTAGTGAGCCCTGAACATATTTACAAATAATACTGAATGTACTAAACAGATAACATATGTATGAATGGAAAGAAAGAATGAAAGGAAGGAAGGAAGGAAGGAAGGAAGGAAGAAGGAGAGAAAGAAAGAAAGAAAGAAAGAAAGAAAGAAAGAAAGAAAGAAAGAAAGAAAGAAAGAAAGAAAGAAAATATTACATGATAAATAATGGATAGATAGATAGACAGATAGATGTTGTGTAACAATAATAATTAAAGGAGGGGTGATGAATTTTGAATGGACAGGGCGTGGGTGGTGATATACAGGAAGAGAAGGATGAGAGAAATGCAGATGAAATGCTCACATATAAAGCTGTAAAATGTTCAATATACATATATGTATGCATATTCACTATCAAAGAATATTAGCCTATCAAGTTAGTATTTTGGAAATTCTGTGATAAAATAAAATGAACCACTCAAAAAAGAAACAAATGAAATACCTTACATAATTGAAAATTATGAGTGAATTATTCCATAATCCAGGATGAGAGGAAACTTTCTCAATAAGACAAATATTCAGATTTGCTAAGAGGAGAGAGTCATGTATTTGACCTCATTAAAATGAAAAGAAAAGATCTGGAGGGTAAATTAAATACAAGAAATTCCAAAAGCTAAATGACAAGAAACTTTACAACCTATACATCAAAGAGTAGCCATACTTAATTTATAAAAACTTTCTGAAGATAGAAAACTTCATAGTAAAAATAAAGATACTAGCAACCAGTTCAGAGGAAATATACACTCCTTCATCAATGAAAAGATCTACCCCACTCATGCCAAGACATGAAGATAAAACTACATGTATAACATTTCTCAATCCAACTGACAAAATTTCAAAGTGTTAACATGGTCATTTTTGCCGGTTTGGCTGTCAAGCTCAGCAGTTATAACACTGGCAAAAATACAAGATAGTTGCATTCATTATCTACTCAGGTAATTGACAAAGACAAAAGAGGAAATCACTCAAATATGGAAGAATAAGAAGATAGATAAATAAGCTTCTATAGGTTTATAAATCAGAGTGAATCTATAGTTATTTTAACTTTAAAACAATGTTTCTAGGTTTGTTTATTAAAAATATGAACCCTATAAGAGAAAACGGGACTCCTGTCTATAAATAGAGAAGAAAAACTGGAATGAGCATTCCCTCATATCAGAAAGAGAGCTAATGCTAAAACCAAATGAGAGCCTGTGAAATTTCTTCAGATCATCAATTTCAGGGTAGTTCAATGGATTAAGACACTTAAAATATTCTTTTTAAAAGTTATTTTGAGTTTTTATTTACTTTTATTATGTGTATAGTGGGACCACATGTATGCACCCCACACATGCCTGGTGCCTGCTTAGGTCAGAAGATGGCATCAGATTCACTGGAACTAGATGCAGACAACTTGTGAGCTACAATGTGGGTGCTAGGACTTGAACCTGGGTCCCTGCAAGAGCAGCCAGTGAGTGCTCTTAACTACTGAGCCACTGTTACAGTCCCTTAAAATATTCCTTAATACAAGAGTCTTCTATACTTAAGAAAACAATTCCCATTTCAGTCAATGTCTGATCATATTAAATACAACTCATTGTTTTGAAAACTAGTGAGTAGGAGTTAATCAAATACTTTCCTATTCAAATTATGTGTTCAGATAAGAAAATGGATGAAGAGAAACAAGTTCCCATTGTGCAATCTTCCAGCTAGTAAAAGAATTATAAAGGAATGATACCTCTAAAAAAGACCATTTTTCACAGCTTTAATGAAATAATGGGTCTAGGATTGATTACTAGCAGCTAGAAATATAAGAGATGTATATATCACCTTTGAATTAGTTTGTCAACAAAAATCAAAACTAAGTTTTATTATACCTTTAAGTGTACCCCACATAAATACAGAAGGTAAATATGCAGTTAGTCAAACCCAGACTGGAAGAAGATCACAGATCAAATCATGTGATTTCTTCAACACATAACAGAAACAGTAAAAACAGACAAATATAGAATAAAGCAGGGCTGATAACTATGGTCCATAGGCCAACCTGGCCACCACATGGCTTTTGTAATTAAAATTTTACTAGCATATAGTAGTGGATGTGGTGCAATGGTAGAGCTGCTGTGGCAGAGGTCACATAGCCCTTAACAGAAACAGATTTCCAACACACTGACTAAAATAGTATTAAAAAAATATAAAAATAAGGCCAGGGGGTGGTGGCGCGCGCCATTAATCCCAGCACTCGGGAGGCAGCAGCAGATGGATCTCTGTGAGTTCGGGACCAGCTGGTCTACAAGAGCTAGGTCCAGGACAGCCTCCAAAGCCACAGAGAAATCCTGTCTCCAAAACCAAATAAATAAATAAATATAGTTGGGTTGCAGACCTTATTTTGAAAATTATTCAGAGAAAATAATATGTGAAAAGTGTTGGTAGAAGGCTTGAGTTTGAATGGCAGAACAAGTGAGAATACACAGAGAAATAAAATTTAGGTGTCATTCAAAGAGTACATGATCACAGGGTGACTGCTGATGGTGAAAAACCAAAGTGTGGAGTAGAGCAAGAAGTGAACCTAAGAACATTACAAAAAGCTAGAAGCAATTTTAGTCAACATTACAGTCTAGGAACAGGAGCAAAATGATACTCATTTCAAGCAATCTGAAATTAACTGCCAACTTGAAACACACATGCATGTGTATGCATGCACACACACACACACACACACACACACACACACACACACACACACACACACACACACACTTGAATGATTTTGGTTTTCAAAGACAGATATTGTCAAGTGGACATATGCAGTGGAAATCTAACAAAGAACTTTCCAGATAGTCTACAGGTAAATTTGTATTGGAAGCCAAAGATATGAAAGACATCTGCCTACATCAGAGAGAAAGCATTCTTCAGGACAGCATTTGGTCAAAACCGTTTAAAGTGAGTGACTTCTCAATTAAAATGTAGGTACTTTCCCTTGAGAGACATTTGATCTTTTTCTCTGTAGATATCCTTATTAAAGCCAGTGTTTGCCTCCAAGCTTCCTATCTGGATTTCCTCAGCAGACACTGAACCCAGAGTTCCCAGAACACTCTGTGCCCTAAAAAGCTGAAATAGAAAGCAATTTGCAAGAGAATGGCTCTTCTTTGATGATATAAGATCCCCCTCAACAACACTTTTGATGGGCTTCTTCCTGTCAGAGGCTACAATATCACTTTCTCTAATTAACTCTGATGTTTCCTTTGAGCTTTTTCTCTTAAGAAGAAAAATCATGTTTAATTCAGAAGGACCATCATTACCTTGATGAATGGTGAACAGTACGAAGACAAAGGCTTGAAGAGTAATGATAAAATCAAAAGAATTTCATCTCTTAAGCATGACCTGGGTCCTTCTTATGGGAAGTTTCCTGTAACAGAGGTGATAGTGTAGACAGAGGCATGGGAAAGGAAGGAGCAAGATTAATAAGGGCAGTAGTATCTAGATGAAGACTTAGGCTGGAACTGTGGCATGCCTAATAAAACCACTGGTTTTGCTTTGTAATGTGACACAGATGGGTCCAAACAGAACTGTAGCCATAGAATTGCACACAAGGTCTTAATCTACCATTTCCTTTCCTTGATAAATTATTCTTGGAATAAATTGTTTTAAGGGCTATCTGAACCCCTCTTAGCATACACAAAATGCAAACTTATTGCAGAGCACACCTGACACACATCTAGTTCATACCTTACTCATGGATATACCCAGTGTTTCACAGAGTGGGTGGGACCATGGATAACACTCAAATTAGATCATGAAGAAGTGTAAATATTTGTCTTAAGAAACTAGATATGAGTAACTTTGTCTTTGTCCCAGAACTCCTTGGCTCATCTTTTATGTATTTTGGCCTTCGGGTACTACTTTCTAGTGGAATAACCTGAACATGCTAACTGCCCAACAAAGACTTCCTTAAAAGTAGCTGTAGATGACTCAAAAGACATTTTGCCAACACATCATTAAGTTAGAGATGCTGTCACTTTGAAATAGTACCTCTTAAGGATTAGGCATAAGTGTCAAATTTTGTTTTTCTGTTTCCCAGGCCTAAAATGTCAAATAATTTTTCTCCCCTTCTTTAAATGTGAATTAGAATCATGCTGTTTTACATGTCAATCCCAGTTCCCTCTCCTCTCCTCCTTCTCTGCCCCCCACCAACCCCCTAAGCCATCTCCTTTCTGCTCCCCAGGGTGAGGGCTTCCATGGGGTCTTCAATGTAGGTCATATCATTTGGAGTAGTGTCTAGACCATCCTCTGTGTGTCTAGGCTGAAAGAGTATTACTCTATGTGAAGTGAGCTCCAAAAGTCAATTCCTGTACTAGGGATAAATACTGATACACTACCAGGGGCCTCATAGATTAATCAGACCTCCAAACTGACATCCTCATTTAGATGGTCTGGAACAGTCCTATGCTGGTTTCCCAGGTATCAGTCTGGGGTCCATGAGCTCCCCCTTGTTCAGGTCAGCTGTTTCTGTGGGTTTCTCCAGCATAGTCTTGACCCCTTTTCTCATCACCCCTCACTCTCTGCAACTGGATTCCAGAGTTCAACTCAGTATTAAGCTGTGGCTGTCTGCTTCTGCTTCTATCAGCTACTGGATGAAGGCTCTAGGATGGCATATAAGGTAGTCATCAATCTCATTATTGGAGAAGGGCATTTAAGATAGCCTCTCGACTATTGCTTAGACTGTTAGTTGGGGTCAACCTTGTAGCTCTCTGGCCATTTCCCTAGTGCCAGATTTCTCTTTAAACCTATAATGGCTCCATCTATCATGGTATCTTTTTTCTTGCTTTCTTCTTTTCTTCCCCTGACTAGATCTTTCTGCTCCCTCATGTCCTCCTCGCCCCTCCTTTTCTCCCTTTCTCTTTCTTCTAACTCCCTCTTCCCTCCACCCATGCTCCCAATTAGCTTAGGAGATCTTGTCCCTTTCCCCTTGTCTGGGGGACCATGTATGTTTCTCTTTAGGGTCCTCCTTGTTTCCTAGCTTCTCTGGCAGTGTGGATTATAGGCTGGTAACCCTTTGTCTATGTCTAAAATCCATATATGAGTGACTACATACCATGTTTTTCTTTTTGTGACTGGGTTACCTCACTCAGGATGGTTTCTTCTAGTTTCATACATTTGCCTGTGAATTTCAAGATTCCATTTTTTTTTACAGCACTGGAAGTGCATGTAGATTTTACATATCAGATTTCTACACCCATTTCCTTGTCCTGGGTCAGGCTTGGACACCTAGACCAGAGTATAGGGTTTTGAAGACAGTTTCAGGGTATGTTTAACTATGGAAAATTTATGCCTTTGCTCTTCAGAATGCAGATGTCCTTGAAGATGAATATTGACATGAAAATTTGCAGATAAATGACTTTTTTATTAATCACCCTTTCTTCACCTGGGTTTCAGCTTGAGACCAAAACTTTACTTCCTACAATGGTCCATCAATTATTGCCCAATTGCCGAATCATTTTATTCTTCAAATTAGTAATAATTCATTCCCCTTCTCTGGGAAATTTGACTATACAGTGAGTTGCCAAATACACATGTTTTAAGATTTCTGATGCATTGAAAGGATGTGACCTTGCTGTGTGGCATGGCATTCCCAGTATTTATGACCCCACAGTCAAGGACTCAAATATGGTTTTACCAGCTGAGAATAAAACCAGTCTAACCCCTACATTTCTATCCTTCATTTCTACTTTGCTACTTGGGATTGTATCCATTCTTATGCAGTCTCTTAAAATTGTTAACCTATAATGAGCTGCAATACGCCTCAGGTTATTTCCCATGAAGAGCTGACAAGTCAATTCTCATACATTCTGTGCTTGAACAATCACCTACTATGGATATGTTATTCTGCATAGGCATAATGTTTTCAATTCAATTAACATTAAACCTCATTTAGCATACTGTATGAGAGCTATCCCAAATAGATTCTCCCCCACACACATATATATGTATTTTTTTCCAGAGGTACTCTGAAGCAAAGAGTAGCCTTGAGTCTTGCTTGGCTCAACTCTGTCTTTGCCTGCATTATCACACTCCGGATTAGCCTGTAGTCTCACAAACATGCAAGTTTCTGAAACAATCATTTTTCACAGCAGCTTATCACAATTTCACCAGAGAATTCCATCAAATCCACACAGGACAATGAGCCTATTTCTCTCCATATCCCCTGTGGTTACATGATGAACTCTACTGCTAACCAGCTGTCTGCAGTTGAAGTCGGATGCTGTCCTCAAATACTTTCCTTCTATGAGGTATGTTTCTTGCATTTGTTTAGTTCCTACTTTGTATCATATGTAATTTCATCAGAATGTGCCATCATGGGTTTTCATGAAGTTATATATCTATCCATGTGCTATTACTGCAGCTACATATTACATGTTTCTAGAAGTACATGCATCTGCAAATGTCATAGTTTGTAGATGAAGATATATGTAGATTGTACCTGCATAGACAGATTATGGATAAGTAAATAGATTGATGGATACTTTTAAAAATAATTTGTACCTGAAAATACCTTTTGACTCTGTTACAAATTGATGGAGAACTGTTTAACTTAACATGTTTAAAAAAGTTATTCTTCTTGTATGAATATGCATCTTTTGTGTATATGCCTAGAGTGGTATTGCTGGATCTTGTGGAAGATTGATTCCCATTTTCCTGTGGAGTCACCATACTGATTTCCAAAGTGGCTGTACAAGTTGGCACTCCCACCAGCAGTGGAGGAGTGTTCCCCTTTCTCCACATCCTCTCCAGCATAAACTATCATTGGTGTTTTTGATTTTAGCCATTCTAACAGGAGTAAGATGGTACCTTTCAGCCATTTTAGAATCCTCTCTTGAGAATTGTCTATTTAGTTCTGTTCCCCACTTTTTAATTTGATTGTTTGGAGTTTTGGAGACTCACTTCTTGAGTTCTTTTTATATTTTGGAGATCAGCCCTCTGTCAGATGTGAGATTGGTGAATATATTTTCCCTGTCTGTGGGCTGCCATTCTGTCTTACTGATTGTGTCCTTAGCCTTATAGAAGCTTCTCAGTTTCAGGAGGTCCCATTTATCAATTGTTGATCTCAGTGTCTGTGCTACTGGTGTTATGGTCAGTAAGCAGTCTCCTGTACCAATTAATTCAATGGTATTTCCCACTTTGTCTTCTAATAAGTTCAGTGTGGCTGGATTTATGTTGAGGTCTTTGATCCATTTGGACTTAAGTTTTGTGCATGGCAATAGACATGGTTCTATCTGCAGCCTTCTACATGCTAGCATCCAGTTATGCCACCACCATTTGTTGAAGATACTTTCTTTATTCCATCTTATAAATTTAGCTTTTTTTTTTCAAAAATCAAGTGTTCATAGGTGTGTGGCTTAATATCGGGGTTTTCAACTCTATTCCATTGGTCTACCTTTCTATTTTTGTGCCAATACCAAGTTGGAATCCAGTTGCAGAGCCCTGCTTAGCTGATTCTGTGGGCTCTGTTCTTTTAGTGTCCTCAACTCCTTCAGCTTCTTCAATCTTTCCTCCCTCTCTTCCCTCAGGGTTCGCTGAGTTCTGCCTTATGTTTGGGTGTGGGTCTTTGCAAAAAAACATTGTCAATGATATGATTCCTAATGATATTCTGTTATACTCATGGTTTAACTTTCTTAAACAACAACAACAACAAAATGGTTCCATTTAGTCTACCATAAAAATGTTTCTACTGTATTCTGAATTTTATTGCTATAGAAGACAATACTGCAACTGGAGCCTTGTTTTTGGGAGGAAACTTACTAATATTTTTCTATCTAAACACTAATAGAATTCTGATTATTTCTTTAAAGGTGTGCCTAAGGATATTTTTTCAGAATATGTGTTCATGGCAGTTTGACCTTTTTATGAAAGATATTGATTCTTTTAAAAGTAATCTTTGTGATTGTAATGTAATCACATCATTTCCTCTTTTCCTTTCTATCCTCAAACTCTCCCATATACATCTCCTTCCTCTCAAATTCATATCCTCTTTTTTGAGGATATGTTCATAATGTATAATGTTACTTGCATGAATATATTTTCAGAGCTGAGAATGTGGTATTGCATAACCAATTGGTGTGTGCTTCCCTGGGGAAGTCTCCTTCTCTCAGCATTCCTAAGTTTCCTTTACTTTGCCATAGGGTTGAGGCCTTATGAGCATCCTTCTATCCATGTTAGGATGCCTATTAGCATCATCTTTGTTCAGCTCATATTTAGACAAAAATGTTGCTGAGATTTCATGATGTTTAGCTTCTGTACCTCTCTCTACATAACTGTCTTATAAACAATTATAAAACTTGCTTTCCCTAAGTGACTAATGTATAGAGTTCAGCTCGGTGCTTAGCTGTGATTATCTGCTTCTGTTTCCATTAGCTACAGCATAAAGGATCTATGATGGCACTTAAGGTAGTCCCTCAATGCAATCACCATCAAAATCCCAGTACCATTATTCACAGGCCTTGAAAGAACAATACTTAAGTTTACACAGTAAAACAAAACACTGAAATCAACAATTAATCAATTAATCATTGGGATCTCCTGAAACTGAGAAGCTTCTGTAAGGCAAAGGACACAGTCAACAAGACAGAACAGCAGTCTAGAGAATGGGAAAATACCTTCACAATCTCACATCTGACAGATGGTTGATTTCTTAAATATATAAGTGATTTAAGAAACTAGACACAAAACATCAAATAATCTAATTTAAAAATAGGGTACAGTGTAGGGGACACTGTAACCACACCAGCTAGGAGCTGGCTACAGGTGTGCCTACAGTATAGACCTAAATAGAGAATTCTCAACAAAGGAATCTCAAATGGCTGAAATGCATTTAAGGAATTGCTCATCATCCTTAGCCATCAGGAAAATGCAAATCAAAACAACTCTGAGATACCATCTTACACCTGCCAGAATAGCTAAGATCAAAAACACTAATGAAATCTTATGCTGTGTTGCATGTGGAGAAAGGGGAACACTCCTCCATTGCTGGTGGGAGTGCAAACTTGTACAGTCACTTTGGAAATCAGTATTGTTGGCTCTCAGAAAATTAGAAATCAAGACCCAACAATACTACCCTTGGGCATATACCCAAAAGATACACAATCACACCACAAGGACATTTGCTCAACCATGTTCAGAGCAGCATTATTTGTAATAGCCAGAACCTGGAAGCAACCTAGATGCCCCTCAACTGAAGAATGGATAATGGAAATGTGGTAGATTTACACAATGGAGTGCTACTCAGTGAAAAACAAAACAAAACAAAAAACAATGATATCTTGAAATTCAAAGGCAAATGATGGAACTCTCGTAAGTTAGTTAATCTAGACACAGAAACACAAACACAGTATGTACTCACCAATAAGTAGATATTAGACATAGAGCAAAGGATAACCAGACTATAGTCCACAACTCCAGAGAAGCAAGGAAACAAGTAGAAACTTAAGAGAGAGAGAGAGATGGACCCCCTCCACCAAGATGGGGAAATGGACAAGATCTCCTGAGTAATTTTGGAGTTTGGGGAAAGGGGGGAGGGTGATAAGGGTGTAGAGAGTAGAGAAGGGGAGGGAGAACATTAAGGATTAAGTTGGGGGAAGGACAGAGAGGAAGAGCAAGGAAAGAGACACCTTGACAGAGAGGGGCCATTATGGTGTTAACAAGAAACCTGGAAGTAGGGAAATGTCCATGTTTCTACAAGGATGACCTCAGCTAAGAATCAAAGTGGTAGTGGAGGAGCTACCTTAAATTTCTTTCCCCAATAATGAGATTGATGACTACCTTAAATGCTATCATAGAGCTTCATTCAATAACAGATGGAAGCAGGTGCAGACACCCATAGCTAAGCACTGAGCTGAACTCCTGGAGTCCAGTTGTAAAGAGGTTAGAGTGATAATATGAGCAAAGGAGTCAGGACCATGTTGGGGAGACCCAAAGAGACAGCTGACTGAGCAAGTGGGGGCTCACTGACTCTATACTTCCAGCTGGGGAATCTGCATGGGACTCAACTGGGCCACCTGAATATGGGTGACAGTTTGGGTGGCTTGGACAGTTTATGGAGCCACTGGCAATGGAACCAGTATTTATGCCTAGCACATGAACTGGCTTTTTGGAGCTGATTCCTTATGGAAGGATACCTTACTCAGCCTGGATGCAGCGGGGAGGAACTTGGTTCTTCCCCAAATGATGTGATAGACTTTTATGATTCCCATAGGAGGCCTTGCCCTCTCTGAGGAGTGGATATGGGAAGAGGTGGGAGAGTTGGAGGCAGGATGAGAGGAATGAGAGGGCACTGTGATTGGTATGTAAAATAAGATTGTTTAAAATAATAATAAAAATAAATATAAAACAGAAAAAAAATGGAAAGGAACAGTATTGAAAATTCTTGTATTTCTAGATTAACTGCAAACCTATGTGTATGGGTTCATTTTTGTTACTACAACAAAATACCAGAAATGTGGCAACTTTATCAATGTATTTATTTAACTTATAGTTCTGGAGGATCAACAACATAATGCCACCTTTAGATAGGCTCAAATATTGGTTCTGCATATAAGATGAAAAATCAAATTATCACTTAGAGAGCAGGGAAATGGTTCAAGGACTGGCCTCACCCTTGTAACATCCCAGTTACATACAAACCAACCCAAGAGTCTCAGAAGAACTACCCTTCCAAGGCAGTTCCTCCAATGACCTAAAAACCTCCCAGTAGACCATACTGCTCAAAGGTCTGCCTATCTCATAATACCACCATATTTAAAACCAGACTTCCAGAATACTAATATTTGCATGACATACTGCATTCCAAACCAGAATACTACAGTAACCAATATATAGTTTGTGCATAAAAAGTAACACAATTTAAAAGCCCAAAGTAACCTCTCACATCTATGGTCAAATAATTTTTCAATAAGAGTGCTAAGAAAATTCACTGGAGAAGAGAAAAGTTCAATGAACAAATTGCAATAGGAGAAAAAGAGTCCACATAATAAATAATAATATAAAAGTTATGTTAGACACTTGCCTTACATCTTATATCCCAAATACCTCAAAATTACTGGCACAACTCACTCAACAGTTTCATCTCTCAATAAATGCTAAAAAATTAAACCAAGAGTTTTAGCAAATATATGTATCGCTGTGTTGATAACACCATTATGCAAAGTAGCCAAAAGTATAAACATACAAGTGACCACAGACAGATGAAGAAAAGCATAAAATGTGATAGAAGTATATGATGAAAGATTCTTCAAAGTTTGAAGGAAGAAAATCCTAGCATATGTCACAATATTAATGAACATTGGGGACATTGTGCCTGTGACATAAACTATTCACAAATGATAAATGCTGTATAAGGTTTAGGAGATACTTAAAGTAGTCAAAAATTATTGAAACAGAAAGTACAATGGTAGTTGACAATGACTGGCAAGGGAAGGAATATAAGTTTTTTATTAAGGGACAATGTTTCTGTTTTGCAAGATGAATTTGGAGGTATGTTGCACAAACATAAATAAGCTTAACACTTGTAAATAGATACATATGGTACATGGTAAATTCTAAGATAAATTTTTTTCCACAATAAATTGAATTCACTATTAATGTTTTATAATCAAGAGAGTTCATGTGAAATAACACCTATCTGACAATACTGTGTCCATATCCAAAGACGGTGTGAGCTTAAAATGAATAGCAGCAGCCAGGCTTAGACATGTATTAGTTTGCATCTACAACTCCCTCTTCTCCTGCTTACACCTCTGAGCCTTTAGAGTTTAAGGCCCCTGAGATTGCAGGAGGAGACAGTAACTTTTGACTTGGACCACATGGAGTCAGCGTCTTTACAGAGAGTTGACAGTAAGTGATAAGATATTTTAAAGTTTGTTTAAACTCAAAATAAGAGTAAGGAGGCACAGTGTAGGTGATGGAAGAGTTTCCTATTCTTTCATCAAGTTGTCACATCCTGAGGCCAAACACAGGGAAGAATTTTTCAAAAGAGTTATCTTTGTTCTGTTGATAGTGAAAATTCCCAATGGATTTTTCTTTGCTGCCAAAGTTAATGTCTTTTGAGTACAAATGACTAGGAGGTTGTGTGTCTACCATTGACATTTAGAGTGACTTTGGGTTTTTGTTGTTGTTGTTGGTTTACTTGTTTGTTTGTGCAAATTTTAATCCATTTTTTGGACTCAATTGAGCATTCCTGGATCCTGTTTTGTTTGCCCAAATGTTTTCTCAGTTTCCTAGGTTTATGTCATAGGTGATTTTTTAAAGTAGTTTTCCAGGGAACTCCCATCCTGGCATCTGCAGGCAGATCGACTCAGCCCCAGAGGACCAAGCATTGCAGAGTCTGCTGATACCTCTGTGCTAGTCCGGCTCCTACTCACCTGGATTGTGAGTGCCTCAGAACCGCATCACACACCTTGAGACCCATCAGAGTATCAGACCCTCTTGCATCCACAGGAAGAGAACCTTGGACCCATACATACCAGGAAAGGAAGAGATACCACCTGTACCCACTGGAAGAAGAGACTGGAAGGCACAATATAAGAACATATACAACATGAAAATCAGTGTGACACCATCAGAGTCTAAGGACTCTGCACCAACAAGATCTGAACACCCCAACACAGATGTAGCAGAAGAGAGCAACCTTAAAAACAAATTCATGCAGATGATAGAGACCCTAAGAGAGGAAATCAAAAAATCCTTCAGAGAAATGGAAGAAAAGACAAACCAAAATATACAGAAATCAAGGAAATATAATTAAACAGCTGATGGAAACAGTTCAAGACCTCAAACCTGAATTAGAGACAATAAAGAAAACACAAACTGAGGGAATGCTGGAAGTGGAAAATCTGAGGAAACAATCAGGAAACACAGATGCAAGCATAACCAACAGAATACAAGAGGTGGAAGACAGAATCTCAGAGGCTGAAGATAAACTAGAGGAAATAAATTCATCAAGCAAAGAAAATCTTAAGTCCAACAAATACTTAACATAAAATATCCAGGAAATATGGGACACCGTGAAAAGACCAAACCGAAGGATATTAGATATAGAAGAAGGTGAAGAAACCCAACTCAAAGGTGCAGAAAATATATTCAACAAAATCATAGAAGAAGATGTTCCCAACCTAAAGAAAGACATGCCAAGGAAAGTACAAGAAGCCTACAGAACACCATATAGAGTGGGCCACAAAAGAAAGTCCCCTCATCACTGAATAATTAACATACAAAACATACAGAATAAAGAAAGAATATTAAGAGCAGCAAAGTAAAAAGGCCAAGTAACATATAAAGGCAAACCTATCAGAATTACACTGGACTTCTCCATGGAAACTCTGAAAGCCAATAAGGACCTGGATAGATATTCTACCAACTGTAAGAGAACACAGATGCCAGCCCAGACTACTATACCAGCAAAGCTTTCAATCACTATAAATGGAAAGAAAAGATATCCCACGACAAAACCAGATTTAAACAATATGAAACCACTAATCCAGCCTTACAGAAAGTAATGAAAGGAAAATCCCAACCTAAGGAAATTAACTACACTCACACTCACAAAAGCATAGGCAATAGATAATCCCACTTTACCAAAACCCAAAAGAAAAAGCAAGGTAAATCCACATACAATACCAGTACCAACAACAAATCAAAAACAAACAAGAGCTGGGCATTGTTGGTGGCACACGCCTTTAATCCCAGCACTCGGGAGGCAGAGGCAGGTGGATCTCTTGTGAGTTTGAGGGCACCTGGTCTCCAGAGCGAGTGGCAGGATAGGCTCCAAAGCTACACAGGGAAACTCTGTCTCAAAAAACCAAAAAAAAAAAAAAAAGCCCGCAATTTCCCCCAATATTAATGGTTTTAACTCCCCTATAAAAAGACACAGGTTAACAGAGTGGATATGAAGACAGGATCCATTCTTCTGCTTCGTACAAGAAACACATGTCAAATTCTAAGAAAGACATTACCTCAGTCTTAAGGGTTGGAATAAGATATTCCAATCAAATGGAACCAAGAAATGAGCTGGGGTAGCTATCCTAGTATCTATCAAATTAGATTTCAAACTAAAATCAATCAAAAGAGATGAAGAAGGTCATTTCATATTCATCACAGGGAAAATCCACCAGGAAGAAGTCTCAATTCTAAACATCTATGCCCCAAATATAAAGGCACCAATGTTTGTAAAAGAAACATTACTAAAACTCAAATCACAAATAAGACCTCACACAGTTATAGTGGGAGACTTCAACAACCCACTCTCACCACAGAACAGGACCACTGGACAGAAACTTAACAAAGAGACAAAGGAACTAACAGAAGTTATGACCCAATTCCATCCAAACACAAAACAAGATAAATTCTTTTCAGCATAACATGGAACCTTCTCAAAAATCGACCACATTCTCAGCAACATAGCAAATCTGAAAACATACAAAAAACTGGAATAACCCCCTGTGTCTTATCAGATCACCATGCTTTAAAGTTATAATTCAAAAACAACACAAAATGTAGAAAGCCTACCAACTCATGGAAATTCAACAAAGAGCAATTGCACCATTCCTGGGTCAACAAAGAAATAAATAAATTAATGACTTCCTAGAATTCAATAAAAATGAAGACACAGCACCCAATCCTATGGGACACTTTGAAAGCAGTACTAAGAGGAAAGTTCATAGCTCTAAGTGCACACATGAAGAAACTAGAGAATAGTCACACCAGAGAGTTTACATCACAGCTGAAAGCTATGGAACAAATGGAAGCAAATACACCCTGGAGGAGCGAACTCCAGGAAATAATCAAAATGAGAGCAGAAATCAATAAAGCCAAAACAAAGAAAACAATTCAAAGAATCAATGTAACAAAGAGTTGGTTCTTTGAGAAAATCAACAAGATAGACTAACCTTAATCCAAACTAACCAAAAGGCAGAGAGAGAACTTGCAAATTAACAAAATCAGAAATGAAAAGGGGAACATAACAACAGGCACTGAGGAAATCCAGAGAATCTTCAGGTCATACTTTGAAAACCTGTACCCCACAAAATTCGAAAATTTAAAGGAAATGGACACTTTTCTGGACAGATATCACTTACCAAAATTGAATCAAGAATAGATAAGCAACATAAACAGAGCTATAACCGCTAAGGAAACAGAAGCAGTCATCAAAAGTCTCCCAACCAAACAAAGCACAGGACCAGATGGCTTCAGTGCAGAGTTCTAACAGAAATTCAAAGAAGTTGGTATTAGCACAATACCAACACTCCTCAAATTGTTCCACACAATGGAAGCAAAGGTTCACTGCCAAACTCTTTTTAGGAGGCCACAATTACCTTGGTTCACAAGCCACACAAAAACACAACTAAGAAGGAGAACTATAGACCAATATCCCTCATGAACATTGGTGCAAAAATACTCAATAAAATACTGGCAAACTGAATCCAAGAACATTTCAGAAAAATCAGCCACCATGATCAAGCAGGCTTCATCCCCGAGATGCATGGTTGGTTCAACATTTGAAAATCTATCAATGTAATCCACCATATAACCCAACTGAAGAAGAAAAACACATGATCATCTCACTAGATGCTGAAAAAGCCTTTGACAAAATCCAACATCCCTTCATGATAAAGGTCCCGGAGAGATCAGGGATAACAGGAACATACCTGAACATAATAAAAAACAATATACAGTAAATCAACAGCCAACATCAAACTAAATGGAGAGAAACTCAAAGCTATTCCTCTGAAATCAGGAGCAAGACAAGGCTGTCCACTTTCTCCATATCTCTTCAACATTGTCCTTGAAGTTCTAGCTGGAGCAATAAGACAACAAAAGGGGATCAAGGGGATGCAAATCAGAAAGGAAGAAGTCAAGCTTACACTATTTGCAGATGATATGATAGTCTATATAAGTGACATGAAAAACTCTACCATGGAACTCCTACATCTGATAAACAGCTTCAGCAAAGTGGCAGGATACATGATTAACTCAAAAAATCAGTAGCCTTAGAATATATAAATAATAAATGTGCTGAGAAAGGAATCAGAGAAATACCACTCTTTACAATTGCCACAAACAACATAAAATACCTTCGAGTAAAGCTAACCAAAAAAGTAAAAAAACCTGTATCATAAGAATGTTGTGTCTTTAAAGAAAGATATTAAAGAAGATACCAGAAAATGGAAGGATCTCCCATATTCTTGGATAGGTAGAATCAACATAGTAAAAATGGCAATCTTGCCAAAAGCAATCTACAGATTCAATGCAATCCCCATCAAAATCCCAGTACAATTCTTCACAGACTTCGAAAAAACAATTATCAACTTTGTATGGAAAAACTAAAGACCCAGGATAGCCAAAACAATCCTGCACAATAAAGGAACTTCTGAAGGCATCACCATCCCTGGTTTCAAGCTCTACTATAGAGGTATAGTCCTGAAAACAGCTTGGCATTGGCACAAAAATAGACGGGTAGACCAATGGAATAGAGTTGAAACCCATGATATTAACCTGCACACCTATGAACACCTGATTTTTGACAAGAAGCTAAATTTATAAGATGGAATAAAGAAAGCATCTTCAACAAATGGTGCTGGCATAACTGGATGCTGGCATGTAGAAGACTGCAGATAGATCCATGTCTATCACCATGCATAAAACTTAAGATCAAATGGATCAAAGACCTCACCATAAATCCAGCCATACTGAACATATTAGAAGACAAAGTGGGAAATACCCTTGAACAAATTGGTACAGGGACTGCTTCCTGAACATTACACCAGTAGCACAGAGACTGAGATCAACATTAATAGATGGGACCTCCTGAAACTGAGAAGCTTCTGTAAGGCAAAGGACACAGTCAACAAGACAAAACGACAGTCCACAGATTGGGAAAAGATATTACCCAGCCCCACATTCAAAAGAGGGCTGATATCCAAAATTTACAAAGAACCCAAGAAGGTAGTGTCCAAAACACCAAATAATCCAATTAAAAAGTGGGGTACAGAACTAAATAGAAAACTCTCAATAGAGGAATCTAAAATGTCTGAAAAACACAGAAAGTGTTCAACACCCTTAGCCATCAGAGAAATGCTAATCAAAACAACTCTGAGATACTATCTTACTCATGTCAGAATGGCTAATACCAAAAACACCAATGACAGTTTATGCTGGAGAGGATGTGGAGAAAGGGAAACACTCCTCCACTGCTGGTGGGAGTGCCAACTCTTACAGCCACTTTGGAAATCAGTATGGGGACTCTTAAGAAAAATGGGAATCAGTCTACCACAAGATCCAGCCATTCTACTCTTAGGCATATACCCAAAATAAGCACATACATACAACAAGGACATCTGTTCAATGATGTTTATCGCAGCATTATTTATAATAGCCAGAACAAGGAACCATCCTAGATGCCCCTCAACTGAAGAATGGATTGAGAAAATATGGTCCATTTACACAATGGAGTACTACTCAGTGGGGAAAAAACAATGGAATCTTGGAATTTGCATGAAAATGGATGGAAGTAGAAGAAACTATTCTGAGTGAGGTAACCCAGTCACAATAAGACAAACATGGTATGTACTCACTCACATGTGGATTTTAGACATTGAGTAAAGGATTATTAGCCTACATCATTCCACACTGCCAGAGAAGCTAGTAAACAAAGAGGACCCTGAGAGAGATATACATGGTCCCTTGGAGAAGGGTAAAAAGACAAGAACCCCTGAGCAAATTGGGAGCATGGGGTAGGGAAAAGGGAAATAGGCGAATAAGAAGAGAAGAGGAGGGGTGAGCAATACATGATGAGGCAGGGAGGTTGAGTTGGGGGAAGAACATAAGAGAGCAAGATAAGAGATACTACAATAGAGGGAGACATTATAGGTTTAAAGAGAAATAAGGCACTAGGGAAATGTCTGGAGATCTACAAAGATGACACCAATCTAAGCAACAGAGGAGAGGCTACCTTAAATGCCCTCCTTCTGATAATGAGATTGATGAGTAATTCATATGTGATCCTATAGCCTTCATCCAGAAGCTGGTGGAAGTAGAAGCAGATACCCACAGCTAAACCTTGAACTGAATTGATGTCCAGTTGCAGAGGACTGATGAGCATAGGGGTCATACCAGGCTGGGGAAACCCACAGAAACAGCTGACCTGAACAAGAGAGATAGCTGGGAAACCAGCATGGGACCGATCCAGACTCCCTGATTGTGGGTGTCAGTAAGGAGACTTCAGAAATCTATGGGGACCCTTGTAGTGGATCAGTACTTATCCCAAGCATAGGGATAGACTTTGAGAGTCCATTCCACATGGAGGGATACTATCTGAGCCTAGACACAAGGGGGTTGGCCTAGGCCCTATACCAAAGGCTATGACAGACTTTGAAGACCCCCTAAGGAAGGCCTCACCCTCCCTGGGGAGCAGAAAGGGTATGAGATAGGTAGGATGTTAGTTGGGGCGGGGCAGGGGATGAGGAGAGGGAGAGGGTCCTGGGATTGAAAAGTAAAATAATCCTCTTTCTAATAAAAAATAAATAAGTAAAAAATGAAAAACAGTGTTCCAGCACTTATCCAATTTTATGGCAAAAACTTAAGCAGATGTAATATCCCAGCGTCCTTTCCTCAGAGACTTCCTTTCAGAAGGACAGAGATCCTATAATGAGTGGCCTCTAGCCATGAATGGGTCACTAGTTATAAGATGGTTCAACATAATCTGTGCCCTTTCTTATCTCACCAAATTGTCTGTAAGAGCCATGTCAAATGGCCCCATCTGTCCACTAAATTTCTCTGCTTTACAGTGTGGCATTCTTATCAAAGACAGATTTTTTTTTGTAATAACTTTCACCACTCCCTCTGTGCCTGTTCCATGGTGGGTAAGTCTGAAAATGGAAAGCAGTTGTGTGTAGCTGTGGCTAATGGAGTTTAGGGGAAAGTGTGTGAAATTTTGACCCAAGAGTTAAAGAAAGCCACATGGAGGGTCAGACCAGGAAATATAGATTTTATCCTTTTACCCTGCATTTTAGAGGCTAGAAACATGTCTGCACTGTAATAAAGAAAATCTTTTAAAACCCTCTTTAGAATTTTCTTGAATGTTAAGATAATCTGCAATTTTAATTTATGAATATGCTTTTAGCCCCAAAATTAGAGCTATGCTTCTATCTGGATAGAAATTATTTAAAATACAATATATCTCCTTTCCCACTACCAAACACCTAGCTTTACCAGGCACTAATGTCTGTCCAAGAAAATCACCCATATCTATTTCATCCTGATAGACTCTGTACCATTGGCCCTACTGCCACACAGCCTCCAGAGTGCTACATAACTGTCAGCCATACATTAGCCAAGAAGTTAACAAAGCCTTTACTCCCATTCCAGAAGAAAAGCACAAAGAAAGCAAGTAAAGCCCAGGAAAGTGTGGTTTGATGTTTTTGTGTGTATGTATGTCCTCTCGACATATATAAGAAGCTTGGTTCTAAGTATGGTAATATCTGAGCAATAATGGAAAATGTAAGAAGTAAGGAAGGAAAACATAGTATCTATAGCCAATGGAATATTACTCAACTAGGGAAAATAGAAATCACAAGATTTGCAACTAAGTGAATGAAAGTGAAAAAAATTACACTAATTGAGATCACAAACTCATATGTGGTTCCTAGCTTTGAGTCTTGTGTTCTGTGTGTTTAATTTGGAATATACATGGAATATAATTTGGAAGTTAGTGTATATAATTTGGAAGTGAAAAATAAGAGATTGGGGAAAGAAAATAGAGAATTGAGGTACATTAAATGAAGGGGTTAGTAGAACATAGGTAATATGGAAGTAGAGAGGATAAATAGTTGGAGCAGTAAGGTTCAAGTATGGAATGAGGTGTGGCAAAATGAGGGGATAGAGCAATTGTTAACCAACACAAAGTATATATGAACAGCTATATGAAACCTATGGTATTACAACCTAACTAAAAATATAAAGAAGAATAGCAGAACCCAGGGGCCTAATGATTTAAACAAGGATGGGAGAAGGAGGATAGGGGAAAGCAGGGGACAGGAGACAGGTCCATCAACATTAAGAGTATACAAAGAAGCTCCATGAAAGCCGACTAGATTTCTAGGTGATCGTAATAGTTTGTAAGGTACCTAAAACATAATTTTAAAGAAAGTATTTTGAAAAGAGGTTCTGTGCACACGTTGATACTGCTTCTCCCAGAAGACACACGTTATTAAATGAAAATCTCAGTATCAGGAATGGTTTAAAAACAGGCTATGAAAGCATGGGGCGTGGCTATAGTCTAATTATTAAACCAATACCTGCATTCCCAACTTCCTGATTCCTTTTAAAACTTATGATGTGTTTGCTTTTTGATATTGCTTCTTATATATACTATATTCTAAAATTTTATTTACTTTCAGTTTTTACTAATTGAGTTAGTATTCAAAGTAGTGAGTGCTCACCTGCGCATGCAAATTTGATTTCATCTTTAGTAAGTAGTAAAGTTATATGCTTGCCAAAAAAAAAAAAGTGACACACTGGAAGACAAATGTCACACAATTTCAATTTTATGTGTAACCTAGAAATGATGAACTTATGGGAACAGAGAGAAGAATTGTGGCTATTAGGCTTCAATGTGGGTCTTTTAACAATGGGGAAACGACTGGTTTAAGGTTATAAAACTGCAGTTGGACAAGAGGCATGGACTCTCTGAAGTCTTGAGGTCTACTGAGAGCATGATAAATATGATTGATAACAACATGCTATATTTTAAAAGTTGTGAGATAGTATACTTTAAGTGTTCTCAAAACAAAAATGATGAATATGTGTGATATAACATTTTAATTGGGTTAATTTAGCCATGCCATTGTGAACATACTGTATTGTGTATCATAATTGTGCATGACTTTATTTATGAGCTAAATAAATGAATGGAAAAAAAGAAATTTCAAAAAAACAAAGTAGTGTGTGAAATTACAGCATTTAATGCACATGTGTCATTATACTTCATTAGACCTCCTCCTCCACCATTGACCTCTCTAATTCTCTGCCCTTCCATCCCACTGGGTCTCTTCCTAATGACAGTAGTTCCTAGTTCTGCTTTCATCTCACACATATACTAACTTTCCCCTTCTTTAAGATCTCTACCAACTCTCTCATGATCCACTTTCTAGTTTCATACATGCATGTGTATACATATATTATATACATATATTACTTTAAATTTAAGTTCTACATTTTAGAGAGTCATACAGGATTTGTCTTCCTAATCCTGGTTTATTTAGCATAATGACTTCCCATTGAATCCATCTTCCTGGAAATGTCATGATTTCATTTGCAGTCACCATTCTTTTTTACTTTACTGGTTTCTACTGCAATTCAGCCTTCAGAATCCACATATCTGATCCTACCATGCCTGCACCATCCGCAGTCCTCAGAACTAGTCTGCATCCCCACACCCAGTCTCCCAGCCCATTATGGGAAGCTACACCTGTTCTGTCCTCAACCTAGTGCTAAACTTGGGCCAGGATGTATATCACTCCCCTGCATTATCTTGTCTCACTCATGCTATATCCAACTTCCAGACCGGCTTCGCCCACACATGTACTCTATGAAATCTGGTGAATATGTCTGACTCCATGCTGCTTGAGACCTCCCCAGTCTCCAGACCTAGCCAGAGAGGGAAACTATGGTTCCATGTGGCATGAATGGTGTGTCAAGCCTGCACCTTCCCAATCTCCAGGTTTGGGACAGATGGCATATCTAATGCAATAGCCTGCTGGAGCCACAGCAGACACACAGCCAATGAAAGAAGTCCACATGATTAGGGTTCAACAACAAAAACACAAACAGTATGAAAGATCAAGACAATACATCCCCCACAAAATCTACCAGTCTTACAGAAATGTTCTTCCATGAGAATTATTTAGATGAATCTCAAGACAGAGAACATAAAAAGAACAATCATAAACTTCATCAAAGAATTTAAAGAACACATGAACAAACAGCTCAATTACTTAAAGAGAATAAACACTGAGTGGCACCCAAGAAACACAAACATAAAAGTGATGGAAATGAGTGAGGCAATCTAGGATTTGAAAATCAAATGCAATAAAAAGATCGAAATGCTGAAGAGAAATCAAGTTAAATGAGGATGGAATTGAAAAACTCATTAATTCAATTAGGAAACTCAAGGGATAGCCTTACAAGTAGAAAGGATCAAATAGAAGATAGAACGACAAGACCTGAAGATAAAGTCTAGGAGTTAGATCACACAAACAAAGAATATGAAACTGAAAAAAGCAAGGAAGAAAGAAGAAAGAGAGAAAGAACAAAGGAAAGAAAGAAAGCAAGAAAGGAAGGAAGGAAGGAGGGAAGGAAGGAAGAAAGGAAGACTACAGAAAAAGAACATGCAGTAACTTTGGGATACCATGAAGAGGCCTAATAATCTAACTACAGCATATATAAAGGAGAAAAATCTTAGGTTCTATGTATCAAGCCAAGCAAATGGAAGAAAAGCAAAAGTCACTTCTAAACAGTAAGGTAGCTGAAATACAGACAGTCAAGCTCTCAGCCTTACAGTAGCAGGTTTGGTAGAACAGGCATTCATGAAGAAAATGGGAAAGCACTGGAGAGCAATCCTAATTGTTACTGTAAATGGCCCAGAGCATAGTAGCTATGCACTACCTTGACAGGGAACCATTTGTTAAAAAAATAATCATCTCATCACGGAACATACTTGACTTACTTTTTATGTTACCAGCCCTCACACTTTTGGGTAATTTTAAAAAAATATTTTTTATGTCTTTGAGATCATAATTATATAATTCCTTGTTCCCTTTCCTCTTTCCATACCCTCCTTTACACCCCTCTCTAATCTTTCGAATTCATGGCCTCTTTTATCATTAATTGTTGGTATACACACAGGCACACACACACACACACACACACACACACACACACACCACACACACACACACACGACACACACACACACACACACATATATATGTAATATTCCTAAATACATAAATAAATATGATCTTCTCAGTCTGTATAATGTTACAGGTATATATATTTTCAGGACTTTCCAATTAATTTGTGGATTAGTGAAGCTATTTCCTTCTTTCTGTCTTTGCAATAGTTGGGTTCCTGAAAGTCAAGTGAATGCAGAAAGGGAAAATCATCTTCATATGTGCTCAGCAACATGCATGCCCCTACATGTACATGTATCATCTACACAGAATCATACTACTTAAAACAAATTTTAGAAATAAAGAAGTCCATGTTGTAATTTAAAAAGCTGTGGGAGGGAGAAAGGTACCATGCCACAGAGCTCACATGGAGAGTTTTTTTTTGTTTTGTTTTGTTTTGTTTTGTTTTGTTTTGTTTTGTTTTTATTAGGGGAAGGGAATGGGATAAGGAGGGCAGCAATCAGGGGATACTGACCTCTGGGGACAGGAGCAGCAGAAGAGAAAAGAGGTGGGGAGGGAGACAGAGGCAGGCAGAGAAACAGAGAGAGAGACAGACAGGCAGAGGGGGGAAGGTAGGCAGGACCCTTTTGAAAGGGAATGTAGTGAATGTCCACAAGACATGCTGTTAGTGACTGCAGGTGAGAGCATATCCTGTTTAAACCCCAAGGGCAGGCCAGTACAGATGCTTGAGTACTAACAGCCCACATGTGATTACAACATAGCACTGTTTTCATTTGCTTGCTTGTCTTTTTGTTTATTGAATCTCACATGACTATTTTCCTACTGGTGTCTTCAAAAGCAAATTCACCTATATGTTAACAGCCAGCACCCTCTGAATCTATACAGGGAATAAAACATGATTACAAAGTCTAAGAAAACATTAATAATCATAATTCATGACCTGTAAACTTCCTCATAACGTCTTCAAGGGGAAAATCTAGTGGGAAATAATCATGGCAGACAAGACCTGATCCTGGGTACTCAGAAGGTACTCACAAAACAGTACCCCCAAATGGCAGGCTGTTGACAATATTCTAAGATGTCCTGAACTTGAACCAGGCCAAATTATTTTCAGTAAATAGAAACCTAAATTCAGCATTCCTTGGAAATCCGGTAAGGCCAGTTTTTGTTTGTCTGGAGCACCTCTGCTTCCTTTCACCACCTCCAATAGTCAACTCCCCTGGTTCCCAATTAACCCAAACAGCTAGCCTCAGATCAAAGTACCAACATTAATTCTCAAGCTGTTCTGGTCTAAACACTATTTCTGGTTGGTAACTGCCCAATAAAGTGACAAAGCTCTGCCCACTGGGCTCTCTACTCTCTGGGACAAACAACCATGCTGTTTGTCTCCCAATAAAGTACATTTTCTGCCAATGAAGTTGCCTAATTTGGTGGTTTCATTGTGGCGCATATTTAATGATGAAGTCTTGTTGCTCTTGTTTTAAATTTTTTCTGAAAATTTAAAAAAATTAAAACACTAGTTTACTAGGGCATATCAAGAAAGACTTCTCTGTTGAGAATTTTTTAATTGCATTGTTTTGGTGTTTTGGTGGATAGCTTCTTGAGTTCTTTGTATATTTTGTATATTGAAATCAGCCCTCTGTCAGATGTGGGGTTGGTGAAGATCTTTCCTATTCTGTGGGCTGCCATTTTGTCCTGCTGACTGTGTCCTTTGCCTTACAGAAGCTTCTCAATTCCAGGAGGTCACATTTATTAATTGTTGTTCTCAATGTCTATGCTACTGGTGTTATGTTCAGGAAGTGGTCTCCTGTAACAATTCTTTCAAGAGTACCTCCCACTTTCTCTTCTAAGAGGTTCAGTGTGGCTGGATTTATGTTGAGGTCTTTGACTTAAGTTTTGTGCATTGCGATAGATATGGATCTATCTGCAATCTTTTACATGTCTGAATCCAGTTATACCAGCACCATTTGTTGACGATGCTGTCTTTTTTCCTTAAAGACACTTAAGAAAGTGCTCAACATCCTTAGCCATCAAGGGAATGCAAATCAAAACAACTCTGAGATACCATCTTACACCAGCCAGAATGGCCAAAAACAAAAACACCGATGATGATCTTTGCTGGAGAGGATGTGGAGAAAGAGGAACACTCCTCCATTGCTGGTGGAAGTGCAAACTTGTATGACCACTTTGAAAATCAGTATGTGTTTTCTCAGGAAAATGGGAATCAGACTACCTCAAGATCCAGGAATTCCTTTCTTGGGCATATAACCAAAGAAGCACTTTCATACAATAAGGACTATGTTCAACTATGTTCACAGCAGCATTGTTTGTAACAGCCAGAACCTGGAAGTAAGCCAGATGCCACTCGACTAAAGAATGGAGAGAGAAAATGTGGTAATTTACACAATGGAGTACTACTCAGTGGAAAAAACAATGGAATATTGAATTTCCCAGGCAAATGGATGGAATTAGAAGAAACCATCTTGAGTGAGATAACCCAGTTACAATAAGACAAACACGGTATGTGTTCACTCATATATGGATTTTAGACATAGAGAAAAGGATTACTAGCCTACAATCCACACTGCCAGAAGAGATAACAAACAAGGAGGACCCCAAGAGAAGATTGCATGGTCTCTCAAAGAAGGGCAGAGGACAAGTTGGGAGCAAATTGGGAGCACTGGGGGAGAGAGAAAGGAAGTGGGAAGGGGAGTGGTGGAGAACTGGGGAGGAGAACAGGAGGACTGAGACAGGGGAGGAATAGAGGAGGGCAAGAAAGGAGATGTCTTGATAGAGGGAGACAGTACTTGTTTAGAGAGAGGTCTGGCACAGGGGAAGTATTTAGGGATCTAGAGGGATAACCTCAACTCAGAATCCAGGCAGATGCTGCCTTTGATGCCCTTCCCCTATAATGAGATTGATGACTACCTTGGTTACCATTCCTAGAGCCTTCATCCAGTAGTTGATCGAAGCAGAAACAAGTACCCACAGTTAAACACTGAGCCATATTCCTGAATCCTTTTGTGGAGAGGGAGGAAGGATGAGCAAAAGAGCCAAGACTGTGCTGGAGAATCATGCAGAAACAGTTGAACTGACCTACTGAGAGCACAGAAATCCTAGTTGTTTAGACTGAAACAAGCCCTCAGAATGTGGGTGCCAGGTAGGAGGCTAAGACAGTCTATGGGACCTCTAACAGTGGAGCCAGTGTTTATCCCTAGAGCACAAATGGACATTGGGAGCCCATTCCCTATGGAGCAATACTACTGCAGCCCAGCAATACAGGAAGGACGGCCTGGGCCCTGCCCCAAATGATGTGACAGACTTTGAGGGTCCCTCATGGAGGACCTCACTATTCCTGGGAAGGGGTGGAGGCAAGTTGGAGGGTTGGTGGGGAGCATGGGAAGATAGGAGGGAGAGGGAATGGGTGGATGGATATGTAAATAAGAGTGCTACTAAATAAATAAATAAATAAATAAATAAATAAATAAATAAATAAATAAAAGACTTCTCAAGAGAAAGTGAATATGGTAGAATACAAGACCAGTCACACTGAGGACCCTGAGAGTTTGTTAGAAATGCAGAATCTCAGGTGCCTTCTGAGACTTCTGAACCCACATCTACCTCTCTACTGAGTTCCCCAAATAATCATAAAGTATATACAGATTAGAGATGCACTTTAGAGATGCAAGCATATTCTCATTTCTAACAAAGTCCCCAATAATGCTGATTCTAACACAAGTTCACCTTTGTGTAACTAGAGTTTACAACAAAGGGAATATAAACTGATTTAGGTGCCTGTTTCCAATTACCTTCTGCAACTGACTCATAAGTCAGTGCCATGTCAGCTCACTGTGGTCTCAAAGAAGACTTCTTCCTGTAAATTTAACATGATACAGAACATTTTCTTTGGCAATAATAAAGGTTTGAGGTCCCAGTTGAAGAGGCTGGAACAGTTGGAACATCAAACCATCTTTGATCTTCCCTCTGTATGGAGTTCTGCTCCTGCATGTGTGGCTCAAGTTTTTAACTTCTACCCTGTAATTTTCATAGGTAGGCTGCCACTTCCTGTGCTTTCTTGACAGTCATTGCTGTCACTGGATTGACTAACATCTTGAGCATCCATTGCTATGGAAGGAATTCAGAGAACATGCTTTGCTATAGAAATAAAAACATATTTTAGTTCACCTTCAAAGATTAAGCAGTTCTCACACAGGCAACTTCTACCTAGAAAATGCCTTTGCCTGGTTGGTCACTGGTCTGTGCTATGGTCACATTCCTCAATGTCAGTTTGGGATGCAAGCCAGAAAAAGCAGCATGCAGGGTGAGTACTGTGTGGGCTGAGCTCTACCCTCATAGATTCTAGGGAAGGGAGATGAGGATAGCATTTCCTCAACTTATGAAAAGTAAAGACAGCTTTATACAATATGGAAACTTTGAAAATATTCTATGGGTAATAAACCTTGGATTTCACTTGTTGTTCTTCCTTGTTAAGCTTTCTAGGTGGCAGGAAAGCAGTGGGATGACACATTCTCTACCCTTTTTGTTGCCTGTATGAACTTTCTTGCCTGGTGACCAGAAGCCATTTTTTTCATTTATTTTTAACATGTAAGTTATACTATGGTATATCAAAGTTGGTCATTCCTGGTCCATTTTCCAAACATCTATATCTCTACGTATTTTATTATAGTTTTAAATATTTAATTTATTATTTTTTCTTTAAAAATTCTAGTATTTTTTATTCTTTGTTGCTTATTCTCCTTATATTTTTGTGATGATTTGTTTTATCCCTTAGCATTCACTCTCTTTTGTGTTATTATTTTGGTCTCTTGACCTTTAACAATGGTTCTTTCCAGAATGCATTCAGTAGTCATTTCATTAATTCCTTTGACATTTTAGCTTCATTTTCTCTCATGTTTTTAATTTTGAATTAAAAATTTAAATTTAAAGTCAAATGCTTATTTGATTATATTTACAATTTGGTAGAAAGCTGTGTTAAGCTTTCTTCGGTTTCATTTCTGAGATGTCTTTGTTCAATTAACATTATTGATTCTCATTTTTGTGATCTACATTTCTTTCCCATGAGTTCTCCCTTCCATTTGCCTACATTACAATCTGTGTGCTGATTTTTTAGGTCAGCAACTGACACACTTCTGTATAGTAAAGTTGTCTTAGTCTAAGTGTGTCTTTCTCTTTTGGTAGAGAGAAGAATTTCTTTGAATACAGATTCATAAGGTCAAAGATCTTCTAATTCTCCAGCTCTCTTGTTTCTAGGATGATAATTCTCACACCTTGTTCCTTCTTCATCTATCATCCAGAGATGCCTTTCTCTTATCGGTCACCTTCTCCTTCTCCTCCTCTCTGGTTCTGCATGTTTTAGTGATCAGTGATTGGTGCTCTAACTTAGGAAGATCCTCCCTTGTTTCCATACTTTTCTTACTTTGTGGTAAAATTGCCTTTCTGGAAAAGTGTTATCAGAATAATGTTACCAGAACATGGAAACTGTTACTACTTCACTTTCATTTTGTCCAACTGCCCAGATTTTCAGGGGAACCAATAAAACCTCTATTGTGTTTACTTCCCTGTTTTATTCAAATTCTTTCACTGAACTGACCTTCTGAATAATTCATAGGTCAAAGAAGAAATCAAACTAGGAATTTAGAGCACTAAATGGTGATACTAACAAACATCAAAACAACGTAGAAGTGTCTACAAACTTAAAAATAAAACTTCTACATCATATAGACCAGTAATCCCTTTTCTTGGCATTCAACAAAACAATTAAAATCACAACATTATAATGATATCTGCATTGCCATGCTTATATTTGATGTCACAAACAATACCAAAGACATGGAAGCAATCTATATATCTATTGACAAATAAATGGATGCAGAAATTGTGATATATAATAGCTAAATATACAATATGTGCACACTTATGTATGTAATACGATAATATAAAGCCCTAGAAAGAATAGGATATTATTTGCCACAACATGTATAAGATCATAGGATATTATGCCATGTGAAACAAACCAGCCCAGAAAAAAAAAAGAATATTGTACCTTGCTTGTATGAGGACTTAATAGAAATTTCAAATATACAGAGGTGGAGAACAGGACAGTAATTATCACAGTGGTAGCTATGGCAAAAAAACCAACAACTAGTGATCAAAGAATACAAAGGAGTACTGTAGAGATCTATAGTGCAGTCTGAAAACTATAGATGATAATGTCAACTTAAATTTGGAACTCAGATTAAATGAATGCATTTTATCTGTTCTTTACCACAATAGAGGGTAATTTGGAGATAGTGAATATTTTGGTTTATTTTACTCTAGTAATTTGAAGGTAGTAAATATTTTGGTTTATTTCATTCTAGTAACCTTTTACCAATCTACTTGATTCTGATAACATCATAGTGTATATCTTGAATATACGTGACATATTTTTGTTTTTTTAAGTGTTATATGATACAAGCATGGTACTGTTGAAATTAATGCATTGATGAACAGTATATCATCAAAATTTGGCATTTAAATGGAATGTTCTGGATTTGATGGGTACAACTTCTGTCTTAAAAATACATAAAAACCAAAACAAGGGAGCTAGAGAAATAGCTCAGTGGTAAAGAGCACTGACTGCTCTTCTAGAGTACTCAGGTATTTCTAGTTTTTCTTGTCCCATCCTTCAGCACCAAATAAACACACAGAGATACTATGTTAATTATAAAATGGTTGGCCAATGGCTAGGATCTTAATTATTAACCCATAACTACTAATCTATGTAGTTCTACATGGCCTTATCTTACCAGAGAACACCTGTAGTATCCTATCTTCCCAGTCTCTATAAGATGTCTCTTGTCGGCTGACTCCCTCTGACTACCTTTCCCAGAATTCTCTTCTTCTCATAGTCCCAACTATCTTCCTGCCTCTATAGGCCAAACAGTGTTTTATTCATCAATTAATAAGAGAAACACATATACAGAAGAGCATCCCCCATCACCCAAGTTCAATTCCCAGAACCCACATGGCAGCTCACAACTGTCTGTAACTTCACTTCCAGGGGACTAGATACCATGGCATAACATTAATGTAAATAAACTTAGAAAAATCAGTTAATTTTGAAACAGTCAAGGTAAACAAAAAAAACGGCAAAAAATTTAGGATGAGACAAATGATGTGATTTAAGAGCAATCAACAAAAGCACCTTAAAACTTCTGAGAGATGTCAATAGAACTGACAACCACTAGTGAGAGGTGTTTGTAGTGAGGCACCAAATAACAACACTAACTATCACTTTCAGAAAACAGAAAAAGGACACAATTCAGATCGGGCCTGAATTAAATGAGTAGTTAATAAATATTGGCAGGTCAATGCCAATAAGTCCAATGATTGAGATAAAAGACAGACTTTCTATGGAGAGGTGAGTTTCCTAACTATATAGCAATGGCTGGCCTTGAACTCACAGAGACCTGTCTGCTTCTGCCTCCCAAATGCTAGGATTAAAGGCATGAATCACCATGCCAGGCTGAAACTCATGGAGAAAAAAAAAGTAGCTGACTTGAAAGACTCTGTATTAAGAAGTTGACTTAAAAGGAATTAAAACAACTTTCACACACACAAAAAAACATACATTAATGATTTCAAAAACTTCACCAGACCTTCAAGAATTTAATCCCAACAATTCTAAACATTTACAAAAAAAGTAAATGAAAAAGAACATTTCCTAGCATATTCAATAGCATCACCACTCTATATAGTCAACAAAACTAGAGACATCATAATGAAAACAAAAGTTGTATACATCTAGTTATATTATTATCAAACCTTGAGCAAAGCAAACACAACTGTGACAAACAGAAAAGGCTTTAATGACCAAGTAAGATTTATCCCCAGAATTCAAACCCTGCTTATGTTTTATACCAGTCAGTGTAAATCAATATCATGAATAGAATTCTAAAAATCATCTTAATGAATGCAGAAAAGGCATTGGAAAATAATTCCTATATGTCCCCCAAAAGTCAAAGAGTACACAATATAGCACCAAGATCTTTAAATCTGGGCAAGTAAATAAATTAATCTAGGCAAAAGACAAAAAGCCCTTTCTAAAACACCCCACTCAGGGATTCTCAACACAGTGCTGGAATATTTTAATCAATGCCACAAAGGACTGAAAATGAATAAAGGCATGCAAATCTGTAAGAAACAAACTGGGGCTGTTTGTAGATAGCTTCTATTCATCATTGTTAGGAGGCTGTAGCTAGAGTAATATCTTAAGAAAAATAAACATCATCTCAATTATAAGATGAATATAAAATTGTCTGTTTACCAGTAATATGATTTATATTCTATGAAATCTGTAACAAAGATCCTAAAACCAATGAACTAAATAGCATTTCAGGATAAAAAATAATACTTTCTAAAAGTCCATGGTATTTCTTGTTTTAGCAACAAAAATAGAAATTAAAATATAAATTCCTTTATAAATCATAAATTTGAAGTTATTAGAAATAAATATTTTTGAAACCTATAAAATATACACATGGAAAACTATGAACTATGGCCAAATAAAAATAAAAATCTAAATAGCAGTGTGATATACTGTCTTAGGTAGAATATTCAATATTCCTAAGATGCCAGTTTGATTTAAATTAATCTATTGATTCCATGTGTTCCCCTAAAAATCCCAGCAAGCTGTTAAAGAATTTAAATTTAAAGATTCTTTTAAAAATTCATGTGGAAATGCAGTGGACATAAACTGGCCAAAAATCTATAAGAAATAGAACAAAGTTAAGTAAAGACAGCAATCAGTTACACCAGTGGGTCTAGAAATACACACAAGATGGGGATGGTTGCATTCGCCAATAACCCTAGCACTCCAGAAGTTGAGGCAAGTGGATCACTGCGAATTTGAGATCAGCCTTGGAGATATATCAAGAACATGGCTCAAAAACAAAACAAAACAGCAACAACAACAACAAAAAAAACAGGATAGTAGAAACACACACAAAAAAAAACTTTTGAAAAAGATGATGAAGAACAAATGAAACATCTGTATGATCATGATCACATCAAGAGATGGGGGCAAGAAAGTAAATCCATTCCCTTCACTTTGTATGAAAACTAACTTTAAAATGTTCACATATCTGTGTCCAAAACTATAAAAATTCTATATGAGACAAAAATATCCAGAAATGCCATTGAGTTTGTTTTGTGTTGGCCATCTACTTCTGTTCATGGGGTCTGTCCTTAAGAATGGTTTGTATACCTGTGAGAATCCATTGGAGAAAACTAAATGTTCTTTTATGAGTAGTGGGTGAGGAGGTGGGGAAGCCATGGGGATATCTGGGGGAGGGAAAATCATAATTCTCATATACTGTTTAAAAAACCTATTTTCAACAAATGAAAGAAAATTCTAAGTCAAGGAAAAACATTTGTGAACTTGGATTAGACACAACCTAAACTTAAAAGATAAGATAAATAAGTCTTCATCAAAGAGAAAACTTCCTTTTCATCAAAAGTCTCTGTTAAAATAACAAAGAAAAACCACAGACTGAGAGAGTTATGTTTATATTATTCCTTACAAAGAACTTGTAACCAAAATATATCAAACTCAAAACCAAGAAAAATAGAGTTAAACATTTTTACAATGTACCAAATGTATGAACAGATAGTTCACCAATAAATGATCCAAAATGACAACAAATCCACACACATCAATCATAGTCATTAGCTCAACATGGGTAGTGATTGGGGACATGCAATTTAAAACATAGTAAGATAATATTGTAAGCATATTACAAAGAGAATGTAAAACTAAAGGTCTGATCACCAGAGCTGTTATCAAGAGTCTAGGACCAGTGGTGTACCTATTATCTGCTGATAGTCATATGAAATGGTCAAACAATGTGTGAGTCTGTTTGACAATTTTATAGCAGATTAAGCCTATATCATCATTCTACTTCAAGATATTTACTCAAAATTATTTTGAATGCTCCTGTCTCAAAAAAAAAAAAAATAAAGTGGAGAACAACTGGAGAAAATAAATGAATGATGTTGACTTCTGATCTCAGCTGTCAAAAGCACAAAGCAAGTACATGTATACCCCTCCACACCCACATACATAAAAATAAAGTAATTTATGAAATTTAAATGCATATTAAAATATAATAAATAAAATGAAAAAAATGAAAATTATATTGCAAATATAATAAAAGTCATTTTCATGGGAATATAATTATTGTCCTGAGGTAAGTGGATATCCATGTACACTGACTGAGCACAAGTATCTAAACATAAGCTAGGACTACAACTATAATAATTAATGTCTAGAATTTGAAGTGGTTTAGTTAAGCATTCCTTTATCTCCTAGAACTTTGCCTATTACCCCAGCTCTGGAAACTGATTTTAGATTTATGGGCAGAGAGGGCACATAATTCTCACAAAGTCCTGATGCTGGTCACATGTTCTTGCATTTTTGAATAAAGACATAAGAAGGAACACACAGTTGCAGCAGGAACAAACCATTTATTAAGAAATATATGCACCCCTGACCAAGAGCGATGGCTCAGCTGGTAATGGTGTTTGCCATCAAGTCTGGGGACCTGAGCTTGATCCCTGGGCACCACATAGAAGGTAAGAACTATTCTAGGCAAGTTGTCTTCTGATATCCACAAACATACCACAGTATGCCATGGTATACTACGGTACACGCACACACGTACTCACATACATACACACAGATATGCACAAAAGTGAATAAAGCCCTGGGTATGGTGGTGCCCACCTGTAATCCTAGGCAGGCAGATCTCTGTGAGTTCAAGGACAACCTGGTGTACAGGGTGAGTTCTAGGACAACTAGGACTACACAGAGAAAGCCTCTCTCAAAAGACAAAACAAAACAAAAAGCATAGATTTAAAAATAAAAGATTTCAAAACAAAATGCTTGCCCAGTGGAGGAGAGACAATGAAGCAAAGAAATTGTTTATCAGCTCTAAGGCCCTGCACACGTGGGGTTTCTGGTCTCATAACAAAGCCTGTGGGCAGGCTTCCTTTCAGATGCTTAGTATGTTACATGTAATTCCATTTACATATCTCATTAACACCTTTAATCCCCTCCTAGAGATATGTGTGTTTCAGTATTATCATGACTCACAGGACAACTTTAGAAACTGCTGAGTATCTCTGGCCAATGGCTGGATTTAGCAGGCCTTTGGTGAGGGCTTCCCATCTTCCTCCTTGCCAACTTATTCTTTTCATAGACTAAGTATGTAGCCTTTGTGTAAGGCCTTCTGGACCTCTCTGCCTATTTTTCTGCCTAAATCTTATGTAAAGCCTAAACTCTTTTACTTGAACAGACACAGACACTGCTGATTATGATGGACATTCCCTATGCTCTTGAGATCTACCTAATCTTTCAGCCTAGCCAAAATCACAAAGAAAACAATTCTTACTTCATTGCCTTATTGATTTATTGACTTACTCACTTGGATTTACCTTACTGGTCTGAGAACCACACAATGAGAACCATTCCTGTCTCTGCAGGAAGTATTTACAAATACGACATTTTCTGTCCCTGAACCCAGTTATACAAGACTTGCATCTACATGGGCTTGGTGTGGTGGTTTGAATAAAAATTGCCCCCATAGGCCCATAGGGAGTGGCACTATTAGGAGGTGTGGCCTTTTCAAGGTAGGTGTCACCTTGTTAGAGGAAGTGTGTCACTGGGGGTAGGCTTTGAGGTCTTAGAAGCTCAAGCCAGGTCCAGTGTAGAACTCTTCCTTCCTGCTGCCTGCTGGTCCAGATGTGGAGCTCTCAGCTCCTTCTCCAGCACTATGTCTGCATTCATGCCACTATGCTTCCTCCCATGATGATAATGGATTAAATTTCTGAAACTATAAGCCAGACCCAATTAAACATTTTCCTTTATAAGAGTTGTTGTGGTTATGGTGTCTCTTCACAGCAATAGGAATTCTAAGACACTTGAACTTACTGTTTGTTGTAGAGAAAATTCCACTTGCCATTGGGGACTCTCATCTTCCTCCAGCTCCCCAGGTATCAAAGTGAATAACAAGAAAACACAAGAAGCTATGAAGAAGGCCATCCTGTTGAAACCCACAAAGTCCTCAGTGTTTGGGTTCATTTTCAGAGAAGATGCAGTGCCTGCTCAGAAAGATAGTAGCAAGGCATGGGACCTTCAAGTTCTTTCTGGCTTGGCATGTGAGAAACAAAGAGAAAGACTTTCTTTGTGTGAGGCAGAAAACTATAAGCAACTCCTTTGATTGATAAGATTCTTGAAATTAACACAGAATGAATGACAAATGGACAAATATGGTTAGGTAAGACCAGCGGAGGGTGTTAGTGAGCCATCTATAGCACAGCATAAAGTGCCCACAGGCACTTGGTGGAAACACCTCCACTCTGGAGGATGGCAGAGCTGACTCACTGGGGAGGAGCTGGTCCTGCCAGTCATAAGGTGTTTATAAGGGAGAAAGCACTTGGCAGATATCTGTGTTTTTCAGAAGCACTGGTTGCTTTGGTAAATGATTCTTTTATGAAAGGCAATATAGGTAGAAGAGGTATTTTGGGCTCAGCATTATGGAATTGGAGTGTACACATCCTCTTTTCTTAGGAAAATTGAGAAATAAAATAATGAATGTGCCTCTCTTTGATCGGTAAATACAAGTGCGAAAAATAGCAAATTAAACAGCATTGACTTCTGAAATCTAAAGTGTTCTGTTTGTTTGGGTCCTCTTTTGTGGGTTGCTTTTCTTTGCTGATAAGAAAAACTAAAAGTGTAGAATATTCATGATTCTGTTAGCTAAGCAAAATCCTGCCCAGGAACTAATCAGGTTGAGTCAAGTAAGACAAACTAAAATGTGATCCTATGCCATCATAAGTGACACATTACCTTAGTTGTGCTTTCCTGTCAGTCACTATAAGGAGATAATTATTTTCTTGTCAGATTTACTAATTGAGGCTGCTACATCTATAACACAAACTTTAATCTTTCAATCTTGAAAGAATCACCAGGAATCACAAAACAATTTTCACAGGAAAACCAGAGAAGGAATGTAAGAAGGGCCTGCTGATCCCTCTCCTTTCTTTTATTTTACAAAGCAATTACCCACACATTTCTGTCTCCTCCCAAAGTATAGAAGTAGGTAGAGCAGATGTCTCTAGTTAAGGACAGCTATCTATGGGAATTACACTAACAGCATGCCTTTTTCATACAGAAGCGTTGAAGTTAATACTATTTCACGAACTTGGTTCATAATTACAGAAAATATGAATCTGATCTGATTATGTCAACCATTGAGTGCTTACCTTATTAGTCTAGTTTTACATGAATAAATGGACAAGATACAGGAAGCTGTGTTATGAGATGAAGGATCTTCACAGGCCTCTGCAGTGAAGTATGTGATAAAGGCAGCTGTTTCACAACACTGATAATGGCATAAAGACAACTGCTATGACTTCAGGTGGCATACTCAAATGGCATATTTCAGTGATAGAGTCACTTATCTTAAATAGACTGAGCCCAACATGTCAGGGTTGAAATAGCCTATAGTTTATGTGGAGAATGAAATGCCCAGGAATTGCAAAGAGGGCCAAAGCATGATAGTCACCAATAATCTGGATTTCTCCAAAATATATTAGAGGATCTATCTTCTCCTCTGGAGCCTTTGACAGGTGGGCAGAACTAACCAATGTCCTTCTAAAATTGCATCTAATATATGTACAATATTCATCCCACAGTCGAGGAAAATCATAGGCAGGTTAATAATCAATTAGCCACTACCTTCCAGATTGAACCTTTGAAATGTAAAGTATGTGAGAATACACACACACACACACACACACACACACACACACACACACCCCTACACATTCAGTCAACAGGTGGATCAAGTCTTTTGATTTTTTTCAGACTCTCTTCAATATACTTGAAATGCAATAATGGACAATGCTAGCAAATATTTCATACTGACTTTATGCTCTGGTATTGAAGGGAGATAAACAAAAAACTACTAGATGAGTTAAGAGCATAGTAAATTCAATACAGTCAATATTTATAGTTATAAAGGAAAGGTTGAGCAAGATATGAATAATTGTGAATGCCTGCTGAGGAAGGGGTGTTGATTAAAATAGAATGTTGTAAGCAGGTCACATTAAGAATGCTCCCCCAAGAGCAAAGACCAACAAAAAGAAAAAAGAAAAAATAGTGCCAGGCATGGAAAACATTCCTTCAAGTTGTAGAGAAGGGACTACAAAGACGTTCAAAAACCAATACAAGCTACGGATTGCCCTTGGTTGCATATAAGAACTTGAAGGCAAGACCCTTTTGCTGAAGACAACACACACTTTGGACACAGGACTTGTAGTAACTGAGAAGAACTGGCTTTAAGCCTTCTCCCTGAGGATTAGCTCTCATAGTATTAGAAGGTGCTATACAAACTGCCAAGAAAAAAAGTACTTGGCATTCCCACTCAGGCATAAAACTCATTACGACTAAAATGATCAGTACAGCAAGATATCCCCAAGCATCCAATAGTAGTACTTTTTATCCTTGGGGTAACTAAAAGCTGTCTAGTTGGACTTAAAGTTCACTCTGTAAAAGTGTATTTATGCCTGGTACTGGAAACCTAGCCAATTACCCCATCTAGGAAGACCCTAGTCCCTAGAGGAAAACTTACTACTGCCATTTTCTTAAACCAATATCCCATATAACTGTATTTTAAATATTTATCCTCATACCTTTATATGAGTATAGCTTTCACCCTTCATCAAAGATGCTTCTTAGAGCAACAGATGGAGATCATGACAGAAAGTCACAGACAACTGGCCAAAATGCAGAGAACAAGTGACTATGAGGTGTCCAATTCCAACTGCTGCATGTACTGCTGCAAGTTGCTGCATGCAACTTCAATACCTAAGACTTGGGGAAAATCACAGAAAATGGGTCTGAGATTGTGAGAGCCATGGGAGCCAAGATGCCTGCTTAGAAGTAGCAGTTTGTAGACACAATAGGAATGCGACACCCATGACATCTCAACAGTATAATTGCCTAAACCAAACCTGCAAAAAGACAATAGCCCCAAATATTCCAATGTAGATGGGGGAAATTTCCCAAGGATCCATCCCCAAATGAAGAACTACAGTCAATCAATAGCTATTAAGAAGGAAATGATAACTTTCTCCTATGTTTTATATTATAATAACAATAAACTAGGCTTAAGGCCTAGGCCTGTGTGACATTCCAGAATGGCTTTACTCCTTTCCCTGAGACTATTTGCAGTGAAGATGCTCTACCTTCCAGCATCCCTGTGGCCCAAGCTTTGCTATAGCAACTGTAATCCTGTCAGATACAACTGTGGAACCACTCTGATCTCCAAATAAATCCCCATAGGCTATCAAATCTCAAATAATCATCCTTAAACACATGGGCATAGGGACAATATTAAATGGATATGGTAAGGGCGTGTGTGTGTGTGTGTGTGTGTGTGTGTGTGTGTGTGTGTGTGTGTGTGTAAATAATAATCATGAAATTCAGAGGCAAGTATGCAAGACAAGTTGGAAGGGAGAAGAAAAGTGTAATGTAAATATATTACTTAAGTTTGTCAAAAATAAATTTTTTATTTATATTTATATCTATATTTTATTTATATTTCTATTTATATCTCAAAAATAAAAATAAATCTTACAAAAGAATATAACCACTCCTCTTCTTGCCTCCATAACCACTGCTCTACTTGCCTCCATTCCTCAGACCAATCTCCTATTGGCAGAAGGCCAATCTCCTATTGGCAGAAGGCCAATCTCCTATTGGCAGAAGGCCATATGACAAGAGGCCAGACAAGCATCCTGAACCCGAGATAAGACTGTTCCCCCATGCTTAGTCCATGCTCATCCATCATAACTCCAAATGCCCCTCCTCCTTTCCTCAGTACCATATTCTGTCCCATACCTCTGGTAGACACATCTTCTACTCCATCAGAGGCCAGGCTAGCTCCCCCTAAACCAGATAATCTATGCGCCCCTTCCCCTGTCCAAAACTGCCCAAATTAACACCTAGTGCCCCTCCTCCCCTTGTCACCTTCTCCAGGCCCATAACTCTGGCAGATGCCTCCTATTCCACCAGAGGCAAGGTCAGCCTGAATCCCAGGTAAGACTGCCCCTGCAACTCACTCTGCTGACCCAACATAACTCCAACTGCGCCTCCTCTCCACATCACTTGATCCTGACCCACACCTTTGGTGGAAGATTTTCATCTCACCAGAGGCCAGAAAAACTCCCTGAAAACCAAGTAAGCCACCCCCAACACCCCCTTCCCTGACTGCATCCACCCAAATTAACCCGAAGAGCCCTTTCTCTCCTTGTCACCTTATCCTGGCCCACACCTCTGGCAGAAAAATCTGGCAGAAAACTTCTATCAGAGGCCAGGCCAGCATCCAGAACCCCAAAGACCAGGATAATTCCCTGAGAACCAGGTAGAAGCCCCCTACCCCACCAGAATCCAGGCTGGGATACTGAACCCCAGAGGATCCCCTGCATATCAGAGACCAGGAATAGCTAGAGCTCTAGCCCTGAACTAGAGTAGCAACCCCCAGCTGGACCATAGACCATCGAGGCCTACAAAGTCCAGCCCCCAGTGCAGGTGGAAACCCTGTACCTAACCACAGCCCATGGCAGCCAGTAGGCCAGACAGAAAACAGAAACCAAGGAACAAAACACCCATCTAACAAAGACAAAACCAGAAACTGGCACCTCGACCTATAATCACTCCAAATCCAGATGTCTAAACAAAAACAACAGCCAGGGCAATATGTCACCAACAGAGCCTAGCAAGCCTTGAACATTTCAAAACAGCAGAAGCATAAGAAAATGACTTTAAAACCAACTGTATGATGATAATAGAGGTCCATAAAATGAAAAGTGAATGAATCTCTTAGAGAAATTGAGGAGACAATAAAAAGTGGAGGATATCAATAAATCACTTACAGAATACAAGAAAAGAACTGACAAAAATGAATAAAACCTTTCAAGACCTGAAAATTAAGATAGAAACAATAAAGAAAATAAACCTGAGGGAATTTTGGAAGTGAAAAATCTAAGTAAGCAAACAGGAACTATAGATGTAAGCATCACCAACAGAACACAAGCAATAGAAGAAATAAATTAAAGCATTGAAGACATGATAGAAGAAGTAGATACATCAGTCAAAGAAAATCTTAAATCTAAAAATCTTCAAACACGAAATATCCAGAAAACCTCAGACACTATGAAAAGACCAAAGCTAAGATAAATAGAAGTAGAAGAAAGAAAATAATCCAAGCTCAGAGGCCCAGAAAACATTTTAAGCAAAATCATAGAAAAAAATTTCCCTAACCTAAACGTCATGCTTATAAATGTAAAGAAGCTTACTGAGCACCAAATAGATTGGATCAGAAAAGAAACCCCTTGCCACATAATAATCAAAATACTAAACACACAGGAAAAGAAAGAGAAAATTGTCAAATAACATTTAAGTGCACACTTACTAGAATTATACTCCACTTCTCATTGGAGACTGAAATCCAGAAGGGCCTGGACAGATTGCTGCAGACCTAAGAGACTACAGATGCCAGCCCAGACTATTATACCCAGCAAAACTTTCAATCAACATAGATGGAGAAAACAGATATTCCATGATAAAGTCAAATTTAAACAATATCTATCCACAAATCCAGCCCTACCAAAGGTACTCAAACTAATGAGTTAACTACATCCAGAAAAACACAGGCAATACATAATCTTGCACCAGCATGACACAGTGAAGGAAAACATACACACACCACACACACACCACCAACACCTACAACAAAATAACAGAAATTTCCATTCTGAGCGAGGTAACCCAATCACAAAAAGACAAACATGATATGTACTCATTCATATGTGGACTTACTTTATGATACATAGTAGTAACCGTGTGTTATCAGAGCTGTTTTTAATGATGTTGCTCAGAATGGTTTCCTTCCAGATGATGATTGAGAAGCTAATTAAAAAAAATGGTGCCAGGTACCACAAGAGTAACAGAACTGTGCTGTTTTCTGAGATTTTATTTTTTAGATTTTTTTTAATGGAGTGTGCTGGATTTCTCTACAATTTTATTCAAATGACTATAGAACCTGGAAAAGCTGTTGCTGCTATTGATGCATAACATATTGCTATTATTGGTATATATATATATATATATATATATATATATATATATTGAATTTTTGGAAACTTTAGCAATGCTGTCAACTTTGGAAAAAAGTATCCCAGTTTACCGTGTTGAGTTGGTATAGTACAGAAATTAACAGCCATATTGGTGTAGAAATGTTGAACTTAACTTTTTTTCCATTTGTAGGGGGGTAATGCACTGTTTTAAATATGTAAGGTCTTATCTACGTGGGTTTGATTACAAAAACTAATAAAGTATTCTCTAAATAAAAAAGATAACAGAAATTAACTAATGATCATTGCTCATTGATATCTCTCAATATCAATGGCCTCAATTCCATAATAAAAAGATACAGACAGATTGGATGTGAAAACAAAATCTATCCTTCTGCTACACAGACAAAACACACTTCGACATCAAAGATAGACGTTACCTCAGAGTAAAGGGTTAGAAAAGGATTTTCTAAGCAAATGGATCCAAGAAGCAAGCTTGTGTAGCTATTCTAATATCTAACAAACTAGACTTCAAATTAAAATTAATCAAAAGAGATGGTGAAGAACACTACATACTCATCAAGGGAAAAATCCACCAAGATGAATTCTCAGTTCTCAATGTCTATGCCTCAAACACAAGGGCAGCCAAGTTTGTAAAAGAAACACTACCAAAGCTTAAGTCACACATTGACCCTCACACATTAATAGTGGGAGACTTCAATACCTCAGTCTCACCAATAAACAGATCATCTAGAGAAATACTGGAGCTAACAGATATTAGGACCCAAATGAATCTAACAGATATCTACAGAACATTTTACCCAAGCAAAGAGCAATATGCTTTCTTTTCTGCACCTAGTGGAACATTCTCCAAATTTGACCACCTACTCATTAAAGCAAATCTCAAGAGATACAAGAAAATTGAAATAATTCCCTGCAACCTATCAGACCAGACCAGAGCACATTAAAGATGGATTTCAATATTATATGAAGTTTACAATCTCATTGAAAGTGAACAAATCCCTACTGAATTAACACTGGGTCAAGGAAGAAATAAAGAAATTGAAGACTTCCTATAATTCAATAAAAATAACTGCACCTTGCACACTAACTTATGGAACACAAGGAGAGCAGTGTTAAGAGGAAAGTTCATAGCAATTAGTACCTTCATAAAGAATTCGGAGAGATCTCCTATTAACAACTTAACATACACCTGAAAGCTCTAGAACAACAACAACAACAACAACAAAAAACAGCCAAGAAGGGTAGATGATAGGAAATAATCAAACTGAGGTCTAAAGAACAATGAATGAATCAATGAAATACAGTGGAGGGTTCTTTGAGAAAATCAACAAGATAAACAAACCCTTACACAAACCAACTAAAAGGCAGAAAGAGAATAGTCAAACTAACAAAAATCAGAAAGAAAGGGGGTACATAACAACAGACACTGAGAAAATCCAGAGAATCATTAAGTCATACTTCAAAAACTTATACTCCACAAAATTGGAAAATCTAAAAGAATTAGGCAAATTTCTTGAAAGATACAACTTATCAATAATTAAATCAATATAAGATAAACAATTTAAATAGACCTATAGCCTCTAAGGAAATAGAAGCAATCATTAAAAGTCTCCTAGCCAAAAAAAAGCCCACGGCTATTTGGTTTTAGCACAAAATTCTACCAGAATTTCAAAGAAGAAGTAATGTCAATCCTCCTCAAATTATTCCACAAAGTAGAAACTGAAGGAACATTGCCAAATTCATTGTATGAGGTCATCATCATTCTGATACCCAAACCACACATACTCAACAAAGAAAGAAAATTACAGATTTCTTTCGTGAGCACTAATGCAAAAAATTCAATAAAATATTCACAAACTATTTCCAAAAAACACATAAAAAGGATTATCCATCATGATCAAATAGATGGGGGTGGCTGGTTCAGCATACAAAAATCTGTCCATATAAACCATATAAACAAATTGAAAGAAAAAAATCCCCACATGATCTTCTTATTAGATGTTTAAAGGCCTTTGACAAAATCCAACATGATAAAAGTCTTGGAGAGATCAAAATACAAGGGACATGCCTAAACATAATAGAGGCAACACACAGCAAACCTATAGCCAACATCAAATTAAATGGAGAGAAATTCAAGGCAATTCCACTAAAATTAGGAGCAAGGCTCTCCACTCTCTCCTTATCTATTCAATGTAGTAACTGAAATTCTCCTAAGAGTAGAACAATAAGACAAAGGAAACCAAATAGATACAAATTGGAAAGAAAGAAGTCAAAGTATCTTTATGATAGTTAAGGCTCTGTACCACCAGGCTCTCACAACTGATATACACCTTTAGTGAAGTGGCTAGATACAAGATTAACTAAAAAAATCAATAGCCCAACTAAGTACAAATTATAAATGGGCTGAGGGGGAAATCAGGGGAAACAACACCCTTCACAATAGCCACAAATAATATGAAATATCTTAGTTTAACTCTAATGTAGAAAGTAAAAGACCCATATGACAAGAACTTCAAGTATTTGAAAAAAGAAATTAGAGTAGATATCAAAAGAGGGAAAGATCTTCCCAGCTCATGGATAAGTAGAATTAACATAGTAAAAATGGCAATATTAACAAAATCAATCTTCAGTTTCAATGTAATCCCCATTAAAATCCCAACACAATTCTTTACAGACCTTGAAAGAGCAATACTCAGCTTTATATGAAAAAAAATGAAAATCCTGGCATAGCTAAAATAATCCTGTACAATAAAAGAACCTCTGACAGTGTCACCATCTCTGATTTCAAGATCTACTATGGAGCTATAACAATAAAAACTACATGATTTTGGCATAAAAAACAGATGAGCGGATCAATAGAATCAAATCAAAGACTCAGACATAATACACATAATTATGGAATAGTGCTGGTCTAACTAGATGTCAGCATGTAGACGAATACAAATAGATCTATATCTATCACCCTGCACAAAATTCAGGTCCAAGTGGACCAAACACCTCAACATAAATCCAGATATTATGAACCTGATAAGAGAGAAATCAGGAAATATTGTTGAGCATATTAGCACAGGACACAACATGCTGAATACAGCACCAATAGTATAGACACTAAAATCAACAATTAATAAATGGGACCTCATGAAATTGAAAAGCTAGTGTAACGCTAGATGAGAAGGGGTGCTCAAAGCATGAGGTAGGGAAGGGAAATACAAGAGACTTCATGGGTGAACTAGGGTCAAGTCGGGGATGAGAATATAAGGGATCAGTTGGAGGAGGAATAGAAGCAGAGTATACTAAAAGAGAGGACTGGAAAGGGGGAACACTTTGGCGTGAGGTAGAAACCAAAGTGAGGAAAACTTCCAGGAATTCACAAGGATGACCCCAACTAAGACTCCAAGCAATAGGAGATACATAGTCTGAACTAGCAGCCTCCTGTGGAATCACAAGACTTCCAGGGGAGGAATTGGGACACCAATCCAGTCACATAACCACCTTTGATCTACGGTCTGTCTTGTCTATGTGATATACAAGAGTAAGGGTGGCACAGTGATTATGACACTGGCCAACAAACAACTGTTCCAGCATCAGACCAATGTCACAAGAGTGAGCCTACCCCTGACTCTGCCTGGAGTGCCAGGTCCCAGAGGCAGTGTGCCCAGAGACCCAGGATAGAACCAAATACCACAGAAGAAAAATAAATGTCAATATTTGTGATGCCTAATAATATTCTGCTATACTCATAGATTGATTCCTAGCCCAGTTGTCATCAGGGAGGCTTTATCCAGCAACCGATGGAAATAGATGCATAGACCCACAGCCAAACATTCTCTGAGCTCAGAGAATCCTGCTAAAGGAAAGGGAGGAAAGATTGTAGGAGCCAGAAATGTTAAGGACATCACAAGAAAACTCACAGAAGCAACTAATCTGGGCTCATATATCCTTACAGAGACTGAACCAACAACTAGGGAGCTTGCATGGGACTGACCTGGGCACTCTGCATGTATGTGACAGTTGTGCAGCTTGGTCTTCTTGTGGGACTTCTATTGTTTGGTGTCTTAGCTGGAGTCATCCTTGTAGATTCCTGGAGTTTCCCTCACACTAGGTTTCTACCTCATCCAAAAATGCCTCCCTTTTCTAGTCCTTTCAGTACATTCCCCTGTCACCTCCCCTCAACAGATCCCTCATGTTCCCAACCACAGCTGCCCCTAGTCTACCCATGAAATATCTTCTATTTCCCCTTCCCAGGGAGATCTGGGTACCCCCCCCCCCATTTAGCTCTCTTTGTTACCTAGCCTCTCTGGGTCTGTAGACTGTAACATGGATATACTTTACAGTTAATATCCACTTATATGTGAGTACACACCATGTTTGTCTTTCTGGGTCTGGGCCCTCTACATTTATGTAACATTTGTATAGCTTGGTCTTCTTGTGGGATTCCTAACAATGGAAGCAGGAGCTGTCTTTTCTCTTTTGCTGGTTTTTGGGACCCTATTCCTCATATTAGGTCAGCTTGCCCAGCCTTAATACAAGAGGAAGTGCTTATTCTTACTGCAACTTGATATGCTATGTTTTGGTGATATCCATGGGAGGTCTGCCCTTTTCTGAATAGAAATGAAGGAAGAGTAGATTGGAGGACAGATTAAGTCTGAGGGGGGACTGGCAGGAGACAGGGTGGGCAGGGAGACTGCAGTCCTGATGCAAAATAAATTAATTAATTTTAAAAAATATAGCCAGAGATAACAGACCAGAAAGTGGGCATTCAGACAACTGGAGCAAAACAGAAAAAGAACACTCCAGATGCTCTTGTTGCTGGTGGTGGCAGGGATGGAGGCACCGCTCTACACTGTCACCCATGGCTCCCCCCAAGAATTCTCTTGAATTTCTTACTGACCTTGATTCAGGTAAAACTGGGTATGTTGTGTCAACACAGAAAAGCATTTCAGGATGAGGTAAAGCAGAGTTAGAATTAATTAAAAAGAGATTTCAGAGAAGAGCAGGCCTCCAAGAGACCACAGCCAAACAGGACAAAGATGCAACATGACAAAGCAAAAGTCTCATATAGAGACTAGACAAGGCAAAACCCAAGAGGAGGTAGAGTCCCAAGAGCAGTGAAAAGAGTCAGAGACACATCCACTCCCACTGTTAGGGGTCTTACCAAACCATCAAGCTAATGACCATAATACATGCACACAGGACTCGATGCAAAGCCACACGGGCCTCAATGCTTTCTGCTTCAGTCTCCATGAGGGGGTGAGGGGGAGTGAATCTGGGGAAGAGGGTGGATAGGGGACAGCTGGGGGAAACTGTGGTCAAGGTTTATTGTATAAGAGGAGAACACGTTTTCAATAAAAATTAAAAAATACAAATTTAAAGAAGAGATTTCAATCTATATTTTACCATAAAAGTTGTTAATTAAAAGGGAGGTCAGAAGGTAAGGCATGTCCAAGAGTTTGTGGATGGGGTGGGTTTCTCAAACAAAAGGGAAGAAATAGGTGGGCTTCCGAAAGAGCCAAAATGTGCTGCATTTGCCATAGTCATACACTGGATTTTGGTGTTTTTGAAGTTATTAACTTCAAAGTGTTGCTGAGGAATTTAGATGAGATCACAAGCTATTTCCCAGGGTGCACCTGCCAGGATTACAATTAAAGAAAGCTTGGGCCACAGGGATGTGGGAAGGTCATACATCCTCACTATAAACAGAATCATTGTGATTCTCAGACATTCTTGAATGTCACACAGGCTTAGACCTTAAGCCTGGTTCATTGCTATTTTAACATAAAATGTTTATATATAGAAAGATAACCACCGCTATGTCATCGACCTCCATGGCAAATGTTAGTTGTGGGGGGCTCCAAGTCTCAGCAGGCAAGAGGTTTCAACCAAACCTCCACTGTGAGGGGCTCACTTGCCTTACCATTTCCCTGTAGTTTTCACTGTCATTTTATCCAGCCTCAGTAGGAGTCAGGGTCCAGACGAGAGGAAACAAAGGAATGGAGTGGGGACATTGAGTCCAAGAGGTTTGAGACTGGCTTTTTACTGTGAATGAAACTGTCCTGTTGTAGGATCATCTGGCATAAGTGCTACAATGTTGAAATTTTTATAAGAGGTTCAAGGCCAAGAGCGGTTAGAAAGTTATGGGGATAATGCAGTTTGGCTATGTGGATGGCTTGCCAGAGATAACAGAAAGTGGTAGGAAGTGCTGGATTTCAGCAGTGTTCTGAAGGTAGCATTTCCAGACAGAATGGGCATATATGAGAGAAGCTGGGAAGCTGGATGATGAGGCTTCTTCCTTTGAGCAAGTACAAGAGCAGATTTGCTATCTATTGAGAGGTAGGAAACTGCAGAAGCAACAAGTGGGAAGAGATCTTTGGTTTTGGACCCCACTGAGTGTGTGAAGTCCAAGTTCAGACGCTGAGCAGCTTGCTGCATTCATGAGTCTGCAGTTCAGAAAGGAGGCATGGGCAGAAGTGAACACTGGTGAGTTATCAGGCTGAGGATTCCATCTAATGCCATGAGACTCAATAAAAGGGTGACTGTGACAAACAAGAATGAATCCATCCTGGGGCATTAGAGCATTGAGAGGTCAGAAGCAGAGAAGTAACCAGGAAGGAAAACTGGGGACTGTAAAAGATAAAAACAAACAAATAAACAACCCCCCCCACAAAACTAAGTTAGCCTGGCCTGGTGGCACATGCCTTTAATCCCAGCACAGGGTGACAGAGACAGAGACAGGCAGATCTCTGTTAGTTCTATTATAACCAGCACTACATAGTAAGGCCCTGTTTCAACAAACAAAAGAAAAGCAAGAAAGCAAGCAAACAAACAAAAAACTTCAGTCATTGATTATTCCTGAAGCTAAGTGAAATAAAACTAAAAAGGAACGTAGAATGATATAGTACAATGCCCACCTCTAACTTCTTTGGGCAGACTATTGATTGTATTCAGTGTTTACATTGGCCCTTACTTCTGGAAACAAGATCTTGACTCAGTTCCCCTAACCAGGAGCAGAGCCATGTCTGCATGGTTAATCATGAAGCTCAAGGTGCTTCTATCTGTTGAGCCTTAACGACCAGCCTAGCCCCTATCTACACTCCTTTACACACTCAACACAAATCACCTTCTGCAGCACAGTGCAATTCTGGCAACCTACTGAAAGAGGAAAATCCCATCAATGCTTAGCTAGCTGAATGTGCTCAGGTCCATCTTCATCTCTGCCTTTTCCCCCCACTTGTCAGATATCTAAGCCCCAATATGGCCCAGAAAAACAGAAGACAGAAAATTTGCGTGTGCTTTATGGAATTGCATGCACAGGCACCGCCACATCTCTTATTTGACTCACCAGCCCCAGTGCAGCAGACTCTCGAAGACTGTTTTGTCAAATTAAACTGAAAGACTGGTACTTTATCACATTTTCCTCTGCTTCTGTGGCAGAGGGAAAGATTATACAGGAGAAATTACCATTCCTTATATGACCTAACTAGACAACATACATGCATTGCCATCCTGGCCTATGATCAGTGAGTGAGACTTCTAAAACAGAGGGAAATGTAAGAAGTACAAATGTGCCTGAAGCAGACAAGCATCCCACCTCTTCATGAGCTCACTCAGCTAGCTCCACTGGCTCCTCAACAACAGGGAGTGTTAGCTTGGCTTGCAGATGTAGAACTGCTATCGCCAAGGTTTGATACTCTCACACACTCAGAAGTACCATTCAGTGGAGTCACCACATATGAGCCATGACAGGGCTGTATCCCTTAGAGCTTGGAAGCATCACTTGCTCTCAATTTACAAATATCACATGCATCTCCAAGGAGAGAACACAGAGACACCAGGTGCATGAGTGAACAGCAGTTAACTTCACAGGTATCCTCTATGATTTAAGAACAGCAGTCCATGCTTCTGATTCAGGAACAGATTATAAACATCATTTGCATAGAGCAGAAAGAGCTGTCTTTGTTCCATACCTAAAGAAGCTCAATGCAGAAAACCAGGGAATGGAAATTATTGTCTACAAGATGGATGAATTCTTATCAAGCAAAAGGTATATAATCCTTGGTTTTGAGCAAAAGCAATGATGAGACAAGGCCAGAGGAAAGAAAAATATCACTTGGGTTTCTCCCAACTAATAGGATCATATAAAAAGAAATGGAGAATAAAAACACTGTGATGTTGATGTATCATGATGAGAATTGAGTTGAGGAAAATAAGTGCTTGGAGTATCCCATTCTCTAAATAACACCGGAAACCAGCAGTCGGGTGTGCTTAAGCTTATGTGCACCCAATCCAGAAAACGTGGCAAGATTGCTAACTGCAATTTCATGTTGACAGGATAGGGTCCCAAACCAATTCTGGAAGCAGCCGTTCTCCTTGTAGAGATAACAGGCATAACCCTGGTTCTTTCAAAAGGTCAATTCTGGGGTCACAGCCAAGATCAAGATCATAATTGTTATAATTTTGTCTTCTGCAGAGAGCATTACATCAGATGAGGCATTGCCCAGAGAGGAGTAATTTTCTCTGTAAAATTATTGCCATTAATAAAGCTTTTAGGAAAGGTGACCAAGCCTATGTTCAGTTCAGAGTTCTGATTCTGAACTACATATCAAGTACTAAAGCAAAAATTTAAGAGAATCTAAGCTCTTACTGCTTCCCCACTTTACAATACTATGGTGTTTTACATAACAAGCAGAAGACCCATTTAGGGAAATTCATTTCCTTTTTTATGTAAGAACATCTAATGAAATATGTTAGATTACATGCTCTGCATTACTTGCTATTGGCTTGAGAGAGGGGCATGAGCATGCTGGGGCAGCAAAGCACTAATTCTAGTCCTCCAAATACTCATGGCTAGGCTGGGAAGCTGTGCACAGATGTTTCCTAAACAGCAACAGCAATGGGAGTTCTTCCCAACAAGGAAAATGCTCTTTCCAGGCCAAGTGGCAGGTTTCAAACTTGGAGAATCAAAAAGAAACCTTGTACTCTATTAGTTTAGCTGTTATAATACAGATAATGAAATCAAAAGCCAAACAGCGTGAGTGACTTTCTCAAGATTAAACAGTTAGTGGCAAAGTGTTGATACATGGCCTATGTTCTGATCATACATGGTTCCACACTGCCTATCTTAATGCAATCGATTGAAAATTACTCCAGCAAACACTTGTTTGCAGTGTTCAGAATCAAAGGAAAGAGCAGAATAGGATAAGCTTCTATGCTAGAGTCGAGCTTCTTCTTTTCGGTATGCTAATTACCACAATTACTGTAAGATAGACAAAGAAGGTACTTCTCAGAATAATCTTCATCTGGGGCCACATAATATACATACATTGGAGGACTGTTTTAATTCTCTCCTCCCCCCATTCAATCAGTGAGGGCAGGCAATATCTGTGCCTTTGCCTACCAGTATTGTTAGATTTCCTGCCACAAGCAGAGATGTGATAATTAGCAGATGCAATCAGACCCAACTATAAGATGCAATTTTCAAATATTGCTGAGAACCAAATGGAGCTAAGTTTGCTACATTTATATGAACTAACCTTAACTGGGAGAACTAACAACACTCAACTTTCTGTTGACCTACTTACGGATTGACATTTAAAAGGAAACTAAAGAGAGCACGATGGCCTGTACCCAGACGTCAAGGAAGCACCAGTCATGGGTTCTCATTGCAGGGGACAAATTTTCAATTGTCATTTGGCTGAGTAATGTGTTAAGCAAAGAAGGACTCAATTAAATAGGTGCCTTCAGCTGTTTGAATGTACCTGACATTATCAGTTTTCAGCCCCCTTTGAAAACTGTTCCCGTCTTTCAGACTGTCATATCCAAGATAAGAGGTATGTTTCTTCTGCAAATTGCAATACAAACGTGGCAGATTTGGGTGAACATAAGCAAATAGATAGACACATACTTTCATACATACACATATACATGTGCGCACTTATTCCACTGGAAACAAATAATCCTAGCCCATCTTGGAATAATCTCCTGCTTCCAACTGTGGTTTCAACACTGACTATTGATTTGTGTTCTCAGTGAGTCAGATCTCAGCAGCCAGTCCCAGACAGCAAGTCAGTAAAAGCAAAAGAATATGATTCTTTTCTCTTTAGTGTCTGACATTTTGAAAGATTGATGTCTAATAAAATTTTCTTTTCTCAGCTGGCCCATTAATAGAACGTCCCTATCAGTCAGTGTGGGTGCACCATTCCAAAGAGCTGTAGGAGATCTGCTGGAGGGTCATGGAGATGAAGGGAGCTTGCCTCACCAGTCCAATGGAAGCTAGGATGTAGAGCTGAGCTCTTGCCTCACATCACTTCACCTGAAACACATAAGTGACTCTCCTAATCGCATTTCTGCTCAACACTGGAGGGCTTTGCTTTTCTCCTTTAGTGTGGAGAGGGGGAAATATTTGCCCTGTCAAAGCCACACAGGGGAATTCTCTTAAAATAAACAGCTAAACTTAACCGCGGGCTTTTCCTTCCATGGATATATTTTAAACATATAGAATGTTGGAGGGCTGTTAGAAAAATGACAAGTGTCTGTTTTCATTAAACTCCCCAAGTGCATAGATCTAATTGACAGCCTTTCTAAGGCTTGTAGGAACTTCTAGCTTCAGGTTGCCATAGCAACATGTCCCTGCTGCTGGAGCTGTGCTGTTCATAGCCATCATTCACAGGAACCCACAGTTTAGACACCCAAAGTTATCCAGGAATTTCACTAACCTAGAGGGTAAGAAATCCAATTTTCCAAGCAGGTAAGCTTCTACTCCAGATATTCAAGAAATCTTTTTTTCCATTTATGTTCTTGTGTTAAGGCTTAAATTGCCATAATCACCTTTCTTTCAACTCCTTCCACAGAAGTGACATGGCACCCACAACTGTCCACTCCTTTGAAAGATAACAACCATGCTTACACGTTAGAGTAACCAGCACACTCCAGTATCACAGGATCTGCAGCTTAAGGGAGAAGATAACAAAGACTGTCACATAAGCAGTTGGCTCAGAGCTATTGGGAGCATAGTCCTAGCCACGCTGAACTTGCCATGTCTGTCTGAGAAGCTGCCTCACCCTAACAGTGCCCTTTTATAAGGCAGAAAGCTATGCCAATGCAAAAATACATAAAATAATTAAGGTTCATTATTCCATTGACTCCTCAGATCCCAATGACAGAGTTCTTATTCATTCTAGGTTATATTGAACAAAACCAAGGTTAAGTGGCATTCTCAGGGCCACAGAGCTTACAAATGGCAAGTGCAGCATTTCAAACTTCCATACTGTTTTCTTCCTACTATACTGGATGGTAAAAAGAAGCAAGCATACTGTGAATGACCTGACCTTCAGAGGGGACAACCTGTGAGTCACAAACAGGGTGGCTTCTGCTGCAAAAATATTCAATTAAGGATATTGCTCACAAATGACTACCTGCCCATCAACTATCCCTTAAATGTCTATGTTGCCACCTTCTGGACTGTGGTAGGCACTGACTCCTCATCCTCTGTGTTAAGAAAAAACTACCACCTTGGTGTTTGCTTACTTGAATGTGAGGCTCTGTGTTCAGACAAGATGGCTTGCACCTGTGCTATTCAGTCTTTGTCAGTTAATTGAATCAGTCACCGCTCATTTATCTGGTCACCTCTGATGGGAATCTCCAAAGTATGCTTCTCAATAATTATCTTCCAGATATTAGATGCATCCACAATGGGAATGGATGTTCAAGATTCATAGTCCCAAATGGGAAAATGAAGAGAGAGCCAAAACAAAAGGAAACCTTGCTAAGTATAAAGAATGCTTATTCATTTCTGTTTTTTTTTTTTTACTAAATGCTTTGTTACAAGCTTTGTGTTCATTTTGTATATGAGTGTGAATGTGTTTGCCTGTTTATGTGGGTGCTTTTGCAAGTATGCACATGTGCATAGGAAGGGCAGAAGTCAACCTCAGGTGTTGTCCCTCAAGAGCTGCATGTCTTATCTCTCCCTGAGATCTGGTTGTATGCTGGTTGATCAGTAAGCTCTGGCAATCCACCTGCCTCTACTTCCTGAGCACTAGGAGGACAAGCACATTACCATAGTCAGTCTTGAATGTGGGTGCTGAGGATGGTACTCTAGTTCTTGTGCGTACACAGCAAGTTCTTTATGGATTGAGTTGTTTCCCAGCCCATGATTCTTTTTCAAATGAAGGATGATTTCATAACATTAAAAAAGAACAGTAAATGTGACTTAAGAGTCATGCAAATCAAGTTGAGGCAGGACCAAGCCCTTACCCTTATGTCAAGGTGGAGCCAGATAATCCAGCATGGGGAACTTGTTACCAAAATCCAGCTAAACACCAAGGAGAGGTCCTGCTCTCACTGTTAGAAGCCTTACTAAGAGTCCAAGCTACATGATTGCTACACACATGCAGAGGGCCTAGGTAGGTCTTATGTGGGGCTCCCTCACTATTGGTCCAGCTTCTATGAGCTCCCATGAGCCCAGGTCAGATGCCTCTGTGGATTCCCTCTCTTGACCCACCCCCTGCTGGTACAATCCCTCCTCCCTTTCTTCCATAAGACTCAGAGCTCAGCACAGTGCTTATCTGTGAATCTCTGCCACTTCTTCCATCAGTGACAGGATAGATTAACTCTGATGACAATTAGAGAAGTCACCAATCTGCTTACAGTAGATGGCCAGTTCAGACACCCTCTCCACTATTGCTATGAGTCTTAGTTGGAATCACCCTTGCGGGTTTCCCTTGCACCAGGTTTCTCCCTAGCCCTGAAATGCACCCCCATCAAGACATCTCTTTTCTTACTCTTCCCCCTATATCCTGTCTCCAACTCATCTCTGTATCAAGCCTGCCCAACTGACTCACTCTAGTTCCCATCCCTCCATTTCCCCAACCTCTTGGCCCCAAGTTACCAAGGAGATCTTTTCTCCTTCCCATTCCCAGGGAAATCCTTGTTATCTGGTCTAGATAACTTGATGTGCCATGCTTTGTGTAAGCCCATGGGAGGCCTGCCCATTTCTGAGTGAGATGGAGTGGATGGGGAGGGAGTAGATGGGAAAGGGGAGGAGGCTGGAGGAGAGCCAGGAGGAGAAACTGGTTGGAATGTAAAATAAATGAAAAACTGTTATTTAAATGAATAAAATGAATGACTTAAATTAGGTAGATTCACCAATAACTAGCTGGTTCCCCAGAATGAGCATGTCTAGGGTTAAGGTCAAGCCAAGGGCTGCTGATCACCTATTGTGAATAATAACTCACACATAACAGGCAATGATTAAGTTCAAGGTTAAAAAAAAAAGTTGGAGGCAGAAACCAGTGTCCAACACTTTGAAATGTAACTGCTCAAATATAGCACAGAACAGGTTTGGTTTATTTTTTTTCAAGAAGAAAAGAAGAAAGAGACCAACAGATTCTTTCCCGGTGTCTTGGGGAAAAGGACTGTGTCCAGACAACCTTCCAGGACTCATACCCACCAGCAGCCCAGTGAAATTGGGTAGTCAGGGATACAGCACAGAAAGTGCCCTCTACTTAAATCTCAGCCATCGAATTGCACCCAAAAACGAAGAGCCTGAGAAGAGAATTCAATTACAGATAGGAGACAAGAAAAAATGAATTCACTCATTAGTCATTCTTTCTGCAAACATTTATTCAGGTTTACTCTGGGCCAGACACTGGGGAAAGAGCAATAAACAAAATATTCCCACAGAGCATATGCACTCTTGGAAGAAGACATAATCAACTGAAAAATATGTGCATCCAAAGGCCATAGATGGAGGTAGAAAATATATTAAGGAAATAACGAAATGGGGTTTATTCTAATAGAGATCCTGAAGTCTTGATGGAGAGAATATTTGAGCAGATATTTGAAGTCAGAAAGCCAGTTCTCATGATGTACAAAGGAAAGGCATGAGGTCAACCGATAGAGTTCAGGCAAAGGCACAGAGGTGTCTTCAGGATGGACACTGTGACAGACAAGCAAGAGTTTTGAGAGAAGTGACTCAGTGGCATAGACTGAGTAGGATTCCTATGAAGCAGATTCTGGAAGAAAATTATCATGCAGGAAGTTCACATCAGGAGTGTTCTTCAGGCTGATACTTAGAAAAGGAAAGGGAGCCTGGGCATGGTGGCATAGTACTATAATCCCAGAGCTCAGAAGGAAGTGGAAGGTGGAACCGGAATTCAAAGTTATCTTTGGCTACACTACATGTCAAGTGTGAGGCCAGTCTCGGCTATGCTAAACCTGGCAGAAAGGAGAAAAGAAGGTTTAATAAATGGAGAAGTTGAACCATGATACAGTCATACCAAAGAACCAAGCTTTGAAGTTCAGGTGGTTCTTCAGCATTGTCCTATACCTATACTTCTACATTTACCAGTTGTGAGGTATAAGCTGTCCCAGAAAATAGGCAAATCCTTGAGAGAAGTAACATTCTCCATTGATGGGCAATTTTCACATGGTTGACAAATCCAGGAAACAACTTGAAGGTGAGTTTATGTAACATCTTTGTGTCTACTATACCATGAAGAAAGAAGTAGTCAGCCTTCTTTGTTCATGGGCATTCAATCAACTACAGTTTAAAATATTTGGGTGGGGTTGATAATTCTCTACAAAATATGAATAGATTTTTTCTTTCCCTTGTTCCTAAACAACACAATATAGGAATTCATACAATATTTATTTACCACAGGTGTTTTTATAAATGCAATGGTGATTTAAGGTGTACAGGAGAATATGTGTAGTTTCTATACATATTACTATGCATTTTATATATTAAACATGAGCATTACAGATTCTGGTATTCATAGGAAGTCCTGGAACTATGATATATCTTCTGTGGATACCTATAAACAACTGTAGCTTCAAATGATTGTCTCAGCTGTTGGTTTCAGAAGAGTCTGCTGAGGTAGAGAGTATAGTTGGAAGGTTAAAAAATGACATTTGTACAGAACTTCAAGGAAACCAAACTTGCAAAAGAGGAAAAAATACATTTTCATTAAGAGCAGTGAAATTGGCTCAGATTGCCAAGGTGTTTTGCAGAACCCCTACCTGCAGCATAAAAGATAGAAAGGGAAAGAACAGTGCAGAACTGTTTAGACAAAGAGGCCAGAAGAACAAGGTTCCACCATTTGGATCTGGCAACAACATAAAAACAAAAAAGATGAGATACATTCAAACCAATTCCTTGCCATTTTTGTAGGCAAGAAAAATCTACAGAACCAGAGTGTCTTTGATGGTTTTCTAGAGAGTACAGACAGTAGATCACAGTGGTGTTCATCAAAGGTGAAGGGCATCAGGGAACTGGTAAAAGAACATGGAGCATCCCAACGTGGAAAGTGATGGTTCATGACTTGGGGTGTGTCACAATAATTTGGGGAGATTAAAAAAAAGAGACACAGAAATACATGGTAGGCCCTGGATCATGTGTTCAGTGAGTTTCCCATATCAGACATAGAGCAATCAGAGCTGGAGAACTATAATCTCTTAAGGTAGGTTCACTGGGTGCAGCCTTCAGATGGTATCCAATGGTAAGGATCAATCAGAGGCTCCATTTTGACACTCAAAATCTGTGTGTAGAAATTCCAGATATTACATGCAGAGTCTCTACAGTCTCTCTAAAAGCACAGTCCTCACTAGAAGGAACCAGTGTCCCCAAACTAAGAGACTTCATCAGAATGTTCATTAATGGCTTCAAATAATCTCCTTGTTGAAATATATAGTAAAGGAATATGAATGTCTTGGTACATATAACAAAAGATAGAGTAGAAAAAAGAAAAGAGTGAAGATGTAGTGTCATTTATGTACAGAAAGAAGACATTATTTAGATGTGGATATCAAATTGTCTAAGGAAGACATTTGAGCAGATATAAAACATGAAAGAAAAGGCCAACAAAAAAGCAGCTATAGATAAGGGATCACAGATCCAAGCAAAGCTGAAACTCTCACATATCTGTGGAAACTCCTGCATTTTAAATTACACACCACTACCCCAAATATTTAGAGGCCCTTGAGTATATCACAAGAAACCTTACTTTGAGTGCATGTAGAGTGATTTCAAGAAATCCCTTGTACTGCATTCTTTGCCTAGTCTTCATCACACATACATAAAGGCCACATAGTGTTTAGCTCAGAAATTTGAATTCTATCCCAACCCCAGTCTTATGATGAAGCCATGCCTATAACTTTCATAGTAATAAAAGTGATAAATAGAATAATAATAAAAGTGATAAAAGAATATGCAAAATGTAAATATAAATAATAATAAATATAATATATAAATATAAAAATAATATGCAAAATATAAATAGGGTTTTATTGTGCCCCACAAAAGTTCATATATTAGAAAATTCTAATTCAATACACTAATTCACATATTGGTTATATTTGGGGGTTAGAGATAGGTGAGCTGTAGAAAGTGGGAACCCTGTGTTCATACCTCTGGGTCTATAAAAAGAGGAAAGAGGACTTAAGCTGGCACATTTCTCTGTCATACTATGTGATGCCCTCAGACATGTTATGACAAGAATGCTGGCATCATGCTACTGCATCTCCAAAACTGAACTACACCAACCTCTATCCTTTATGAAATACCTAGCCTAAGAAATTTTGGTATAGCCATAGAAAATAAACAAATAGAAATTGGAAGTCGTAAGATGATTAAAATATTTTTAATAGTAACACTTATAGGTTATTGGCAAAACAAACTTCATTTGTTAAATTAGAGCAATATATAACTCTACACTATAAAAATGTAAGGGCAAAAATAATACCAGTAAGTATTCCTCTAAAACTTATAGGCAAAAATAGAAGAAATAATACAGGCTAATACCAAACAAAAATACATGCACAAATACAAAATGAGAGAATTAATCTTAAATTTGGCACTATTAAAAAAGGATACAAGAAACAAAGTTTTGTTAAAACTAATGAAGACCAAAAACAAAAGTTATATATAGCAGTTTGAAAGAAAATAAACCCCAAATGGAGTGGCACTGTCAAGAGATGTGGCTTTATTGGACTATGTATGCCCTTGCTGGAGGAAGTGTGTCACTATGAAGGTGGGCTTTGGGGTCTCATATATACACTCAAGTTTTGCTCAGTGTAATACTCACGCCACTTCCTGTTGCCTGCAAGATGTAGGACTCTCAGCTACTTCTCCATGCTGTCTGCATGCCATAACCCACTATGAAGTTAATGAACTGAACCTCTGAACTCTAAGCAAGCCAGCCAAATTAAGTGTTTTATTTATGAATTGCCATGATCATGGTGTCTCTTCCCAGCAATAGAACCCTAAGACAGAAGTTGGTACCAGCAGTAGAGTATTGCTGTGATAGGTCAGACCACATGTTTGTTTGGAGGAATTTGTACTTTGGTATTTGGGTTAGGAAAGTAATGGAATGCTTTAAGCACTGCTTAATGGGCCATAGTAATAAGAGCATGGAATACAGTGGTACTAAGAGTTATTTCAACTGTGGGACCTTAATCAAGAGGTTTCAGAGGAGAAGAACATTCCTATGTTGCCTGGAGATTGTTCTTGTGACATTTTAGTGAGAAAAGTGGTTGCCCAGGCTGAAGAGAGTGCCTGAGGTTAAAATGAAGAAGTTTGGATTAATTATATTAGCAGAGGAAATCTCAAAACAACCTAGTATAGACTCTGTTGTGTGGTTGTTAGTGGTAACTCTGATGAAGTTTTATGATGAAAAGGAGAAAGCTGAACAGGATAAATTACAAATGATAATATTTGAGGAGAAAAGGAACACCAGGGAGTAGATCTGAGCTTAGTCCTGTGTTCAAGAAGATAAACATATTTAAAAATAGAATAAAGGGAGTGGTAGCCTCATGGCAAGATCCCACCCAGCTGAATTTCTAACTTGTGAAAAGAAATTGAAAAGAACCTTAAGCAGGGTGGTGGCACTGTTGGGGCCCAAATATCAATCATGATATTTCAGATTCAAGCCTCAGCTTGATTCCAGGAGCTGGAATCTCCCATTGTCTTTCAGATGCCGGCTGTTTACCTCCAGATGCCTGGCCTTGGTGGGAAATGATTCCTAGTTTGTTAAGCAATAGGCCTCTGGGTAGACTCACCCATCATGGGGCTGGGCTGGTGGAATGTGCCTGAAGACTAGTAAGGGAATAATGAGATGTGCCCTTGTAGAATGTCTGAGGGCTTGTGTATGTACCTTCTAGGACTATCTTGAGGATTAAAGGAAATATTTGATATCAGCTCTATTCATGATAATAGATGTCTTCTGCCAGTAAGCCCACTTTTGTAAAGCTATTTAAGAGGATACTTGAATAAACCATGGACTCCAGCATGGACTGAGAGCCCTTCCGAGATGACAAGATGTCTCTGTCTTGTCCTTAACGCCTTTGGGTAGCTAGGAGTTTCCAGTTCTGCACTCCTCCACTCAGGGTCAGACCCGGGGCTGTTCGGCAGGTGCGTATTGCAGCCCCAAAGACATCAGTCCAGAATAGATGACCTCTGTAGCATGGGACTGATACAGGCTGGACACCAGCATAATGCTGTATGTCTTTAATACCAGCACTCAAAAGGAAAAAGATGGCAAATCTCTGAGTTTGAGGACAACCTATTCTACAGAGCAAGTTCCAGAACAGCCAAACTTAGGCAGGGATGGAAAAGAGAAACCTGGTGAAGATGTAATTGATAGTGGGATCCATGTTCCAGCCCAGGCAAGCAGCAGAAGTTGGTAGCTTCAGACAAATGGTCTGGCTTCAGTGATAGAAGGAAGGCATTACATGTAAGACCCCCCAGAAGCTCAGGCCTCCAGGATCTCAGCCCAGGACGATGGTCACCCCAATCACCAGGCAGAGTCAAAAGCTTGATGCAAACAGCATGAGGCTTTATTATAGTTGTTTAACGATCCAACCCCATGTTAGCTCAGGTCTTTCATCCACCCACCATGGCGGATGGCTAGGAAAGACAGCTCAAAGCATCTGCATAGAGATCTTATAGGGCAGCACAAGGGGAGTGTCTAGTGGGACGCACAGGCTCAGGATTGGTGTGCCTCCAGACTTGGAGGTTTTGCCCTGTGTTGATTGGTCAACTGGTTGTTATGGCCCATAGGCCCTCCCAGGGTGGTTGCTATGCTCTGCATGTCATTACTGTGCTCTTGTCCATAAAGCACACCCAGAGCCATAAAGCATAGCACCACCAGCTAACTTCTGATTGGTTCCTTGCCATGAGACAGACATCTGACCTCCTAGTGACTAAGGCAAGGTCAGACAAGCACGTATTCGGATGTTATGGCTGTTGAAATGGAGAGTTGGTCCCTTCATACAGAGCCTTCATCCACTAGTGAGGAAAGCCACTGAGGTCAGGCATGTGTCAAGAGTGTCTCTGAATGGAGACCTATAGAGGCTGTTGTGTGAAGTTGCAAAGATGAAGCCTGGATTACCTTGAAGAACTCAAGATATTAGAGATGCCAGAGCCACAGGATTCCTATCAAGGAAAGCTGCTAAAGGGGTGGAACCAGCCCAAGGTAAAGAATTATGTTTCAGTCAACAAAGCTCAAAAGAATTGTAGAGCTGAAGAGTGTTTTGACATCAGACATGGAAATGCAGAGTTTAGAGTTTGCCCAGCTGGTTTTTAGTCTTGTTTTGGTCCAGTATTTCCTCACTATGCTCCCTGCCCTATGATTTGGCATGGCTATGTATATCCTGTACCATTATATGTTAGAAGTATGTGATTTATTATTTGGTTTTAATTTTGTAGGAGATAACAGTTAAGAGATAACATGAATCTCAGAAGATACTTTGAACTTTGGAATTTAAAACATTGTTGAGACTGTGATAGACTATGGAGACTTTTGAAGTTAGACTACATGTATTTTGTGTTATGATAATGTTACAAGCTTATGGGGCCAGGGAGTGGAATGTGGTAGTTTGACTGTAATTGGCTCCCAGCTCATTGGGAGTGGCACTATTAGGAAGTATGGCTTTGTTGGAGTAGGTGTGGCCTTGTTGGATGAAGTGTACCCACTGTCAGGGAAGGCTTTGAGGTTTCCTTTGCTCAGTGTGATTCAGTTCACTTCCTGTTGCCTGCAAGATGTAGAACTCTCAGCTCTTTCTCAAACACCATGTCTGCCTGCATACCACCATGTCCCATCATGATGATAATGGACGAAACCTCTGAAATTGTGAGTCACCCTGTTATTCTTTTGCTTAAATTGGAGATTTGAGAGAGAAATGGACTATTGTACATTAACTGGTTTATTATAGGGCAGAAGAGTGAGAAGGGAGAGAGAGAGAAATGGAGAACAAAGCAGGGCGGAGAGTAAGAGAGAAGAGAGAGAGCATAAGTGAAGAGAAGGGAGGAAGAGAGAGAAGAGAGGAGAGTTGGTGGTCAACCACCAGACACAGAGGGAGAGAGGAGTTTTAAAGGGGGGCTTAAAAGAGGGAGCTCATGCATGCACACTTAGTCCCTACTCAGCCCGTAATGAATGATGTAGTCATGACATGGCCATACAACACAGGGCCCTTTAAGCTTCCGAGCTATCTTCCTGAACTTTTGACACCCTATTAAATATTTTCCTTTATCAAAATTGCCATGGTCATGGTCTTTTCACAAAAGTAGAAACCCTACGACAAATACCAAATATAGTATAAATGCAATGTCAGTAGTTGTACTATATTGTTTATGTCTCAAGACAAAAATATTCCTACAATGAACAGAAGGAACTATTATCCTGAATACTTTTATCTGAGGTTAGTTTAATCTTTTAATATAGATATGAGGGGCCAACCCTATTGGACATCCTCTAAAAAAATAATATGAGCCTGCAAACATTCCACTAATGCCCCAAATTGATTAGAGTTTGAGTCAAACTTTACTCTACCTGACCCTAAATCCTTGATCCTTACAATACCAAAAGCTTTTGGTCCTGGACTGCTTGACATCCTCAAGCCTCCTGTTCTTACTGTCCTAACATTACTGTGGCCTGTATTCTACAAAGAAACACCACCCCTCCCTACAGCTGTGGTAAAACCATCTTTTCAAGTCTTCCTTCCAAACTTCACCATCTCTTATTTCCCCAGCACTTCCTCCCTAACATCTGAGCATTACACAGTGGCCAGTCTCTTTGTGCCATTGACCCCATGATCCTCCTTCATTTTTTTTTCAAATTCTGTCAGGACTCTATCACTCTCCTTAAGCTTGAATCCAGGAAAGCCCATACAAAGAATCTTGCAATTTTAAAGGTTTTACAGAACAAGAGAGGCAAAGTCTCGGTATCCATCAGATTCCAGGCTAGTTTGTGTGAAATGTTTGAGGACACTGACTAAAAGGAGTTGGTGCCTTTACAGGTCCAATTTCCCCCATCAGGCAAATGTCCCATGTTATTCTCCATTGGTTCCCAGCTTATTAGGGCTGTTGTGATAGCAGTCTGTGCTTCAGATCATTAGCTACTTGCTCCTTAAACGGAATCCGTTAGCTAAATATAACCAGGAGCCTCTGGTCGTTTGTACTAATTGTGTTGAGTTAAGGTAAATAACAGAAGAGGTTACCAGTGTATACATATGAAGGCCATAATTTTCCTGTTTGTCCAAAGACAGTAAGCAATTTGAGCATTGTTCCCCAGGCTTATTTGGTTGTCAGCTAAATAAGCTGCCTGGTCAGGGGGGGCCCTGTTCCAGTAAGAAGCCCAAAGGTGGGCAGCATTCAGTCACAGCCTCATCTGCTGAGAGACAAGGAACAGAGGAGAGAGGCTCCTCCTTCAGTTTGAGAATCCAGCCACATAATGGTCTAGGGGTGATGCCAGGCAGTGCGAAATTGGTCAGATTGCCACAAGTCTATAGTATAGTGGGTCAGCCCAGACCTTTTAGAAACAAGACAGGCAGCCTCATCCCTCAGCTCTTCTATGAGGTGAAGCAATTGAGAATTTCCACAGATGGCTTTCTTGTTTTTGAAACCCAGCCGTTTTGCCGTTTTGACCAGACCTGTGGTGTTCTAACCAGTTTGGCTCATGTACTCAAGAAATGTCATGGTATCATTAAATGAGAAACCCAAACACCCACAGTCAGATTCTGTGAACTGAGGAGGATCTGTGTAATCCAGTCAGTGTTGCAGCTCTACTCTATGTCAGCCAAATGCCAACTACATCGAGATGGCTAGAAACACAGCTTAGTAATGTAGTGCTTTCCTCCCATGCACAATGGCCTAGGTTCAAGCCTATCATTGAAAAAAAGTAATTATTATAATAACTGCTATTATTATATTTTTACTGCAAAGTAAAAATCACATTTATCTAATAACCTGGATAAGAAGAACAAATACGGAGAGGATTTCAGATTTTTCTTATTTTGTTTGGTTGGCTGTCTTTCTATAATACATATAGGTGGGATAATTTTTTTATTTATTTTTACTTTATGTTTATATGTGTTTTGCCTGGATATATGTTTGTACACCATATGCATGTTTGGTGTCTATGAAAGTCAGAAGAGGGCATTAGATGCCCTGAAATTGGAGTTATAGGTGGTTTTGAGCCACTATATTGGTGTTGGGAACCAAACTCTGGTTCTCTGTAAGAGCTGAAAATGTTCTTAACCACTGAGCAAGTTCGCCATCCTCCAAGTGTTGCTTTGGAATGCCATGTCATTAAATAGTTTAGATGCATTGAGCTTAATCTTTCATTACTGAATTTCTCTTTTCCTGTTTAGACTGATTCTATTTTCCATCTCCCTCTTGAGGAAAAATAGAATCTTGTTGGAATAATGGTGACCCAGTGTCTTCCTCAAGGTTTTCTATCCATCTTACATATAGAAATAACTCTTGCCTTCTAGCACACCTACCTTTCTTATGAACTCATAATGTGTCTCCAAATTTCTTGTTTATTCCACAATTGTTAATGAACTCTCTTTTTATATTTGAGGTAGATGTAGAGGTAGTAAAGCAGTGTTTGAAGATCTTCTCATGCATAGAAGATAGGAAAGATAGTCACAGTCCAAATCTCAAGTGAAGTTAACCTTGCATTTATTCTAAAACAGGTGAATGGGACTTTCCAAGCTCTGAATTCTTCATAGATGACACAATTAGTCACTGTTGATTTGGGCTAGATTTGATAATAATGCTCATTATGTAGTAACAGGTGTGTATGGTTTGGGGATATGTATCAAAGAAATTAGAGTGATATGATCAAATGTACTTCAAAATATTTTAGCCCCCAAAGAAATTAAAAAGAGAATACTGATACATGATGCAAATATGGGAAAATCTCAATAATTGTTGAAACTTGGTGAGGAATATGTGAGGGCTTGATGAAACTTTTATTTGTCGTCTAGTTTATATCTAAAAGTTAAGAGAAAATTGACCTTCAGCTATTGTGTGTATACATCTCCATAATAGTTGGGGAGGCTCAGCTGTCCTTTACAGGTGAGTGGATATGGAGCATGCATGGGTGAAGCATCCTTGGTAAATGGCTGTGAAAGTCTGAGCATGCTGGGACATCAGGGTTTTTGAGGTGGGTTTTGTCTTGTCCATCTCCAGACACTAAAATGCACTCAAGTGGTATTTCCTAACACCTTTCCATACAACAGCAAGCTGGCGACAAGTGACAAGCAAGAAATAGATTCCACTGCCCTTGCACTTAAGAAGCAGCTCCTCTTCTTGCACATTTGCACTTTAGAGGCTTTGCTCAGTCCTACTGGGATGAAGGACAATCACCTTCTCATCTGACCCTGTTAGTTTGAGAGATGAGAGAGATCTAGGCAGGGAGATGCAAAGGGAACTCACATAGAACTCCCACCCCTGCCAAGGGCATATATCTACCAGGCATTGTGCTAAGTGACTTTCCTGATACCTACAAAAGATCCTCGTATTATGCATTTGCCAGGTACTCTGCACTACCCTGGCTGCAACACATGTAAGTCTCTATTCAATACTTTATCTCTACTGTCATGCTGTGATCATGAACGAGTAAGGACGGTATCATCACTTGTTCACTGTTAAGAGTTACAACTGGCATCTCTTTCACTAAAAATGCCTCCTCCCAGTTTATGGGTGCTTAATGAGAGCTCACTGGATAAAAAAGTCCTTCTATCTCATTTAATCCACAGGACAGTGATGGGAGATATCACTCTCCCAGTTTTATAGATGAGGGCCAGAAAAGTATGGAGATATGTGGGGAAGAGTGTGCAGTGTTTTTTTAAATCTCCCTTCTTTTTTTCATTTTTGTATTTGAATTAGAAACAAGATTGTTTTACATGTCAATCCCAGTTCCCTCTCCCTCACCTTCCTCCCCTACCCCCCCCCAACTAAAACTCTACGTATCAATACCCTTTCTGCTCCCCAGGGAGGGCAAGGACTTCCATATGGTCTGTCATATCCTTTGGGATAGGGCCTAGGCCCACCCCCATGTGTCTAGGCTCAGTGAGTATCCCTCTATGTGGAATGGCCTCCCAAAGTCCATTCCTATGCTAGGGATAAGTAGTGATCTACTACACGAGGCCCCATAGATTTCCAAGATCTCTTCACTGACACCCATGTTCATGGGGTCTGGATCAGTCCCAAGCTGGTTTCCCAGCTATCAGTCTGTGGACCAAGAGCTACTCCTTGTTCAGGTCAGCTGTTTCTGTGGGTTTCACCAGCCTGGTTTGGACACCATTGCTCATCACTCCTCCTTCTCTGCAACTGGATTCCAGGAGTTCTCTAAGAGAGACATACATGGTCCCCCGGAGAAGAAGAAAAGGACAAGATCTCCTGAGCAAATTGGGAGCATGGGGGGGAGGGGAGATGGAGCTAGGAGAATGAGACAGGGAGAAGAGGAAGGGTGAGGAGGACATGAGGGAGCAGGAAGTTTGAGTTGGGGGAAGAATAGAGAAGAACAAGATAAGAGATTCCATAATAGAGGGAGACATTATAGGTTTAAAGAGAAATCAGGCACTAGGGAAATGTCTGGAGATCTACAAAAATGACCCCAACGAACAATCTAAGCAACAAAGGAGAGGGTACTTTAAATGCCCTCTCCTGATAATGAGATTGATGACTAACTTATATGTCATCCTATAGCCTTCATCCAGCAGCTGGTGGAAGTAGAAGCAGACACCCACAGCTAAACACTGAATTGAACTGGGTGTATAGATTTTTAAAGCTAGAAAGTAACATACATGGCATTGACAGATAATTTTGTTGACTCAAAGTTCTTGCAAGGGACCTGAAGATGGCTTAGTGAGGAAAAGCACTTAGTGTGCAAGCATGAGAACCTGAGTTCAGATAGCAACGTCAACATAAAACAATGGGTGGGGCCATTTTTATATGTGCCTATGTCTTAATCAGGTTTACCACTGCTATAATGAAACACCATGATCAAAAACAACCAGGGGAGGAAATCAAGAGAAAATACCAATCACATCTTCATTGGTGAATAGTCTTTAAAATGACTGGCTATTATTTCTCAAAACTTAAGATTATAAACACAAAAATCCATGACAGCTAATTGCAATGCAATGTACTAAACTGGATTATAGAAGAGAGTATTGGCATTAATGCTAAATTTAGGACTATCAAAATAAAGTTGAATTTTAGTTAAAAATATTATGACAATGTTTCTAATGATAAGTCTTTCAGCCAAGCTGCCTGAGTTACACCTGCTGCGTTAGGGCCCCAAATAACACACAGAGATTTATATTGGTTTCAAATGCTGCTTGCCCAATTACTAGGATTTCTTATCTGCTAGCTCAGTCTTAACTATCATAAATCTATATGTTTTACAAAACTCATCTTATTGAGGATGCCTTCTGTTGGTGTCCCCTTCCTGGACCACATGGTGGCTCTGTAGCAGAGAGCAGAAGGAAGAGGAAGAGCAAGAGCAAGAAGATGACTTCCTGCTTGTTCTTGCTTATATTCTGAGTCTGCCTGCTATGTCACTTCCTGCCTGGATATCTTTACTACATTTCCCAGAATCCTCGACTCCTAGTCCCACATATCTTGCTTTCCTATTGGTCAACAGTACTTACTTTATTTATCAACCAATAAGACAAACATATACACAGAAGGACCTCCCCAATCAAATGTTATTTTTAATAATTGTACCATGTTTAAGATTTTGAAATAGAAAAAATCAGACTAAATAATTTTAGATTTCTTTCTAGCTTTTCTGTTTGAGTCAGAATTCAAGATGGATTAGAACTTGCTATCCAACCATAAATGGCCTTCCTAATCTTGTCTCCATGCTTGGATTATAACCATGAGCCACCTTGCCAGTTTATACAGTTGTGGGAATTAAACCTAGGGCTTCTGGCATTAGACAAGCACTATATCAACTAAGCCACATCTCCAACCCACTTACTGGTATTGGACCAGTAACCAAGAATTCATGATTAGTACTTATTATCTTTTAATCTGGGAGATCAGAAGCCTTACTGGGCTAAAATCATTAAGAGGCTAGGTCTGTTTTCCTTATGAAAACTCTAAGAGATATTTGTTTCTTTGGTACTTTTAAAATTGCAATGAAATATAAGTAACATCAATTTTAACATTTGGCTGTTTTTAGGCATGTGGTATAGTATCTGTAGTAATTTACATTATTTTACAACCATTGCCACCACCAATCTACACCATTTTCATGTTCCTATTCTGAAAACCTGTACCCATCAAAGAATATGTTCTTTTCCTCTCCCATCTTCTATAGGTTGCCCATATTCTTGATTCATGATCTGCTTCTATCTTCAGAGACAATAGTCATCTTCAGAGGCAATAGTATTGAATCTCTTTTGTTTTCTAACTTTCTTCTCCTTTATATCTATCCCTTTAGGTGGACCCATCAGAAAAAAAAATATGCAGAATCATTTCCTTGCCTCAAAAACCTTAATCCAATAATAGCTGAAAAATCCTTTAGACATGTAAGGTACCATATTCACAAACTCTAGAGATTAGGAAATGAATATACTAGACAAGAGATGATATTCCTCTTCCATGGTTATATAATATCTCCTGATAGTAGTGTCACAGTTTTCCTGCAAATATGATTTTATTTCAAAATAAAATAGTTCCAAATAAATCAATAGCTATATGGCAGGCTGTACTAGACACACACTACATTAAAGTCACAAATAGGTAGATTCTCAAAATCGAATGTGGGGTATTGAGATATCCCTGCTATTGATCAAATGTTAGAGACATTTATTAATTCTAATTGATGGAGAAATAGTAGAGCTGTCTGCAAAAATGATTCCTGAAGATCTTTCTAAAGAATGCTTGCCATGAACTAGCTGTAACAAAAGTTATTCCATCACCCCAGGGGCAGGTTTCGGCTTGACCACAGTTGCTCACATGGGCCTGTAATCTCTTTCCCTTAGCAAGACCAATGGTTTCCTACAAGCTCCTGTTATATATTGAAAACTGTACTAAACAAATAGCATCTGGCCTCATCTTTTATGACACTGAAGTAAAAACATCCCTCTCTCCCCCTGCAGGGTGTTACTTAGGAACACTGACATAGTTAGTAACAAGAAGCTGGTAACTTTGCTGATGTCTCTCATCTACTGCAGAATTAAGTTAGATTCCAAAGGCCCTGGGTCAGTGTCTCTCTCTGCAGGATGGGGGAAAGTGAAGGACACAGTGCTGTACCTCTGAATCATCTCTAATACATATTTTTCTTCACTAAAACTATGCAACCTGTAGAATTTGCCTCATTTACTTCATCCCATGAAGACCTTGAGAAACAAGCCATCTTTGGAGAAAAATGCACTTGTCCATTACTTACACAATTCTTAAATTTGTTATTAATGGATAAAGAATGATTTGATATTATATTTCTGTTTCTTTCAGACTTACCTGCCACACCTTGAAGAGCACAACTTGATGACAACAACCAAAAGGCACTGGGTAGGTTCTTGAAGCTCAGAATGGTTAGGCCATTAGAAGCAACAGATTTAGTAAATTTATGTGCAACCTTTTTTTGTCAAGCAGTATTCTTCTCTTGACCTGAAATAGCTCAAAAATGAATGTTTTCTTAGCAAAAGTTACTTGGCTGAATAAATGACTTTTCAGTGAACGGTCAGCAGTTGAAAACAACAGGCGTCAGAGAAGGTGAGGAGCCAGTGCATGGACCAAGACATACTGTGAGTCAGAAAACTATTAGAGGGAAAGGTGCTCTGCAGAGATGATTGTCTACAGAGAAGAGAAAAGCGTTTGATGTTATTTTTATATTCTCAACAGAATCCAAAAATATGGTAAGTATAAGATAATAACAAGTGCTCACACGGAGAAACACAGGACCGACCTTCACATGACATCTCTTAGCACCATTAAACAAAAACATGACATCACCCTCAGTGGCCTGAATTTTTTAATTTTCAAAAATAAAGAACCATATGAAAGAGGATTAACAGAAAAACCAGAGTAATAAAAATAATAGCCAACTAGCCAGAACAATAGAAGCAATCAAACTCTACACTTACATAACCTAGGATAAACTATGTCTAAGGATAAAACAAAAATTATAGGGAGAGACAGAGAAACAGAAATGTCAGCATATGACCAAGAGGATTGATTTAAAACTTAAATTTTACCTAACTGCGAGATAATTCTTTCTTAATAGTCCCTCCTACAAAAGACAGCTTCTAGAAACGAAGGGAATCTACGTCATTCCAAAGTCAATGGAGTACTCTAAAGAAAAGGTGTCCCCAATACAAATGTAGCAATTTCTGAAAGAGAAGCTATAGCTTGAAGCAATGATGGAGTTTATGAGCAGACATTGAGAAAGGAATGGAGTTTATTAAGGGAAACACTGAGGGTAGAAACATTGAAGAAACTTCACCTGCCAAGAAAAGCCCCTGATCCTGTTCAGCAGCTGAGGGGTCTGTAACTTGTTGCATGTCCACAAACTCAACAGAGAAGTTAGTCTATATCCACACCTCTACTATATACTCATCTCTCCTATATACACACACCTCTCCTATTCACAGAGAATCTGTGGCCAGTGAAGAAATTCTTGTTTGAAAATCAGAGTCACTTTCACTCAACAAGATATGTGAAGTCGGGTGTCTTGTCATAGATTCTATGGAAT